>NC_031495.1:29004238-29120600 GCF_000237925.1 Schistosoma mansoni
ATTATGTTTTATTATGTAGATAGGAAATGAAATTTAGTTGAGTAATACACAGTAATGAATAGATACCCTATGAATACATGGATTTACATAAGTGAATGAATAAATGAAAATTAAAAAGGTTAAATCTGGGTCATTTTAAGGACATTCAATGAATTTGTTTAACTGAAATATTAATTGTTCTTTGTTTTGTTAAATAAAAAATGTTCGTCTCTTAAAAATAAAGTAGAAAGCTGCTGATAATATATTCAGCTATTTCATTATTATGTTTTATGTTATTACAGTGAAATAGACTAGTCAAAATAAACTATGCTTCGAAGTATAAATAAATAATATATTCATAATATCCCTGAAGAAATGGCTTACACTGAGTCACGAAACGTCAGAAAATCTAATTTTTTTACAAATATATTAATTTATTTATAACAATCTACCCAATGCTCAATTTATTTAAAATTATCAAATCATAACTTGATAATGATACCTATGCTTAGAAGTATTTATTAATATAAGTTGAAAATTGTTTGCAAAGATTTTCATCTTAATTATATACATTAGATTATAAAACTCGTTGAATAACAGTCAAATAGCTGGTTATAAGACTAGAACATAACGAACTGATAACAAGTTATTTGCTGTGAAACAGTTGTCTTTTGAAGACAAGTCTGAAAGAATTAATTAGTTAGTAGTAGGATAAAAATTGGCGAGACTATATTTTATGGACGAGCAAATCAGAAGCGTTTGAGGGATTTCAAGGTCATGACGTCAATTTCAGTACCTGATGTTCATGTACGATAGGTTCACAGAGGATTTTAGAGAAGACTTGGCAATTAAGCGGCTACAACAAATGGGACTACTAAGAAGGTCCTGTATTTGTAATTGCGGTAATTAAATGACTTGTAGACCTTGTACAGACTACCGTTATGTTGTCCTTCGACGTAATATATGTTTAAGGAAGACGTTTGCTAAAATAGGAACCTTTATCGCTCGATCCAGATTGAGACTAAGGCATATTATAATAATTGCCGCCAACTGTATAATAAAAGCACCAGTAACATTGGCTGCAATAATCGCAGATGTTACTAAAGGTTCGGCTGTGCAGTGGTATGAGTATTGTAGGGACATATCAATAATAAAAATGATAAACTTACACAACCGGAGTACACACAAATAATAATTAAGCTATGTGGTCGAGGCTGAGTGGGTTTTTATGACCTTATCATGGCTTCAGAGACCAACTATTAAGCAGCCATATGGATGAGTCCCTCTACCTTATGCATTACGATTTTGGAACCTTTGAACCTTTTTTCTACATTGACAAGTTTTTGGGCCACATAAAAGAAGTGTATCCACTTTGATTATTTAGTTTTGTAAAATATATTTTTACTCTATGCTGACTGTTTGCTGATTGGCTAACATTTCTCAAAGCCACTTAAGATTCGTCCAAAGGTCGTCCATAAATTATATTCTCGCCTAAAAATCTTGTCCTATAATGCTTGGTACTATTATTCAGATTTTGGTTCCGAATGAAAAAATCTTCCTGAATATATATACCATATTGTGTATAATTTTGCATAAGTTAAATACAGTTTACATCACCATCTTTTAACAGACAACCACTGAAAGTTAGTCAGTCATGCAAACCGTCTCTAAAATAAACAAATTCCACAAACCACTTATTCCAATAGTTTTATATGTAATTGAAATCATCAAATAGTTTTTTATTACATTAATGAGTTATTTAATTTCAAACAATTAAAAGTACCATTTCAATAATATACAAAAGATCGAAAAACTGACTTCACAGTTTTAATTTATTTTATATTTCACTACAGAAAGACTCATCATTGATATATATCATTGCTCCCAAATGGAATATCAATTCCGGTAAACATTATGTTAACCAAAACTACCTAATTCATTTAAAAAGTAGTATGATAGATATTTGGAAAAACACATAGATTTACAGTAGTATGTACAATACATCTTCTTCGATGATCATCTAATAATACGTCCAATTTATTGTGTACCCTTTAATTTTTTCCTGATATTCATCCTTAACAACATATTAGTTATTAGAATAATATATTACTTTTTGAAGCAACTACATGATATAGGGATAAATAAATGCGAAGCGGGATCGTGGATGAGCACTGTTGAGGAGTCCCACAATAGGACGAAACGGCCGTCCAGTGCTTCCAGATTTTCCATGGTGGTCTAGCTTCAATTGACTCATGATTTTAACTATGATAGTCACATTTTGTCTAATTTCAAGTCTTGTTTTCTAACTTATTTATATTAACATTTATAGTGGACCTTTTCTTCACATAGTAACAATAAGGCTATTTAAAAAAAGCTTCTTCTATCTGTAATCAATATATATCATATGATATTCATTTTTTTAGTAATTTCTATTAGAAGCATAATTGGTATGTGCTTTGTACGCCTACAACTTCCTATGCATAGTCTACTAATACATGTGTCATTTGAATAAAAAAGTAGTTTATTCAATAAACTACTTTATTGTTATTTTTAGCGTTTCGGAAGTTCATTAATCAAAATTTTCGATCCATTTGTGATGTAACTTAGTAACATATAAGTTTACCCATTAAAAGAATAACACACAAAAAGTTATTATGGTAAGAAAATTAAATTTATTAAGATTGTAATGAAAGTAGAGTCTTTTAGTTACTGTTGAACACTTCGAAACCATGCTACTATTGTTCGCTCTGATCCTGTCGACCATGAATAGACAGTGGATGTTAGCATTTGATTGTTGAAAAAATAAGTCAACATATATGAACAAAAAGACAACTATTTTACCAGAATAATAGAAACAATTAAAAATGTGTTGCATTCAAGAAACTAATCTGATTGAATAAACCAAACATAACTACAGAAAATGTGCATTCTTTAACAGATCATTTTCTCAAAATATATAGTTAGATCGAATAAATGAAATGACTGAAAAATGATTAGAGATATAAAGGAATATATAAAAATGGTCATTTAATGTTTATGAAGCGGATTATAGAAGAAAAGAGTACCGACTATTATTACAGAGATCCATTCTAATCAATGATAATAATTGTTATCAATCATTGAATACGTTTATTCTCTAAGTTACTACGGCTCAAATGATAGATCTAATTCTCTGTAGTGTGATCTGGTGAGATCCATGTAGCTTTTTGTATGCATTTGTGTGGGAAATACTGTGCCACATATAACCAGATTGTTGAAGGCAAACAAATTTGCAAGTCTCTCATCATTCTCGTTCCTGTCTCTCAGTCAATGGATGTCGTCCCATGATATTTCGATACCTGGTGTTGTCCATTTTGACTTTGGCGCTTACGTCTCCCATCGAAATTATCAGGTCGTTTCCTTGGTACTTCACTATGATCGATTGCAACCTTCTTCATCTTAAAAAAAAGAAGCTTTAGTTAATTTATTAACAGTTGATAAATAAAGTAGCATTGAATTTTAATGCAAAAATATAATTTTGTTTAACACCTACACATCTATGTTGCCAAAATTATATCGATAATTTCGGAGAGAATATTTTTATGGTATTCAATGACTGAAATACTACGATCACATTATTATGAATAATCTAATGTCATTTGCACATATATGTGTGTATTTATAGTTTCAAAACAAAAGAATCCATGTTGGTGTGGTTTTTAATGAAAGGTTACAGTCATTACAATTCACAATAATATATCCTATATAGTATATGGGTCAATTTATATATATATATATATATATAGTTTAGTTCTACTTCGGACATGAAATGTTAATTGGTTAAGACATAAAATCAATATTTATTTATACGATTTCATTAAAAATAACTAATTAATAAAATAACTTTCTACAGGGTACCAAAGTTAGTAACAATTGGAATGAGTTTCTATGTGAATTTCTCATTAATTAATAGTGCATCAAATGAATTTAGAAAATATGAACCGTTAGATTCATTTTTATTCAATCCCTGAAGAGTATCATGGTATCCGAGAAACTTGTGGCTAATAATTTCTATCTTGTGAGGATTATCGACTACGAAATAATGACGACTTGTAACGTAAAAAAGAACAGTTTTGGATTCTCTGGAATTTCAGAGGTTTTACGCTCATTGAAAGGATAGAGTTCAATTTCAAGAAATAGTGTTGAGTAACACTCCTAGTTAGTCTCTAAAATACGATGAAACAATTATCCAAAATTTCTCGTTTTTTATTGGCATACTAACTGGAATTAATCCAAGAAAAGGACCATTTTTGTTTAGTCAAATGTTTATATTTGTCTTTCATAGTCTATTAAATTATCAAAAATCTTATTTTCTTTGAATCAAGAACTGTTGCAAATGCTTTTCTTTTTGTAGATTGCAAAAATATCACTTATTTGATAACAAATAATGCTTGGATATACTTCTGATCTCTATGAACTGTAATAGTTTTTACTAAAAACCTTTGTATTGATTTTAATGTAATAATTTTTATTCAAATAAAAATTACCGAACATTGTTTATTAAATGTGAACTCAAAGAAGCTTTGAAAGAGCTGGAGAAATTCCATCCAATCATCTTTTGGAAGGACATTCCAGAATCTTGACGTTTAGCTTCCCTGTTGAACAAAAGCTAAAATCTACTGTTTACGGATTAGATGACTGTAATGATTGCGTTTTTACTAAAAAAAATATAAATACCTGGGTGTTTTGTACCATATTTTACACTATTTGGAATATCATTCATTTTCACTCGTCATCTATCGACTCACTTGTAACTAAGAGGAGTCTAGAGTTCGATTGATCAAGTAGTACGCGGTATAGCAAGAATCTAAGCTCTAGATATAACAATAAAATGATAGTCAATAAATTGTTATTTATTTAAAAACTTTAATGACTTATTTAAAATTTGTATACAAATTAAGCGAAATAGTTGTCTTATGAAATAGGCACAAAATGAGTGGTATAGTTACATTAATAATTTACGCATTTTACAACATTATAACATGAATACATTTCATAGAAAAGGGAAATATGTTTGAATTAAAACAAAACAATCGAGATGAAACAAGGAACAGAACAAATAATTAATGAGTAAAGGTTTATTTGAAAATTTGATGTTACTGGAATGTGTCTAAATGTTTTATCCAGCTGTTATTGATTTTCAAACTATGTCAGCTGAGTTCACTTAGTATTGTTTGTTTGAATCATCCCATTGATGTTTAGGACTGCAACTGATTAGTCTCTTATTGGTATATATGCATACTGTGCGTATTGCCTCGACGTTGCCTTAATTCACAAGCATGGTAAGCAAAGATGGATAGTGGCTAGCAGCGGAATCTAGGATGCATGTCGCGTCCTATTAGGGCCTCGTCAGCTGGATGTACCTGCATTATTATTATGTCAGTTGAGATTGCAAATTAATATCTCCTGTTATTTGTCTCATAAAATAAAAAAGACACTTTATCTATAAAAATTATATTGAAGGAACTAATATTCATCTTATTTTTAAGCCATTAAAATTATCAAACGTATAATTATATAATTTTATTAGAATTGAAATATTCATTCACTTGGTGTTGTATACTTGTATCTTCCCATTGATATTTAGGACTGCAATTGATCAATCTATTGTCGGCATATATGGATCCTGTGCGGACTGCCTCGATATTGCCTGAAGTCACAAGCTTCATAAGCAAAGGTGGATAGTGGCTAGCAGTAGAATCCTGGACGTGCGTTTCGTCCTATTTGAGACTTATCAGCCGGATGTACATTTACACTTCCATAATAGTTAACTTCTAACAATTTTTAACGATAATGATGATGATGTCATACTTATCTTGAGAAATTTGTCTCTATTAAACCAATCCACAAAATATCTACACATCATTACAAGTATGAACTTGCAAATATTGGATACATTGAATTAATGAAATCTAGTTGTTTGTGTATATCAGTAGTATGTCAGTTTGATAAAAAATAGTTTGTTCATGAGTTAATTTTTCAAAATTTTATGAAGTTTACAATTACTTGATATTATCCGTAACCTGATCAATGTTCATTTAATGTGTCATATCCAAAAGTTTCAGTCAGTCTTCGTTCAATAAGTGGAGTGAATATCAGTGAGAATTTTATCCAAGATTTTATTTCAAGCCTTAACTTTCATAATATTTATGTTTTTAGTCCAGTATTTCTTAGTAAGCTGTACTGAGTATGTTCATATCAGATAACAGAGAATACCTCCTACTACTTGAAATATAATCTTTGACAAAAATTTCATTGTAATATACAGTAATCCTTCACTAAATGAATGAGAAAAAACTATGGAAAGTGCTTAGCATGACATATCTCATGAATACTGAAAAGATGGTGAATAGTTTCATCCCTGAAACCCATTATAAATCTTAAACCACTGTTATTTCTGAACTCATAGTCTTATTTTAAAAGGAATATGAAGCTGGTCAATTTATGATTGAAATTTTTTTGAATTCAGTGATGTTATCTTGGAAACATATGAAATATCTATATAGTTAAGTATTATTTTAAAGAGACAGAATCTAAACTTGCTACACATTATTTATGTTGTGTTTTTTTTAAAGAAAATTAATCTCGCTGACTAACACATCATACTGACTAAAATTCTTGCCAAAAAATTTTGTCCACTTTTTTTAAAAATTCATATTGTCTGACCTATAATTCGTAGTCTGATTCGGTTTACAGTCTATTAAACTGATGAAAATAGGTAAGAATTATTAGTTTTCACCTCTGGTATCATAGATACTACTATCAATGTAATAGTGACTACTCGTGTGTGTGTGCATAAATTGTAAATGAGTCATGTAATACGTTAAATTTCTAAAAAAAATTGGAATGATTCAGTCATTTTACTTATATCTGTTGTAAATAAAAGAAGTGTGTTGAAATAGTGCAGTTTATGTTAATATAATTGTAAACGACAATTTTATTTGATGAAATAAACATGCTTAGACTTGATAATTCTGATATACCTATTGTTAAACTTTAGATATTTGAGGATGAAGTTGTGTAATAACTAAGAGGCCTAGACAACAACAAGATAAATTTATGATTTATATTGATTTTTCAACTAGTATAGATTTGTAGTGACCTGCTTTTCTCGACGAGAACGCGATTGGTATAATGGAAACAATCATTATTATAACCAATTGTACCACTGATTGTTTTACAGTACTCGTTGTTGTTTAGCTGTATCAAAATCACTTTTCGTCCCGCTGTCCGTCTTGTCCGCTCGAACTTTCTTACACTCTGCCCTTATTGTCTGTACTCGTTGGCACGTCTCGGTATTCTTTCGATACCACGAGATCGCCAATAAATATACTTTATCTGGACTAATTACAGCCTTCTGGTTTACGAGTTATCAAAGGAACCAAGTCGTTTTTGGGCGCGTGATCTTACTGTAGTGGTGATCATAGTTAATTGAGACTCGACGACATCTACAAATTAATACCATGTGAGGTTAATAAAGAGTATTAACACTTAAGACTGACTCTAATCAATGAAATCATTGAATACCAGATTATAATGGACATCTGTTTTTTTTCTTAATATCAGATTCCTCAGAATATCAAACCCACGATACCACCATGAATCAAATCCAAAACCTTCATTTTCGTTAAGGACGTAACGCTTTTTACACCGGTCGGTTGACTTTTGGTAGTTCTGATTTATGACTAGATATAGTTTACAAGATTACACAGATATCATTAACAAGCTATACTTCTTATTGTTGATTTTTGTATCGCAGAAAGAGAGATTTTATATTGAAAAACGTGTGAGTGACGTTTATTTGATTCAAACAAAATTTTTTAGATGTAATGAGACACACTTGAATGTTGACAAACACGCAGAAAGAAAGACTCAAAAAATTATGTTATTTCCTTATGCCCGATTAATTATATCACGTGATATGACCACCAATTAGAGACACCGAATTATACGACCAAACTAATGATGCATAAACTTATACAAGCAGCCTAGAGTTCGTATTGGTCCACCAAGATAACAGCTTTCCTTCTAACCCAGCCAGTCTAGTTCAGAACTCTGATATTAGTCTCTGTGATACGAATCATATATTTGAGACATACTGAGTTTATATAAAAACAAACCAGACCGCATCATACCATAAATAGAAAATAACAATCATGCAAGATCAAGCCGAAAAGTGGCTGTGATTATGAGAGACTGTTACTAACGAATTGGGAATATCTTAAGAATAGTAAATCGTATAATAATAGTCAATAGGTCAAATAAAAGCTTATGATAAAAGGAATATGAATATACATATTACATAGTTACTTAATAATTATACAATAAGAGTATATATATATATATATATATATATATATATATATATATATGTTACAATAGTTCACAAATAGATCCTAGCGGTTACTATTGACCTATTCTTCGTCCAGATATAACAAATCATCTTTTAAGATAATTGGCCAATACACTTGTCCCAAAAAGAAAAACCTTTAAAATAAAAGAATTCAAAACTGGTACTCGACTTTATCATAATAAAAGTAAACACTATTTGCACAGAGCAAAACAAATTTCAATGGCATATTCAGTTTAGAAAGATTGTTTTCTTTGCCTGTAAATAGGTGAAAATTGACTAGGTCCCTCGTTTAATTCGATTTCATAATACTTCACGCAGCATTTCAGAAAGTATTACCTTAAAGTATTACAAATTATTTTTCAGTGAGATCACTAAGTATAGTTAAAGAAAAATGCTATCTTATGAATTGTAACTAGTTTGCATAAAAATAGTTACAAACACGTATGAACTCATCAAGATTCATCAGTTATTCAATTCGGTAATTAATAAGTCTAGGTTTAATTTAAAAACACCTTCGGTCACAGAATGACACCAACAGAAAAATTAACACTGAGTTTTATCCTAGTCTAGACAGTATCAACAATACATACCTTAGACCCCATAGGAAACTGTATTTGAAGAATCGGGCTCTTAAAGATGACAAAGACATCAAAGATGACATAAAGTGTTTTTCGTGCTAATGACTAAAGCAATCTTTTAAGCACGATTGGCGAAATCTAGTCAGTACCGATAACCAGACAATGTGACACTTTTCAGCTTTCAGTAGTTAAAATAATGAAGCTTTTTCTTACACTACAATTTCTTGAATTGTGTATTTTAGAAAATATTCATTCAGAACCTAGAAGCGATGTTATGGTTACGAATAAGATGTATTGATACCAGCCAAGTTAAAACTATTGCTTTACCTCAAGACTGATTAATACGGACAGTCAGTAAATTTTGTTGTTACAGAACTCAGCATTACCAGGGTGTTTATTGAACTCACTGACCAGAGATATACAAAAAATTAAATTTGCTAATTGACGTCTTTCACTTAAAATAAGCACGGAACATTGGATTTACTTAAGAACAACTTAACTAATCATTCTTTAATAACTAGGACCTTCTTTTGTCGGTTATTACATAACTCTACAACTAATCAATATTCCAACACCATATATTCTATAAACATTTACAAATTGTTATGCAGAATACATTTTGTCTTGTCAATACGACAACAGAGTACAAAAGCCATGTAAAAACTAAAATGTTCACTACCTTTCTTAATAGTTCCAATTTAAATTACTAAAGTGAGTATTGATAGTAGTTATTACATAATGAAATGTGAGTAAAGCTTAGAATGTATTAAATAATAGTTTTAATTCTTGTTATCTCTTTTTATACAATGTACAATACATAATAAAAACAAAGAATAATAACAAATCTGCCTATTCATTGAAATAATGTAAAAACAATACGTAGATAAATATCATTATGACAATATTCAAAATATATGTGGTTAATTTGCTGTTCAATTTATGATACGTCCCACCAGTCTACACCGTACGACGTTATCTTCATAAACATTCACATTATTTACTACATAACATGTGAATGCTGATTCCCACATGTATCCTTGTATATTGATTAATTTCTAATATATAATCTTCCCTTTTGTTTTAAAAAAAAGATACGACTTTTAAGTGACTGTTCCTTATTAACTGATTTAATTTATAATTATTATAATCTAATGTGTAATAATATCCATGTAATTGTCAGTATACTTTAATTACATCTACTATTATTTGTGGTGATTTTCCCATAATTTAATTTTCATCAACTGGATCATTTTATTGTGAACAATAATGATTAAATTTGATCAGATTGCAAATCTTTTATTGTTGATCACTTACTGAATAGTAATAATTGTGAAAGCATAAAGAACAATGGTAACAGTAAATAATAGCTTTATACAATACTGTATGTTTGGTTATGATAAATAATAGTAGTTGGTGGTTGAAGGTAGCCGACAGGAAACCCTGGATTCAGGCTCTGTGCTATTTGTTGCTTCACAGCATAGTGTACCTCTATTCTTGAGGCAACCGTTGCTCCTTGATGAAATCGATCTCGTGATAGCCAGCTTCTCAGTCAGAAACGTAACCACTCAGCTATCCGGACTGCGACTGACTTCTTGTAAGACTGAGATGTATTTACAATTGATTGAACATTGGGTAGTGATTAATGTCATGTGTTTAATGTCCCTCTTAGTGCAAACTGATTTCTATCGACAAAGATCTGCACTAAGAAGGATATGATATACATGACATTAATCATCACCCAGTGATCAATCAAGTGTAAGAATTGTCGGTACAAACTATATATATATCCAAAAATGAATTGAAAATCTTACAATAGTTTTGGACCGTTAGAAAATATTTGACCTAGAAAGTGAAATAAGTTTTCTTGTGTAGAATTCATATTTGTACGTTAGTCATAAGTTTGAATATATTTAGTATATGACTACTAGTGGAATCTAGTACACACGTTTCGTTTTTATTTCAGATGTAAAAAAGAATCTTTTGTATTAATAATAAAACCGACAGAACTCCATGTGAATTACCGCTTGATGAAAAGTGAAGACGATTTTACACGAACATCTCTTAAATTATTGAAATAAATCTTTAAAATGAGCATATTTATTCACACCAAAAACGGTAAATCCATCATAACGCCCATATAATTATTGTGAATGTTTCCATGATAACAGAACAATTCGTTAACTAATGAAGTAATTCTAAATCAACATAATATGTATATGTATATATTACAGAAATGTAACCAAAAACTATGGATTTTCTTTTTAAGGAAGACAATAGATAAATAAAAATTTTCGATGTAGTGAAAATTTGCAGATCAAATAAAAAGATACAATGAAAAGAAACCAGATAGTCTACTTCGGAAAGTTATTTTTTTATTGATTAGAGATGATAGAATTGATACATTTAGTTATTGTATTAAAACTTGTCCCATCCACTCTTTGTATTGTGAAATCCTAGTTGAAGTGTGTTTCGATTATGGAAAAAATCAATCAATCGACAACAATATCCCTCATATTTTGTACATGGTGTTCATATCAGTCGGTATCTGTAAATAATTAAAGGAAATTACAATATTTTCTTAAATTATACGGTACTTATAACTGTCAAACATATCAACACTTTATCTGAGTGTTTACACAGGAGAACTATACTGAATTTCAGCCTGCATAGTATGATATTATAGCAACTATCCTATACCCGATTTTGATTATAGTTAATCTTGGTCAAGCCCTTTTATTAACTTACTTAACAGACATTGTCATTGGGATGTAACAATTCGCACATATCTTTGTGCTGTTATGATCACTAGAGCACATGACAGACTCTAGCCAAAACGTTGTATCATTCGATGATTCATACTCCTTCTCATATGTGTATGCACGCAAACACTATTATCAGCTTTCATTTTGTTTTACCGTGCCCTTATTAAATTTGACTATAAATTGCCTATGTAATTTCTTGCGCTCGCTCGCCGCTTGCTGATATTCCCTCATTTGCTTGTAAATTTCTGGTCTGCATCATTTGACAATAAACTGTAGTTGCCACTTCTCTTTGCCTTCTGATTTCGTGCACCGTTAAGATTTGTATTATAACGGTTATCAAGGTGAACGATTAACGAGGTACGGCACTACAATATATAGCTTTCAGTGAAACGTATTGTTAATACTGTGGCCTGTTCGTATATAACGATACCATTGTCTCTTCAATTCAGTGAACTGAATCAAACATTTTGTAAATAATAAAACCATTTTCACTGACCAGTTATTTTCTTGATAGAAAAAAACCCTGAATGTTCTTTGTTTTAAAAGTTTACTCATTCAAGTTTCAGACTAGTTATCAAATGTATCAGAAGTGGTAATAGATATCCAACTTGTACTGATCCAATGCGAAAATAATTTCATTGTCTTGTCTGTGGTGTTTCTATTTTACATAAAAATATATTCGATTAATTTTGTTAATTAACGCGTAATGCTATTGTTATCAATAATTATAGATATATATACTGCATTGAATACCTTTAGAGTAAATCACCGTGAACACATAAACATCCAAAATGAATTTAGTTTTGGTTTGACTATACATTCATTGATAAATTGAATGAGTCAGACACGAGTTACTGTTGATAAACTTGAATGTTTTTGTTTACTGTTAAGTGAAATTAAATCAATTTTTATTTACCTCATAGTTAATGTCACTTAACTTCTGTATAGAACAAATAAAAAAAGTATAACATTGGAACACTAATGTGATATAAAGAATAGTTTGATTTATCAAAATATTTACGAGTTTATTCTTGCAGGCTTATTAAAAGAAGCTACTTACTTAAACAGAAACATAGTTACGTTTATTCGACAGTTATGATGGGTTTGTTATAAGTTATCATTTACTAAAACAACATCCATCTCTATTGGTCTACAAAACAGTGACTTAGAACGTTTAAATTTATCAAATGATCACTTGAGTTATGTAGCTTCATAAAATATTCTCGAAAGTGGTTTAATCATAGTGTCAATTGGGTGTTTTTCTTCAGTCTAATCAGACATTAACACCGTTGGATGCCTGCTCAATAGTCTAGAGTTTATGCGTTCACGTGCAAGACCGAAGGTCCTTGATTCGAATCCTACGTACAGGATCATGGGTGCGCACTGCTGAGGAGTTCCATACTAGAACGAATCGGTCGTCCAGTGCTTCCAGGTTTAAAATAGTGGTCTAGATTAGATTGACCCATGAATTCATTTGTAGAAATAATTAAAAAGACATGAAATTCACTTAAATAGTCAAATGACTAATCACAGTTTTTTGTCCTAATCTTCTCATTTAAGTAGATTTTAACTCAAGTAATTTATGTTAAACAATTATAGGACACGTGAATATTACAGCTAATTGTTACAACCAGTCGTTTCAATGCTTTATATTGGTAAATGCTATTCTAATTTAAGATACTTCTCAGTCTACAATGTAAAAAAAGTACTGAGAAGATGAATACTCTTCTAAACGAGAAACTTGGAACTAAGTAACTGCAATACATTTTCACTATTTCTATCTGGTGGTGGTGTGATATGATGAACATTTCGATGGAAATGAATTACTGTTTCCGTTGATAAAAAAAAACAAGTCAATAACTTTAGTTATTTACTAAAGTGTAGAGACATTAATTCTGTCAACAGCAATAATGATAAAGTAGTAAATATGAATTTGATTTGCTTCTTCGTTTTTATTTCAATTAATCTTATCAAAAAATTTATTTACTTCACTTATAATCATAGTAATTAATGATAAAATAATGAATATTACTTATGTATATGATTCATTATGATAGACGGAATTTAATCAAATACCCCTCCCTATGATTCCCTTGGGCCGCTATATGATACTTTTATTTGGATATGTTTCAAAGAAATCAAAATATGTCACACATTCGAAATATGAACAACAGTAATTACTGATATTATATCAAAAATGATGTAACAATAGAAGTGAATAGTTAATCTCTGTGATATTGTAAAAAAAGATAACTTGTATTTTACATATTCATCTTAAAATTGTGTATCTGTGTATCGTCTCTTGATTCCTACATAACTATCATATTACTGACCATTTATCAAAATATTTTGCTAGTTCTTTCTTCTCTTTTTATATATTATACAACATAGCAACTGCTTGATTTTCGAATAATTACTTTGATCAGTATTAATCCTCTTTGTTACATAGATGTTTCAAAAATTTAATGTCGTTTAATTTATTTTAAAATGTTTCACAACTTTATATTTATTTTGATTAAAATACATATCTGTTATTGAATACTTAACATAGATATTCAAAAATTGATAATTTATTTGTGTATCTAAGTATATAAGTACAGACAACAACTTTCTGGATCATTATAAACCATGGTGCTAGTGTAAAACAAAATTTTCATAGTTGAAACCAGGAGTCAATTGAAGCTAGACCACCAAAAAAAACCTGTAAGCACTGGGCAGCCGTTTCGTCTTATTGTGGGACTCCTCAGCAGTGAGCATCCACGACCTCGCCTCACGAGATTCGAACCCAGGAAAGTAATGATAAAGAATAAACTGAAATAATCTTAAACTAAAATATTGATCGATTTTAATGAATCATATTAAAAGACAAATAAACAAAGAAGAATTTCTTTCTAACATTAATTTTGTTTACTCCTTTGTGATATTCAATTGTCAATCATTCAAATTGGAAATAAAATGTAAATATATTTTAAAATGTACAAATCGTTTAATTTTGAAAAAATTGAATGTTTGTTTGTTTTCTCAATACAGTGACGTATATAGTAACACTGGAAAAAAGAAGCTTTATCATATACAATCAACTGAAATACCAAACATATAAAGCTAAAAGAAAACTGTATTTCTTAAAATAGAAATCTATTTTCCTTCTTGTATTTTGTTTCTTTTTGTGTGAATATAATTAGTAACATTGAATATTGAAACATCTATCTCTGAAAAAAAAACTCAATAAAGTAGAGAGAGAGAGAAATTTTTTATCGACCAAGTTTATTTAACCTCAAAATAGAAAATTCTTTTTCACGTCTACACAAATATGATGTAATTTGTTGACATTTTCAACTAAAAAAGGTATATAATATAGGACCCAATAGTTCAGAATATCAATAATGTTGCATAATGAATCCAATCAATCTGATCCATTCAACTATCTTTCAATAACTGAAATAAATTTGTGTCAGTTACAAATTAGGATGGAACAATAAAACTGACCAGTTGCAGTCCTAAAACATCAATGGGAAGATTCAAACAAAATAATACTAAGTGAATTTAAACTTCACTTGCACAAGCAAGTGGCTATCAGGACTCAGTGGCCGAGTGGATAACGCGATGGCGTTTGAAGCGAAAAGTACTGGGTTCGAGTCCCAGAGTGAACATCAACTCTGATATGCAGGTACGTCCAGCTGACGAGTTTCAAATAGGACGAAACGCGCGTCCTGGATTCCACTGCTAGCCACTATCCATCTTTGCTTAAAATGCTTGTAAATTTAGGCTATATCGAGGCAATACGCACAGTATGCATATATACCAATAAGAGACTAATCAGTTGCAGTCCTAAACATCAATGGGAAGATTCAAACAAAACAATACTAAGTGAATAAAATTTTCGCTCGATAAATATACACCTGTACTCTAACTCATATCGTTTCATGATAAAAAAAACTATCTTCAAACCATTGAATTGTAAACTAATTCATTTAAAAAAAATATGCTTATGTTTAGAGATGTACTACTATACGATAATTGTTCGACAGTTTTATTGCTAATGGTTCGTTGTAAGATTTTAAGTTACTTAATTTGATCACTGTTGAAATCATAAGTGTGCATTGTGGAAAAGTCACAGACTAGCATGAAACAGCTATCCAACATTCCTCGCTTTTTAATAATGCTCTGAATGAGATCAATCTGTTATGAACAACATTTACAAATGGAAATTATTACCACGAAACTGATATATTAAAACTGAATAATAAACGATAATTAAGCCTAACTTGTTTTAAAAATTGACATAAAACTAGTTCTTTATATATGACGAATAGACATGATATTGATAAAGTAGAAATTATTTATTATTATTCATTGTTTGAAAGGATTTGTATCTTTTTAATGTTAAATTTAAGAACTACTTTCCATCAGTCATTTTTAGTATGTGTTCATTTTGAGCAGATCATATTGACGTTGTTCAATAAATAATAAATAAATAAATAATAAAATTGGGTAGTGTCTGGCAGCAGAATCCAGTACATACTATTTTCCTATTTGAGACTCTATCTGACGAGTTTCATAAAAGACGAAACTCTAGTCCTGGATTTCACAGTTTGTCATCGTTTAAATTAGGAGAAAACATTTAACTGTTATGTTTCGATTAACCGACTCTTGACTAATAAATTAAACCTTGGATGTACTATTATTTTTTAAATCGATCAAATACGCGTCAACAAACAAATAACGCATGATTGTTTTTAATTTGATCGATTAATAACACTGGAGCATGGAAGTTAGCTCATTTCTGTTGTTAACTTATATATATATGGAAGTGAGCTAGTGAATAAACAAATGTGTATGTTTATTTTTACTCTTGTCAATTCCTTGTATCTAAATACTAGTTTTAAGTTTTTCTACTATTCAATTTTTCAATAAATAATAAAACAAATAATAATTATTATCAAAACATATTCAAATTATATCAGTCAATAAAACACTGTCCTTTATGGCAAATATAAAAAGAAGTTGTTTATCGAAATGGACAAATAAGTTGAGTACATCCATTTCTATTTAATTATAATTATCATATGAGAATATTCCGACAACTACTAAAACCATCATCAAAATGGTACACGCATTTTTAAACACATGACTTCACAGCATACTCCAAATCCATCGACCAAAACATCATTTGTTATAATCAACTGTGGTGTACAACAAATCAGATTCCAGATGGAGAGGTGGTTAGGAAAAGTCAAAAGAAATCATTAGACCGTGTTACAAAACAAACCCTGAATGGGAATTCTGAAGGCAAAAGGAAAGAAGGTAGATGAGAGTACGCATTCTATCGGGAATTGACGACAAACGCCAAAAAATGAATTGTACTTGAAAGCAGCTGAATAGGATAGCCCATGACAGAGTTGTTTGGAGAATCGTGGTCGGCGACCTATACGACACAAGAGAATACAAGCCTAATCAAGTTAGATATTAATTAAGCCTCTGTATGACCTGAAAACCACCATCATCTAACTGGTACTGATGCTGGGTAACAAACTAGAACAATGCAAATAAAGGAAGCGTTTTTTGACTCCTAGTGGTCCTCAAACTGATGCATCTCATTTATTCTCACTGTTTTTGGTAGCGTTTACAATATTCGATCGACACTGATTAGTAGGAAACATTGTATTAGTTATGGCTAAATAATCAATCACATCAAAAGGAGGTTGGTCGTTGATCACATACCTTAGGAGCAACGTCTCTGACTTTGACCCTGAGTTTAAAAGGTTCCGATTTCATGAGAAGCATAAGTTCTAATGAAGTTTGCGAATACGTCTTGTTCCATTACTTTCAACCACTAAGAAATGGGGTGTAACCAATATGTTTATGTTGAAAATAAATTCTTTTATATTTGTTGAAGATTTCATCCATTGCAATGGAAACATGACTCATATGGACTTCTGAATGTTGTGGTAATTGTTTATTTAAGTTGAATAAACTGTTTTTCTTTCAGTTTACACATTCAAATATCACTTAATTTGATAAAATCAAATGAAATATTCATGAAGTATACGTACAACTAATAAAAACTGAAACAGTCATATGTACTAGAGTTCTAAAGCTCGTGTCTGATACTAATAACTTTATCGAAAATCAGAGTAAGTTAATAAAAATTGTCCATTTAGTGTAACTTCGAAAAGTTCTAAATGAAATTATAACTGTGTATTTAAACATTAGCTTGGAAAAAAAGGTTAATTGGGGCGCTATATTATTATCCATTCAAATTTCAAATAAAACATCCATTATGTGAATGATTCAGTACAGATTTCTATACTGAATTTTAAGTTACCCTATTATTTAGAAAGAAAGTAATGGTACCCGACTGACCCAACTTATTTTGCAATATAATCTACAATAACATGAATTAAGTATTCCATGTTCTAATCATTATCATAGTCAATACTTTATACCTGATCAGAATGTTTAAGTAATTAAAGTAAACTTCAGTCTGGTACAATCTTTTTTTTTTGTTTTTCTTGAAACCGAACGATTCAAATGAAACTGTGACATTGATGATGAATGTTGTATATCCGTCATCCATTAAGAAAATAAAAGATAATTTCATCGATGTTTAACATTGAGTGTAAATATTCTTAAATGTTTAAACAAATTTCTAGATTATATCATAAATACTATACAAGCAAAAATCATTTTAAAAAATGTCTATTTATTAGAATCTCACTGAGACAATACAGGCAGAATTTAAGAATAAACATTTATGGAGATAGTAGGATAGCTAGCTATTTGGTTGTCAATTTGATTCTAAATCATTACGCTTTGATCTTAGTGTATAATCCTTAATCATCTAGACATGAATAATCCATCTTTTGTCAAACTGTTATAAGTCAATGGTCAAATATGACATCCAAATCAACAGAGCAACATATGTTTTAAAAAATAGTCAAAAAATCAATATGCTCAGAATGGGGTTTGTAGAGATTGTAGTAATGTTAATAGTTGAATTCATAAGTCAATGTAAGGTAGACCACCGTTGAAAACCTAGAAGCACTGGATGGTTGTTTTGTCCTAGTATGGAACTCCTCAGCAATGCGCGTCCATAATCTTGCACGCCATCCAGTGCTTCCAGGTTTTCAATAATGGTCTAGCTTACATGAACTCATGAATTCAAATATTAAAAATCAATAGACAGGTAAATAAATAAAACAACAACATTTTCACAATGATTATGGTACACATTTAAATATGATTAAAATTACAATTATATGGTCACAACAGTATCAAACAATCACTTTTACTAGTGATGAGCACCCAATTATAAAGAATCGATGACTATATAAACACATATGGATTTCACAAAGATGAATTTTCTACAAAAAAAAAACAAAAAACAAACAAACAAAGAACCGAAGTAAACATGCTGATTGAATTACTGAACAGTAATAATTCATCATAAAACTAACCAATATTACTCTCATACTCTTTGTTTATAAACTGAATAAAATTGTCTTATGAGTATACTTCTGATTTAAGTTCTTACTAAATTAAAAACTTACTATTTTTAACGACATATAAATTAAATTCCTAAAAAAATGAAACCATTATTACATTTTGATCAACAAATAATCAAGCTAAATTATGTTAATACTCTAAATTGTAATTTGAATTCTCTTTCTCCTAGTGATTGACTGGATAATGAAGACGTCAACATTCGGAGGGAAGCGCAGGATACAGTGGACAGGCAGGATGCAGCTGGACGATTTAAAATTCGCAGATGATCTGGATCTTCTATCACACACGCAACAACAAATGCAGGAGGAGACAACCAGTGTGGCAGTAGCCTCAGCAGCAATAGGTCTCAAGATAAACAAAGGGAAAAGCAAGACTCTCCGATACAATACAGCATGCACCAATCGAATTACATTTGACGGAGAAGTTTTGGAGGATGTAAAAACTTTTACATATCTGGTTGGCATCATTGATGAACACGATAGATCTGATGCAGATGTGAAGACGCGGATCGGCAAAGCAAGAGCAGCATAGTTACAACTGAAGAACATCTGGAACTAAAAACAATTGTCAACCAACACCAAAGTCAGAGTTTTCAGTGCAAATGTCAAAACAGTTCTACTGTATGGGGCGGAGACGTGGAGAACTACGAAGGCCATCATCTAGAATATACAGGTGTTTATTAACAGTTGTCTACGCAAAATACTTTGGATCCGTTGACCAGACACTATCAGCAACAAGCTACTGTGGGAGACAACAAACCAGACTCTAGTGGAGGAAGAAATCAGGAAGAAGCGCCGGAAATGGATAGGACACACATTGAGGGAAGCAGCCAAAAGCATCACAAGACAAGCCCTCATATGGAATCCTGAAGGTTAAAGGAGAAGAGGAGACCAAAAAACACATTACGTCGGGAAATGGAGACAGACATGAGAAGAATGAACAAAAATTGGATAGAACTAGAAAGGAAGGCCCAGGACAGAGTGGGTTGGAGAATGCTGGTCGGTGGCCTATGCTCCATTGGGGGTAACAGGCGTAAGTAAGTAAGTAATTTGAATTAATGAAAAATAAAGCAAGATTAGTTTTTGTACTAAACAAGATTATGTGAAACTTATGTGAATGTTAAAGATTGTTATTCTTCTCTGGGATTCTATCATAACTATTCAACTATTCATTAGATAAATGATGAATTGTATACTTTAGACGATGGTTAAAAATAAAATTTATGATCCATAATTTGTGATGTGTCAGCTAAATATTTTTGCATACCTGAGTGAGATTAATTCGTAAAGAGCTGGGATGAATTTTTTTTGTTTAGATTGATCGGAGTATTATTATAACGTTTGGTATTCTGTTTCATGTAGATATTGATGACCTAACGTTTCAATGCTCTCTTTATTTTATGGACGCTAATACATTATCACAGAAGTCATAGTTATGAAATGAAATGATGCAGTTTTCATTTCAACACTTAATTTTTATGCTAATTAAAATGGCTCTTAAGCTCGGAATTCACAGACATATTCTAGTCTAATTTATAGAGGTGAAAGGATACAATCGTCAAGAATGCTAGGACTAATAACAACAATTTGGCTATCGGTATCAGTATTAACATATGAGTACTTCATAATTCCTACGTTGTTCGTTTACTTTAATGTTAAAATGAATGACAATAATATCATGGTTCGCATATTGAGTAAAGTTCTATGTATCCAATTTTGAGCTACATACTTTACTTGAGAACTAGTAATACATAAAGAGAAATAAAAGTGAGATAGATAGTTGAGTCTCCTCTACTTTACAAACTAAAACAAATAATTTATGAGTAATCCATGATTTAAAAATGTTCTATTAGTTAATGGAATAGACGAAATGCCAAAATTTATTCAAATTAAGGCTAGTTGAATGATTTCAACTTAGACTAATACGTAGTAATTAATCAATAATTAAATGTTATTTTTCTTAATACTACGTTGTAACAAGATTTTCTGATTATTATTATTATTAACGATGAATAGGTCAATAACAAATTAATAACTAGGTGAATGAAATACATAATTTCATATCAAATTATATGTTTCAAAGTCACAATCACTGAAATAAGAACAATTCAAACTTTCAATATAGTTTATTGCCTATGCTCCATTGGGAGTAACAGGCGTAAGTGAAGTAAGTGAAGTGAAGTATTTGGATCTTCTTACTGAAGTTTGAGATTGCAATCGACTAGTCGTCCTATTACAGTCCTAAACATCAGTGGGAAGATGCATACAATCAATATATATATATATATATATATATATATATATATATATATATATATATATATATATGAATTAGAATTAATCTCATTACACAAGCCAGAGGCTATCTGAATAATGAGATAGCGTTTGATAAGGATAATATTAGGTTCGAGTCCTTGACTGAAGTTCAATTCTGAGATGCTTACGCATCCAGGCAATGAGTCCAAAATGAGACGAAACGCGCATTCTAGATTCTACTACTAGCCAACATCCATTTATTCTTCCAATTTAAACTTTCCAACTGACAATGTAATTAGAGTTTCTATATGGAATCGAAAAATATGATTTATATATAAGGTTAAAAACAATTGTGTATCCCCCTCCTCTCAATAAAAGAAAAGAAGACAACTATTGTTTAGTCATGTTCAAATATTGAATTTGAGTGTTTAATATGAGTCATTTAATGTGAAAATGTATTTAAATTAAGGTATGTCTGTAGATATACACGCTAATTTTCTTACAATTTAGTGATTACTTCAAACCTTTAGAATATGGTTAAGGTCAAATTAGTCATTTCACTTATTATCAAGGAGAAAATTAATAACAATTCATTATCAAAGTGTGTATTGTTCTAGAAAATAAATGTCTAACTGAAAGTTACGATATTAATCAATTGAAATGTATAACAAAAATATCATAATTCATTCAACAATTAACTATACTGAACAACCGTGTCATTCTAGCATGAAACCTTTGAGCAGCATGCATGCATGACTCCACAACCAGAGATCGAAAGTGGGACCTCCGTTCTCACGTCCAAACGTTTAAACTGTAGACCTCAGAGCCGGAATTCAGTGGTATTTATGTTTACATTCAGTCAACTTACGATATTGAGCGACTACTTTTTATTGCCACTGATGGATAACTGTCTCGAACTTGACATGGTTGAACTCCACTGGTTATAGCTTCTCATAAAAACTTCAGGAACCACATCTAGAAGCAAATCACTGGTAAACACATGATTGGATTAGTTGAAGTTAGACATTAACACCGTTGGAAGTAGCCTCAGTGATCTATCGGTCAAGGGCTCTGGCTCGAGACTGGTAGACCCTGGGTTCGAATCTCGCGAGTGCAGGATCGCGGATGCGCGCTGCTGAGGAGTTCCATGATGGGACGAAACGGTCGTCCAGTGCTCCTAGATTCTCCATGGTGGTCTAGCTTCAATTGACTCACGCTTTCAACTATGAACATGATTGTTATCAGTATGGGGTTTTTGAAGATTATAGATCTTGGTCACACAATATTGCGAATTAGTCGAAGTTAAGCATCAACACTGTTTAGTACCGGTTCAGTGCTCGAGAGGTTCGTATGCAAAATCAAAGGTCTCAGATTGAATTCCCGAATATGGGATTGTGGATGCTCACTGTTGAAGGGTTCCATACTAAGACAAAGTGGCTGTCCAGTGTTTCCGGTTGTCAAAGATGGTCTAAATATGATTAATTCGAGATATAAAGTCTATGAAAAATATGTAATCTCCACAAAACTTTATACGATATAAAGGAAGGTATTACGACTAGATTGTAGAAGAAGCTTAAGCACTTTATATCACTAAGCTCGGATGCAATTATGTGTAAATCTCATACTATCTTAAAACAGCCGTTTAGTTTTTTCAATTTTTCAATGGTTGTCCAACTTAAATCGGTTTATAATCCCAGTAGAATTCAACAATCTTCAAAACCCTATACGGATAATTATAAAGTGTTTTGTTGTCAATGTTCATGATAATTTAGACAATAGTTGGTATGAGTTAAAAATGAAAATTTTACCGTATTTATGAATTAATATGTTGTTAAGTTACAGTTGCTTATACTTCATTTCACTTTCAATCAGATTAGTCTTTACATCGAAGATAATTTCAACCATTGATCTTGTTTCCATATGAGACCTAAAATTTTCGTTCGATTTTAATTTTACATACGTAGATTTTACAGATCATTTTAATTGACCTTTCTGTTATTTTTAATTTATTAATAACTATTTTCTGAAATCTTGTTAAGATTTAGAGGAATAGTTCAAATATTGTTTACATTCATTTATAGTTCACATCCGACTGTCTTTGGCATAAAACTTCAAAATGAAAGTTCCCAAACTTCCTGAAGAATTTGATGCCCCGAATGCCCTGGTACAGCCGGGAGTGGGGAGAGTCCGCTCTCCCGCTCTCTCACATGGCCACGCATATATAGCCTCTGACAGGGAAGTCCTACTCACTTCCTTCTCGTACCACGGGTGTTGTTTACGAAATTTAGAGGATGAAAAGCGAATGTCCGGCGCTTTAACCGGGTTGGTGGACACGGAAAGTTCTCCTAGGGGAGTTGGAAAACCCCGATTCCAAACCAACGGTACACGTGGGCTCCAGTATTTTGAGGGAACAAATGGCGTATGAGCCAATTGTTGGTCACAGGCTACCATGAGACTGCATCTTCTTACGATGCTCCACTGTCTTGTGGATCAGATCTTTAGGTCAAAGGCTCAGGGTGTGGCCCCCTAAGGAAACCACCCGCTTAGGTTTGGGCACCCGGGTAGTATCACAGCCCTCACACAAATTAAATGAGATTTGTGTGGCGGATATATATCTGGTGCCCCTTTGTACCAAATGTTTATGTGTTTAAATAAATGAATAAAAATCAAAGAAGAATTTGATATGTCTCTGTAACTAAATCCAAAATCTTATGACGTAAGGTTTTAAAAACTGTTTAATAACTAATATTCACAATCAACAGTGAATAACATTTTTTTTCTGACAGTTTTCATGACTTTGGATTTTCCCTCAAAAAATTGATTTAGATGAAATTTTTTATTGATAAGTGTTAAAATATATTGATAATCTTAATTCTTAGTCCAAATTAATTACATAATAATCCTCAGTTTATTAACAGACATATCATATACAATTGAACTAACTATTATGTAATTACTATTATATAATTATTAGTTTATGTCATTTTACAAATTGTTTTCCTCAGATATCCGTTCAATTTAAAATCGAATCTGTCAATAGCAGGCCGTATTATCGATTTTGAGATAATGGAAAAGATTTATAACCCAAGTGGGTGATTTGAGTGAGATTTCATTCTCTGATCTGAATGGTCTAATTATGAAGCTTTTATTGCTTTTTCGAATAACATTATCAGCAAAAAGCACCATGGAGATTAAACCATTCATCTCAGAGGACGAAACCACATGAACAAATATCACTGGTTGGTAGATTGCTGTTTTGGAAATGAAAGTAAACTTTTAATGACATATAGATAATTTTTTGTTTTTTTTGAGTTACTGAGTCATTTTAAACTTACTTACTTACGCCTGTTACCCCTCGTCGAGGAGCATAGGCCGTCCACCAGCATTCTCCCATCCAACTCTGTCCTGGGCAATCCTTTCCAGTTGTTATTCATCCTTTTCATATCTGCTTCTATTTCCCGGTGTAATGTGTTCTTTGGCCTTCCTTTTTTCCGCTTCCCTTCCGGATTCTAAGTTAGGGATTGCCTCGTGTTGTACATTGGTGATTTCCTTAATGTATGTCATTTTAAAAGAACAAATTATTTTAAATGCTTTTAAAACATTGTATTTTTTTGTTTTCAAAAAGAATTCTCAAAAAGACGTAGGCAATCTAAAGTTACTGCATTTGCTGAGAGACCAATATACTTTAGGTTTAGACCAATATCATGTCTTTTGTGTAAGTTTTTGAAATGTTACAGATTATAGTCAAATAATTTTTAATATCTCCTAGCTTTCACTAATTCTTTAGTTGTTGTCAGCCAGTGGTGAAAACTAACATTAGATTGCCAATTAGATAATTTGATTATCAGAAGTAAATTTCCTTTATCGTATGAAGTCACTATGTATTTATCTAAATATTATTATTTAAATGCATCGGATTGCATGATTACTGGATGGATGTGACCATTAGTTGGCCATTCAACACTCTCAGTTACAAATTTTCTCCATCATTATCTCATATCGAATAACATTATAAAGTTTTAATTATGTATTACATTTATCAATTAAATTTTTAAAAATAGAGAGACATCAAACTGCATCACGAGGCAAGCGCTTACTTGGAATCCTGAAGGGAAACGAAAAAGAGGAAGATCAAGGAACACATTGCGACGGGAGTTGTGAGCAGACATGAAAAGGATGAATAGCAACTGAAAAGAACTGGAAAGAATTGCACCTGACCGAGTTGGATGGAGAATGCTGGCGGTTGGCCTACGCTCCTCCACGACGGATGATAGATGTAAGTAAACGTACATCAGTAAGAAATTAATATTATTTGAAGTACATTAGACGAACTGTATAATACATACAAAATGTTAACCGGTTTGATATCTCAGTGTGTTTTATACCACATAAAAATGATTATTTCAAACAATTTCATGTAATTCAACGTAAAAGCTTGAGAGATAGTAATATGTGCTTCATCATAATAATGATAAAAACAGAAATTAATTAAAAGAATAAGTATTCAAATGGTGTACTAATTTGAGTATACTTTCACAAATTCTTATTTCTTTTTAGTCATTATTTTAACTGTTATATGTAATGCTTATTTAACAACAAACTTTATGATCTCCTATTTACTGATGCATTCACTATGATGTCATTATTCATTTACGTAACACGTTTCGTGTTTCTTTCCTGAAACTACCATAAAAGTGAATTCAGTAATACAAACTAGAAAAAAAAGAAATTTTATGACGTCTTATGAAAACTTTATTTTCATTTTATGATTCATCTTTACTTACGCACATAGAGGGTTTTGTTCTATACCTGTCAAATCATATGATATATATAGTTGAAAATACCTGGTGAATCGTGCTTCATTACTGATGTTGTACTAATGATATACGTAAAAAGACTGATAAATAATTGAATGAGTGATTATTATTAACCAATAGTCTAGGCAACTGGCGAATACGCAAATTTAGCAAATAAGCAATGACTTATTTACGTAAACAGTGAAAAAAAAGGTTAATAAATTGTGAAATTAACTGACATAGTTAATTAAGTCAGTGATAAAGTAATGAACAAAACAACAATTCATTTAATAAGACTGAAAATTATTTTGTAATGTTAGTGCACTAATAACCTGTGTCTAGACAAAAGGAAATGATTCTTACAGCTGAGTTTTTTTCAGTTTTCATATATAGAAATAACACTCATATATTTCTAAGTCGTTTGAAGTATGAAACTGATGAAGAAATATGTCTTAAAAACAAGGAGATATTCATAGTATACTTGAATTGTAGCTAGCGATGGAATTCTGGGAACAAATTTAGTCCTGTTCAATACTCTTCCATTAGATGAATAGGCGTCCTAGTGTTGACATTTTTACTGAGATAAATACTAAGTACTCATCGTTTCAAACCCCAGTATGTTATTCACTAATAGATTTAGTCCACATAGTCATTGACGTTTCAGCAGATAAGAAGTTATATGTAAGAGTTTGAATGTATCCATATTTTGATCTTATTTATCTTAGCTTCTATGGTTCGACTGATTCGTAAACCAATGTCAACACTTAGCAAATAACTAACAGATTGAACTAATTAGCCAATTTAGTTTTAAGGGATTTGTGATGATTGGTGTAATTATATAAGTTCTATTTTTTACAGATTAATTGACGTTAAGGTACGATTGAAAACCATGGAGCACTGGATATCTGTTTGACCCTATTGTGTGACTCCAGATGAAATCACACTGTAATGTATACCATCTGAGAATTAGGTAATTATGCATATATCTAAAACTCTTCCTTGCCCTAAACTATGCACCTACAAAAAAGTTGGATAATACTAATGACTTCATCTCTCTCAAACTCTCTGTTTTTTCGTAATCAGGCAATCACATTTTTGTTATGTAACTAATATATATATATAGAATAAATATATAGAATTCCATTCATTTGATTGCTCAACGAAGATCTGTAATGTCGCGATTCGGTTTGTGCTCGATCGATCCTTACGGAATCCAGCTTGTTTATCTCGACGTTGGGCGTCTACTGAATCTTTTACCCGGTTCAGCAACACTCCGTTGAAAACTTTCCTTGGTACCGATAGTAGTTTAATGCCTCTGTAGTTCTCACATTTGCTTAAATATCCTTTCTTTGGTATCTTGACGAGGTGTCACTCATTACAGTTTGTCTGTGGCAGTTGTTCTTCTCTCCAGATCTTCCTGAATTGAAAGTGGAGCATGTTTGTAGTTGCTTGTGTGTATGACATCATTGTTGCATCTGGTGTATTGTCAGGTCCAGCTGTCCTCTCACTATTGATTTGTCTGATGACCATCTTGATTACTTCGATTGTCGGTAGAGTGACATCTGTAGGAAGGTCTGTAGATACTGCTTCGATTTCTGGTGGGTTCAAAGGAGTTGGTATATTTAAGGGTTCCTCAGTGAGTTCCAACCATCTATTCCTCTGTCCTTGAATTTTAGTGATTAGTTTTCCTTTTTTGTCCTTGACCAGTCTCTCTAATTCACCATATTTCCCTATCAGTTTCTTCGTTGTGCCATACAGTTGTTTCATATTTCTTTCTCTCACAGCCTTTTCCACTGTTGTTTCTAGGTCTTCCATGTATTTCTGCTAGTCGGTTCTAATGCTCTTCTTCACTATCTTGTACGCTTCAATGTATTCAACTTGTACTTTGACTTTCTCTGCTCTTTTTCGACTGTTGTTAATTGCTGTCTTCTTGTTCTTCCTTTCTTGGATTTCATCTAGGATTTCCATAGAGATCAATTCCTTATGATGATGCTTCTTAGGACCCGGAACCTCCTGACACGTTGGAGTTAGTGCTTCTTCGATCTACTTCCAATTGTCCTCCATACTAGTTTCTTCTTCTTTCAGTGGATCCTGTAAGGCTTGGGACCTGTTGTTGAGAATTATCTTGAATTCGTTGTGTTTGTCAGTATGTCGAAGCAAGGGTGTACTGAACCTTTGTAATGCTGTTTCCACAGTTGTCCAGTGTTTCTTTAGCTTAAGTTTCACCTTGGCAACCACCAATTGGTGGTGGTCTGAAGCTATGTCAGCTCGTCTCCTGTTTCTCACGTCTTAAATTGTTCTTATAAATTTTCTACTGATGTGAATATGATAGATCTGATTCTCTCTAGTATGATCTGGTGAGAATCATGTAGCTTTGTGTATGCATCTGTGTGAGAATATTGTGCTACCTATAACCAATTTGTTGAATGCACACAAATTTGCAAATCTTTCATCATTCTCGTTCATGTCTCTCAGTCTATGGATGTCGTCCCATGATATTTTGATACCTGGTGTTGCCCATTCCGACTTTGGCGCTTACGTCTCCCATCGAGATTGTCAGATTAATTCCTTGGTACTTCACCATGATCGATTTCAACCTCTCGTAGAACTGGTATTTATCGTCGTCATTGTTATCAGTGGTGTATAACGCTGGATAACATTCATTGTGATTTCTCACTTCTTTGTTTTGAAGATGTTTTGATGATCCAGGATCCATGAGATTCCCATCCTACAAGTGAATTTTGTGCTTCTTTGGACAGCATCATAGCAACCCCCTGAGTGTGTGGGTCGTTTTTTTCTTCGTGAGCAGAGTGCGGTAGCGTCTCTCTCGAATCTATTCCCTTCCGTCTAGATTGAGTGTAACTGATTTCACTGATTTTGAGCACCAACAAGTTATATTTCCTTATTTCCGTAGGTATTTAGTTGGTCCTTCCGGTCTCCTACATTGTCCGGACGTTCCATATGCTTATAAAAATTATTGCTCTCGTTGTTGGGTTGGTCATCAACCTAGTGACTTCCGAATAATATCGTGTTACGTCATGTGGCGTCATAATTCTTCATCCAACTCCAAGGGCAAAGTTTAAATGGTTTATACTGTTTATTCTGGTTAGTGTGTTTTAGCAAGGTTGTTTTCTAAAGAATGTAGTTGGCGACCCCACATCTAACCTTCCACCTTTGTATGGGCTTGGGATCCGTAGTAGCCCTATGAGAGCTACAGGCGGAGAGAAAAATACCTATCACACCTTTTTTTAAACGTTACACTATTTATTTTATACATAATTTCGTTATCACGTGAACAAACAACACGTGTGCCAATTTTTCAATATTTTTTTGTTTAAACTTATGTCTAAATATTTTGATGTAACGTTCGGCACTACAAAAAAACAACAACACATATTTGCACTTAAACACGGATAAATGAACGAGTCTCCCTTCAGGTTTTACAGTTATCTATCCAAATTAATAATTCAAAAGGAAAACCACCGGCCAGATTTAACGCAAAGTACAACATTTAAAATTACAGCATATGAATTAAGGATTATTTGTAATATAAAATGAAATAAAATCGTAAATGTTGGAATGAAGTGTGAACTTGAATAATGTTACACACGAAGTGAAATCGTAAGATTAATGATTAGAATAAATATGGTGAGGATGGGATGAGAGATATAATAATATTATTATAAATTAGGAATTACGTAATAAGTAGAATAATATAAATTGGATACGAATTAGTAAAATAGGTGTGGTTGCTGAATAAGTTTCTTGAATATAAGAGATGTAAAATGTTCTTTTGGGATTTATCAAAGTATAAAACTATAAGTATATATTTATAGTAGAGTTGACATTCAAGGAAGTTTTGGTCATCAATTATGTTAAATTCTAGGATATGAATAGTAGAGAAGGGTGAATATTCATAAAATGTAAGCATTATCCTATCAATTTTATGTAAAACCTGAATTCTGATGAGCAATAAGAATTGTTAGTTTAGATGTATATACATTATGTGTTTGGCAATACGAGTTGTGTAGGACTGGACACTTAAAGGAAATCTTTCCAGTTTTTCTAATATTTGTCTGATAGTAGTGACGAAGTGGACGAAGGAGTTACTCTTCTATCCCAATCAATAAGAAACCCTATATACCACAAATCAACCGAACAGGTGGATGGTCGATCTACAAGTTACGTCGGTTATGAGACCTCAAAGTTTTAATATGACCAAGAAATACTGTTGTGGATCTGTAAATTAAAATGGAATACATATAACTCTTTGTCCCATATTCTAAATGGTGTTTCAGATAGTGTTAATCTTTGAGAATTAGGTTCAACTGCAAATAATATTTAATTCTTATAAGATAAAATAGAAATATCGATCCCATTAGTGTTTACAAAATGTAATACCAGGGATAATTATAATAACCGGTAGCAAACATCAATATATCTCAATCCAAGTAGGAATATACTAGGTATTCGTTGATTTGTATGCATAAAATTATATGTATAATCTTCTAAATAAAAGCCCTCCAATGCCCCGGTACGGCCGAGAGTGGGGAGAGTCCGCTCTTCCTTGCGAAATGCTCTCACATGGCCACGCGTGTATAAGCTCTGCAAGGGAAGTCCTACTCACTGCCTTCTCGTGGCGGTGCATCCACCTAGGGGAGTTGGAAAACCCCGATTCCAAACCAACGGTACACGTGGGCTCCAGTATTTTGAGGGAACAAATGGCGTATGAGCCAATTGTTGGTCACAGGCTACCATGAGACTGCATCTTCTTACGATGCTCCACTGTCTTGTGGATCAGATCTTTAGGTCAAAGGCTCAGGGTGTGGCCCCCTAAGGAAACCACCCGCTTAGGTTTGGGCACCCGGGTAGTATCACAGCCCTCACACAAATTAAATGAGATTTGTGTGGCGGATATATATCTGGTGCCCCTTTGTACCAAATGTTTATGTGTTTAAATAAATAAATCTAAATAAAAGATAACTAAACCGTATTATCAAGATATATTGTTACCGACCTAAACAATAACTAATTATTTCTTAACTTAATAGATCTGAGTGAATAACTTTTATCAAATTATTTTGATGAACCAATTGGATTATCGTTTGTATAAGTTAATTCAGTATAGATTTAGGACATTAATTATAATCCAATCTAAAAATGGGAAGTTATGATTATTATCTTTATTTTGAAGATTGAATAATAAAAAAAGTTACTATATGCTAATGTTATTAGATCTTGTTTTGATATATTCATAGTGCAATACAATTTGTTATCTATAAGAAAATCTTAATGAATGACAATGAAATTCTATAGGCTATTCAATAGATTTTCTTTAAAGTTTTGTTTAATTTGTAATGAATGAGAAATAAATCTTAAATCTATCGATTTGGATATAATCTACCTAAGCGTTCAATATCAAGCTTCAGTAATGTACTTTATATGTTCAAAAGAGGATGGTTGCTAACCTTTCTCTACCTTGGTGACAAAAACATCTCTTGTTGTTGCATCATGATATTTTGTTCAACTCTTTCAATTGATTGTATTACTACTTCCATGTTTAGAATCTCCTAAATTACCGACTTCATTTTAACTAATTCAGCTTTACTTATTCTATCCTTATTTACTATTAACATTCGTTCACTACCTGACCATTTGCTTGTAATTCCTTAGTATTCTGTTATTATCAATATTGTGGAATGTTCTTCTGTACAATATTTCATTTATTCACTTCGACCGATTTACATTCTTCTTACACTATACTGTTCTATGTTCATAACACATTTCAACTGAACTCATTTATTTAAGTTATTTCAACTCATTCTGTAATTTTAATGTTTACACATTACAGTTTGTATGTAGTTGACGAGAATTCCATGAAATAAACTGAATTCATGTTATTCTGCTCAAATGTTTCGTTTTGTTTTCTTCAATATATATGATATTCCACAATTGTTTGGTTTTACCTAAGTCTTTGAATACTACATTAATTCGTAGTTCCGGAAATGGATCAGTTAGTTATTATTACTTTCTTACTTAACTATCCGTTGTTTGTACACAAATAGATCATCTGACATCATGTGATATTTTCAAATGAAATGTGACCATAATATTTATGTGTGGTATTTTTTTACTTCATGAAGAATATTCATTCATCTTATTATAGTATACTAACCAAAGCACTACAATGTATACACAGATAATTTTGGAAAATTTAGTATTCTAAACTTTAGAAATTAATATTCAGTTTTTGGCAAATGTTGTATTAAAACTATTTCAGTTTTATTTCTAATGCTAATTAATCACGTGATCAGTGTTGATTTTGAAAAAACTATGGATCTCATTTAAACAGCTGATTGGTTTCTATAGAATTAATATTTTGATAATAGTTACTCAGGTGAATCGTCAAATTAATAAAATATTGACTATTGAACTACTTAGTTTGTATTGACATCATGGATGGATCAAAGTTGGATCGCTATTGAAAGCCCAGAGGCAGTACACGGCCTTCCCGTTTAGGTATTGGGCTATCCAGTAGTGCACGCTCGCTCCCTACACACCGGACTTGAACCCAGGGCCTTCGGTCTCGCACGTGAACGCCTAAACTCTAGACCACTGAGCCGGCATCTGACGATATTGATTTCTAACTTCAACCAACTCACGATATTGCGCGACCGTCCACCATTGTTTTCGGTGAGTAACTGCCTTTAAAACAGACACGGTTAAACTCCAATGGTCACGGCTTCTCACTAGAACTCCAAGAGATACATCTTGATGCTAGTCACTAGTGAGGACATAATAATCAACAGTATAAGGTTGTGTAGATTGTTGATTTTAGATTGACACCATGAATGGATCAATGTTAGACCAGGGTCGTCCAGTGCTTCCAGGTTTCTAATGATAGTCTAACATTGATCCAATCGTGATATCAATCTAAACTCAACAATCTCCACAACCATATACTGATATTTAGTTTGTGTTATATTTCGACAGTTAGGGTCTACCATCATTATTAGGTGAATGGGAGCAAATGAAAAACAGACTAGATTTTTTCGAAGCTAAATAGATACACATAAATTGTCCAGTTAAAATATGAGATTATTTAAAGTACTCAATTATTTAAAACATCTAGGATGTTGACTAGGTATATCTTAGCAAATGTTTGCAGATGTCATTATTCATACTTAAGCTGAATATAGATGTCTACGATTCATACTGAACAGTCATCTTAATTCCTTCTATATTTTAATATTGAATAAACTAACAAATCTTGCCCTCCATTAGATACAAATAACAAATATACACATTTAAGAGCAAAACAAATATTTATATATTACAGTATTTTTGCCTTACACTCTAAAATTCAAATCATTTAAACAAATAGATTCTAGAGTAAATGAATCACAGATAGATCATTGTTGAATTATTCCTATCCATTGATCTTCCTTGTAATTAAATTGAAAAATCATAAGGAAGAAAAATGGATTTTCATTTCGAAGAATTTAACGATAGGAGAACTTAAATTTACAGTTTCGTTTTTTGTATGTATGACAATGTGAATAACCATAAAATGGTTGAATATGAATAGTTTAATCCCTGAGATTGATAGATATGTTCATAATTTATGTACAATCACATGTAAACTGTATATATTGATGCTAATATGAATAAGACTTTATATCACAGTTGTTTACACTAATTTACCATATACATTAATGAAAATATTATATCCCCTAGAGAATAATTACTGGTGCGTGTATTGTTTCATATTATTCCAGTAATCAATGGTCGTGAATTTGGTGAATTAGAAAGACATATGCACATATCTCGTCCATAATCATTACTAATTTCTTCATAATTCATTGAATGATTCATTTGTTGAAGAGAAGTACTCGATAATAATACTTCATTTGGTGCGATTAGATCATTTCCTAAACCACATACTTCAGAATTTTGAATTGACAATCGACATTTACACAACGGATAAGATTTTGAATACATAATGACATCATCATCATCATCATCGTTAGTATCGTCATATTCATCATCGTTATTGTCATTTTGATTAAATATTGGTTCAATTGGACTATTTTTCATATTCTCTGTATTGTATGGAGTAGTTAAACTATACATCACATTTGATGTATTTCGATGTGATGATTTATCATGTTTCAAGGTATTTTCACTTTGAAAATTTAAAAATGCACGTTTTCCAGGTATCGGGGTAGATAGTTTAGAATCAAATGCTCTTTTATTGCCATTGCATGCTGAAGAGTTATCTGGAACAGAATCATAGACACGTTGACACATTTGTTCATTTTGCTTGCTTGGATATGAAACGCTTAGTTCTGAATACGTTTTTGTTTGAACTGAGCTCAGATTAGGTATATTGGGTTGTTTCACAAGATCACATTGTTGTGTATTATATGAAGAATTGTTTGAGTTATTTTTGGAAGAGGAAATATTTTGTACATCAACTGACTTATCATCCGTTTGTGGTGTATTAAGTGCTTCTCGGTTTAATAATACAGATCTTGCTTTTTTAGCAATTTTTAAAATTACCATAATCCTGTATAGGCGATTACTTGGTGAAAAACTATTAGATGTCTTTTTAGAAGAGATATGTTGGGATGATTCAAATGTAGTTGATCTGTTGGAGTTATCCATTAATAAATTATTTTTATTCTCTGTTGATCTTATAATTGGTCCTGTTGTTGGCTGTAAGGTACTTTGAAAATTCTTCAGTTTATTTATTGAAATCTCCATGATAAGTTTTAATGCTGATGAGGTGATTTCATTATATGAAGCTTCCACTTCTTGTAGATTCATATTTTGAAACACTTTTATAAATGATCTTTTCAAATAGTAGACTATATTCTGATGTTTGTTTTTTTCTAACTTTTCAAATAAAAAACTATTTTTTTCAAAATACTGTGATGGACATTACACTAGTTTTTATTAAACATTTAACCAATGGTAATCCTTTATTTTTATTTAAATTACTTAATTACATTATGGTTGGTTAAATTAAAGTCATTAATGGTTTCGTATCATTCAACTATTTGCAGGGTGGTAACGTTCAAGTAATGATCAACTTTAAAGTGTCATCGACTAAGACAACACATGTGGGCGTAAGTAAATGAACAAAATTTGGTTGCTACATAATTTGAACAGAAAACAATTACTTAGACCAATAGTAAACTAAGTCTAATTGACGTAAATTATTCGGCCATAATTAACCAATCTGAAGTAAGTAATATTATTTATTGATTAATTATCAATATTCGCCTACTCACTATTTGATTATACGCCCTCGGACTCTGTTTGACATGCCATAATGTTCACCATCTTCGTCAACTTACAAAATACGTGTTATTTCTTAGTTCTGGTAGAACACTCAGTGGTTCATATCAGACTACCGATTACGATACATACTACAATGAAAATCTATGGGAAGTTTGAAATTTAAAGTGACAAACATCTCAAATACAAACATTTCACAACCAATATTCTTTCATTTCGGATAGGGATTGTATATAGTTAATAGTGAATATTATTCATCTCTAAATATACCATAAATTTGAATTATCAGAAGGGGTTTTGTGGAGATTTAGTATTTTCATAGTCGAAAGCGTGAGACATAAACACCATCGGATACCGACTCAGTGGTCTATCGGTTGAGTGCTCTGGCGCGTGACTGGTAGGTCCTGGGTCCGAACCTCGCGAGTCGAGGTCGTGGATGCGCACTGCTGAGGAGTCCCACAGTAGGACGAAACGGCCGTCCAGTGATTCTAGGTTTTCCCTGGTGGTCTAGCTTCAATTGACTCACGCTTTCAACTGTAAATTTGAATCTCAGCCGATTTCTCCAAGTTTTCTGTTTAATTTACGAATAGAGGACACTCTGAACCAGCTGGTTTTTTATTGATAAAATGATACGCTTTCACTTACATATGTTCTTTCAAGCTAAAATGCAATGATAGAAATAATACTGACCTTGTACATTAAATGTTTTTTAAAGTAAACTTTACAAGTAGATGTTTCATTTTCACCATCTATTATATAAGCCGCTGTAAACGGCTTATTCTTAGGCTTGACACTGCTGACTAAGATGATCTTGTTGAGTTCTTAATTGAATAAGCAGTTTTTCAGTAGTAATAACTATTTACTCCTCAAAATTTCATTTAGCTCAACATTCAGACTGGTTACAAAGGCTCTGTCCTTGAGAAACGAAGCTTGGAGAGTAATAAGACTACAATGACAAGTATAAATCAAGCTGTGAGCAATAATGATTATGTCAATAACAAAAGTCACTTGTTGTAGTCTATAAAAATGAAGTTGAGAATGGGATAGTTACCTAAGTGTTATGTATATCAATTGATTGCAGTTCTGATTCAGATATATTCAGTAGTATCCTGTTTTTAATATGATATTGAGATTTCAAGGTTAATATTCAATGAACATTCATTGAAAGTGGATACGCTTGTTACATTCCGTGGAGGAGTATAGGCCGCTCACCAGCATTCTTTATACAACTCTGTTCTGAGCAATCCTTTCCAGTTGTTTCCAGTTGCTACTCGCCCTTTTGAATATGGACTGATAAAGATGTCAAAACTAGAATAAACTAATTGTTTAGTTTCCCTCATATACTAATGACTCTCTAGCTGACCTTAGTTAATGATTTAAATGTTTTCATTGCATTATTTCTTTGCGATTACATGAAACTAATTCATCATGTAATGATAAACAAGTCAAAATATAAAATTTAGTTGTGTGAATTAGTGGACAAATACACAATATAAGAGACCTCAAAGAAATTACTTTGAATTAATCGTTCAACTATAGACGACTAAGTCCATTATGAGGAAGAAACTAGTGACAATTTTATTGTTAAAATAACCTCCACTTCTCATACATGAATAGATACTGATTAGTACAATCTTGAAATAGCTTAACATCAACACAGTATGTGCTCAAATAGCATCATATAAAGACTGAAAATAAATAAATTGATTTTCAGTTAGTTCTTCACATAGCAATTTGAGATTTCAAGAGATGAATGCATAGTTCAAACTCTAGTGGTCACGTCACCATAACTGTAAGCGTACTAAATAACATGAAATATGGATCTTGAGTCACTCTTTTGGCCTCAATAGAGTTTAATAAAAATGTTTCGTACTGATAGTCTTCAAACTGAATATGAAGTCTCAGCAAATTTCTACAAATATGATTGAAATGATGATGTCATTAAACCGCTGACTAGTACTGACAGAATTTTATCGATGAAGTTGTAATGTGACTAATATGATGTTGGTCACTGAGTAGTGATCAATCAACCACAACGAAATCCGTCATAAGGGAGTTTAGTTAAGGTCCGGATAGCGTAGTAGTAACATCTCACGCTATGAAAATGGGTGACATGAGAATAAACCTACCAGAGAACGCTAGTCCCCCTCGAGATTCCAAGTACAATGTGTACCAAACGGCATTAAATCTAGATTCAGGGTTTCCTGCCGACCACCTCTTTCTAACACGGCTGTGATAAACTGATTATGGAAAAAAAAGTTTTATTGGTTCCCATGAAAACCGAACTAAAGAACTGCGCCAACACTTATCATTATTTATTAGGTCATAAGAATGAGAACTCGTTTCTTGTTCACATTACTGTCTCTGAGCTATGTGATGTGGTAGAAAAGTTTCCATTATCCACCCGAACAACAGTTCTAGTATCTGCCAAGTCTATTTGAAAGTGAACAGAACTGAAGTCTGACATCACTTAACCCATTAATATCAATGTGCTAACTAGTGAAAAAAACGAAGATGGATCTAATCTAAGTTCTTATGGAAAACAGTGATTTTTTGACGTCAATATGGTTCAAAGCGCCGATGTAATTCGTTCATCACATTGAACGATAGTTGAATTATAAAATTATTCGAATGAAATTAGAAATGTCGATTTCAAAGTATTTTACTTGACACGAAATTTGAAGGTTCTGAGTTTTGTAGTGTATTGAAGTGTATTGCTATAAAGTATTAAATAAGAACAGAATAGCTATCTAATACATCCATGGGTTTGATTGGTTCTCTTATGGATAACATTTTGTCATTGAAATTCTTTTTAAAAATGCAATAAGTTTTAACTGGTTGTATCAGCATAAACAAATATTTTTATGAAATTTGCTAGGATCACTAAGCACTGCTTCCATTTTTTCAATGTAATCCTTTTTGTTCATCAGTACTATACCTCCTCCCTTATCAGGTTTGCTTATGATCAAGGTTTCATCCGTTTTTAGTCTCATTAAGGAGTCTCGGTGCCCCCAAATGCCCTGGTACGGCCGAGAGTGGGGAGAGTCCGCTCCCCCTCTCGAAATGCTCTCACATAGTCACGCGTATATAACCTCTACCTGGGAAGTCCTACTCACTGCCTTCTCGTACCACGAGTGTTGTTTACGAAATTGAGAGGACGAAAAGCGAATGTCCGGCGCTTTAACCGGGTTGGTGGGGAGTTGAAAAACCCTGATTCCAAACGAATGGTGCACATGGGCTCCAGTATCCTGAAGAAACAAATGGCACCTGGGCAGTATCATGGCCCTCACACAAATCAAATGAGATTTGTGTGGCGGATATATATCTGGTGCCCCTTTGTACCAATATTTATGTGTTGAAATAAAACAAAATAAACTCAGTGCTGCTTGGTTAGTAGGTGATTTGTGGTACCCTTACTATTCTTGTATCGGTGGCAGCTATCGACTAAAGAGGTCTTAAACCTAGCTAGGTCCTCCATTGAGGTAGGAATTAAGTCAGTTGTTTGTGAAAATAAATTCTCAAACTGTACACCAGTATCTAATTGGTTGATTCTATGTCTACTGTTACAGAATTTAGGCTCCAGAGATAACGCTTCTAGCTGTATTACATCTCGTTCGATATTGGAAAAATTATGTACGTACCAATTCGGGTCGAAAGGAAATTCCTTTTCTGGTTTTTGATTTTCCAAAGTTTTCACTAGGTTTTTGTTTAGGATTGAGAAAGTTAGATAATGAAATAAAAGCCAAAATTAAAATAATTACGATTGTATTATAAAAACAATCAATAACAGATTATAAATGAACCTATTACTGATGAGTCATTCTAGATTAGTTTGTAATAAGAGAAAATGAAATGAATAACCAAGTATGTTTTGGTTCTTCTTTATGGAATTTATGTCGATGTTTGAAATAGTTTCATCTCTGATCAATATGTTGAAAATTCACACTTGGTTATGTGTGTGACAAATATCTAGTTGTCAATATTGATTAATGGACAAGATAGACCAAAACGTATCGTAAATATCAGTGATCTGTTTAGTATGAAAGTTGGCATAGTTAATTCGAATGTTATGTGTACCCTGAAAAAAACTTTGATAGAAAGATTCATTTTCGATTGATATATTCAATACTGTTATTTTGTTACAGTAGGCCACCTTTCACGTATGGAATTTCAACAGAAGTCTTTTAATCCAATTATTAAAATAAGTTTGTTAGCTTAGATCTTGGTTACATAGCCTGTGAGAATTATCTTTCAGATGTATTTTCAAAATCAAAAGTATTGGTTCATTTTGAGTGAGAATCAGTTACTTATGTGTAGCAGAAAACTTATTAGTTCAACGATTCAGCTAAAGGTGTTTTGTTGAGATTAGTACGATTTGTTGGTTGTATTTATTACAGATTGACTTTAATTCAAGTAGTATTCGAAAACAAGAAGCACTGGGCGGTTGTTTTGTATTAGTATGGGACTGTTCGGCAACGCGCAAGCATGATAACAATAAGGGTCGAATCTAAGGCTTTAAGGTCCCTCGGAGAACACTCGACCATTAGGACCATTATCTTGGGGTCTTAGGGTACTATCCCAACTTTATCGATGCGCAATATAACGCGACGATTATCTTATATCACTGATACATAGGTTTTCATACCTGATGCGTCTGAATTGCATTATCTGTGGCTTCGCGCCAGAACTTCAGGGACATTTTGAAGTAATTCTCTAGTAAGACGATTATTTTAGTTTTGTTGAAGAGGTTTTGACACGCTGATTGAGACGTATATAACCTATAAATCCAATTATTTCTAGTGATAATTTCTATATTTACAAGCGATGTCTCTTATTTTTCGTTTTACTATGGCTCTAACCTTTCTTCTAACTTACATGATTTCTAAAGAAATTATCACCACTTGTTTTGTTCCTTTTTCACTTTTATTGTATTCAAACAGCACAAGATATTTATTAAGTTATCTATTATCATTGAGAGAAAAAAAGTAGGGAGACCTTAATGTAGAAAATTTTTTAGACGACAATAAAATGTATCTAATATATGCAATCACATCTTGACATAACATAAAAATTAACTTATTAAAAAGAAGAATGATATTGTGTTATTAACAATCTGTTTGGATTCTCAGGTACCCATAAGGTGAAAGTAGTTTGTAGAAAAGAAGTTTCAGAGTAAACTGCCTACTTGATATATATGAAGAACATAAAGTTATTGTAGATAGGTGATAATAATAACTCGTTAACAGGGGAGAAGGCTAAGACCATGGTAGAATAAGGGTCCTGATATGTTGTCGAATGCCTGATCGTGATATAATTTTTTCTAACTATTAATGATCTATTCATTAACGTAATCGCCAACACTACTGTTAATGTCCATAAAAGCAGTAGTTAAATGAAAAGAACAGAACTAATGTATAATTTATTTATCTGGTTATATATATATTAAAAGATATTTTCACAATATTTGGAAAGCAATGAATTTTCAAACAAACAACTGTTTTCAACAACCAAACTTTTTAATTATCAATCCATACTAATTGCATTACAACAGTTGCTGATAGTTGGTGACGAATTTTTCTGGTTCCACTTATATAGTAAATTTTACAGGCTTTGCAATAATTAGCAGTACTTATTATTTGGTAGCAAGTTATGTGATATATATGTATACTTGTTTAAAGGTTTGACTGAAATAATCATTATTTTGATTCGCAATCCCCAGACTTTATCGAGAAACTTGACTGTAAAGTAATCAACTTCACTTCTTAAGTGTACAAATAACCGATCAACCAGTAGTAGATCGTTCTACAATGGTTCATTAACTACAAAATTAAAACAAAATTGATTACTGTTCAATCACCGGCCACGGTCGAATTGCTGAGTGAAAATTTATCACGTGATCAAGTATCCTGATAGTTACCGAGGACTTTAATCAATGGGAGATATTTGAGTGAGACTAAAGTTGCCTTGCGAAACATCAACCACTTACTAGGGTTATAAATCAGCGTGAGGAATTAGGGTTTGCACCGTGAACTGACATCGGGTATAATGCAAAATACTACTTAATCATAAAAATGTATGGATTTTATCTATAAATTATAGTCCCATTGCAACAGGAATTAGTAACTTCAGTAATGTGAAGATCACACAAATTACTTTTACAAACGAGACCATCATTCGCTACTTGAAAATGGAAAAAGTTTAACGAATCGTGTTTATTTTATTAAATAGATGATCAATCAATCCTTTAAGTCATTTAGTAAAAATTAGATTGAAAATATGGGGTTCAGCTTGATTTACTAATGCATATTAATAACCTTTTTCCTAAACTAGAGAATTATCACTACATTATTCAAATCACCTTTCCTCTGTAATAATATATATTATCATCTAAAAACATCGAACTGTGGTGTCCTTCGTTAACTCGTAGCACATTTTCTTCGTTGACTAATTTAAGAGATTTTTAATGAGTGCTATACTGATAATGAATATGAATCAGTAGAAGACCTGTTCATTCGTTAATAACGGTTTACATAAACGATACGGTTCCTACAAAATTTATAAGCTATTCATTCACGTGATTGTTTAATATAATAGTTTGTCTCCGTTTTACTAACTACATACTATTAGTTTTACGAAAAACACTAAACATTTATATTCAGTCGCCCAACTTAGGACTTATTTAGCCCTCATTCTTACGTAACACGTTCTTGTAATTAACTAATCCCATTATTTTATCGGTAGATTCAATTCTGCATCTGTTGAAGTACTAACTGATTGCTGTTTTACAGAAAGGTATTTTATCTTATGAATCTTCATAAATCGGCTGACATATATTATAAAACTGAAATTGTATTGTCGATATTAAAATGAATTTAAATCAGAAATCACTAATACACGCTATGAGTAGTTCCAAATTTATTGACGAGAATTAACAATATTTTCTGTATAAAAATCAGATTAGCGTAAATGCATGGGTTAACTCAGATTGGATTTCAACTCTACCGGCCAAAACATTGTTAGATTCCGATCATCAACTTAGATAGAAAATGAGTGTTTCCAGTAGTCATGTTACTAACAAGCTGGTTCGTCAAAAATTTTAATTGAAGGGTGTAATTTTCGACTAGTGGCGTAGTTCAACTGTTTGCATAATTTAACTTCCATATTTACCTTCAAGAAATAAGAGCAATTTGAAAAATTGTAAACAGTTGTCAACATCAAATACATAATACATTTGTTGAGTCGGCTTCCGGAGAACTCTAACAGAGCCTCCAGAGGCTCATAAAGAGCCCCAACCAATCAGCGATTAATTAGAAGTTGTGTGAAGTTATGTTACTAAAATAACGAGATCCTGATTGGCTGACTAACACACTGCTAATATGTTTAGCAGTATTCTAGAACTTTCGGTAAAACTCAAGGTCTCTTAAATTACTATAAAATCCCTGTATTTTCTGTACATATATGAACCCTGTAGTAAAATGCTTCCCACACACTTTGTGCATTTTCTCTGGTCTTCAAGTCGCGGAGTAGTTCTAGCTCGGGGGTACGGAACTAGCTTAGGGAAGCGAATATAGCGTTCAAGATCGGCCAGTTATAACAGTGGCGACGGGGATTTTGGCAAATAAAAAAACAATTGTCGTCGGGGATTCTGGCAAAAAGAAATACAGCAATCGAGACGTGATTTTGGAATTAAACAAGCTGTAATAATTGCCGGCGAATTTTTGGAGTTATTATTATTATCAGTAGAAAAAAAATGACGATTTCTCTAGAACAGGCGCTGATAATATTGGAGCACCGGCAACAGCAGATGCTAGCCTTCCAGCAGCAACTATTTGAAACAGTTTTGGACAAGTTTTTCGCTGAACAAAATATTTCAGGAACTAAAGGATTTATTTGCAATGCAGATAACGGTGCAAAAATGGCCGTCTCAGAAGAACGCCCAGTTGAGGGTTCAACTCCCTTCATTTCTGATGAAAAAGGCAAAATGGCATCATATGACAAAGAAAAAGAAGGTTCCGTAGACAAAGCCCTGAGCCCAGAGTCTAATGAAGCACCATTGAATCCCCCGATCTCTGAAGACAAACTTCAGTCAGAACTAAACTTACTTACTTTCGCCTGTTACTCCCAATGGAGCATAGGCCACCGACCAGCATTCTCCAACCCACTCTGTCCTGGGTCTTCTTTTCTAGTTCTTTCCAGTTCTTGTTCATTCTTCTCATGTCTGTCTCTATTTCTCGGCGTAATGTGTTCTTTGGTCTTCCTCTTCTCCTTTAACCTTCAGGATTCCATGTGAGGGCTTGTCTTGTGACGCAATCGGGTGATTTCCTCAAAGTGTGCCCTATCCACTTCCAGCGCCTCCTCCTGATTTCTTCCTCCGCTGGAATCTGGTTTGTTGTCTCCCACAGTAACTTGTTGCTGATAGTGTCTGGCCATCGGATCCGAAGTATCTTGCGTAGACAACTGTTAATAAACACTTGTATCTTCTGGATAATGGCTTTCGTAGTTCTCCACGTCTCCGCCCCATACAATAGAACTGTCTTGACATTTGTATTGAAAATTCTAACCTTGGTGTTGGTTGACAATTGTTTTGAGCTCCAGATGTTTTTCAGTTGTAAGTATGCTGCTCTTGCTTTGCCGATCCTCGCCCTCACATCTGCATCTGATCCACCGTGTTCATCAATGATGCCAACCAGATATGTAAAGGTTTCCACATCTTCCAAAGCTTCTCCGTCAAGTGTAATTTGATTGGTGCATATTGTGTTGCATCGGAGAGTTTTGCTTTTCCCTTTGTTTATATTGAGACCTACTGCTGCTGAGGCTGCTGCTACACTGGTCGTTTTCTGCTGCATTTGTTGTTGCGTTTGTGATAGAAGAGCCAGATCATCCGCGAAGTCTAGATCGTCAAGTTGCATCCTGCCTGTCCACTGTATCCCGTGCTTTCCTCCAGTCGTTGACGTCTTCATGATCCAGTCTATTACCAGGAGAAAGAGAAAGGGTGAGAGTAGGCAACCTTGCCTTACACCAGTCTTTACTTCAAACGAGTCGGTGAGTTGTCCTCCGTGGACGATTTGGCAGTTTAGTCCATCATAGGAGTTCCGTATGATATTGACTATTTTCTCAGGCACGCCGTAGTGTCGAAGAAGCCTCCATAGTGTTGTCCTGTCCACGCTATCAAATGCCTTCTCGTAGTCGATGAAGTTGATGTAGAGTGATGAATTCCATTCGATTGATTGTTCCACAATGATACGTAGAGTTGCGATTTGATCTGTGCACGATCTATCCTTACGAAATCCAGCTTGTTGATCTCGAAGTTGGGCGTCTACGGAATCCTTCATCCTGTTTAACAATACTCTGTTGAAGACTTTCCCTGGTATTGAGAGGAGAGTGATGCCCCTGTAGTTGTCGCACTTGCTAAGATCACCTTTCTTTGGTACTTTGATCAGAAGTCCTTTTTTCCAGTCTGTTGGTACTTGTTCTTCGTTCCAAATCTTACTGAAGAGGATGTGTAGTATCTTGGCAGTTGCTGCTACATTTGCTTTCAGTGCCTCTGCCGGGATGTTGTCTGGTCCCGCTGCTTTGCCGATCTTGATTTGTCTAATGGCCATGCTGATCTCTTCAATTGTTGGTGGGCCAACATCGATTGGGAGGTCTGTGGGTGCTGCTTCGATGTTGGGTGGGTTCAGTGGAGCTGGTCGATTTAAGAGTTCTTTGAAGTGTTCTACCCACCTGTTTCGTTGTTCTTCAATGTTGGTGATTACTTTGCCTTCCTTGCTTTTCACTGGTCTTTCTGGTTTACGGTAATCTCCAGCAAGTTTCTTGGTTGTATCATACAGTTGTCTCATGTTTCCCTCTCTTGCAGCCTTTTCCGCTGTCATCGCTAAATCTTCCACATATTTACGTTTGTCGGTTCTGATGCTCCTCTTCACTTGCTTGTTTGCCTCTGTGTATTCGGCTTGTGCCTTGGCTTTTTCCGCTCTTGTTCGGCTGATATTGATTGCTGCCTTCTTGTTCCTTCTTTCTTCAATTTTATCCAGTGTACCAACAGTGATCTATTCCCTGTGATGGTGCTTCTTTTGGCCCAGAACCTCCTGACATGTTGAAATGATTGCCTCTTTGATATCTTTCCAGTTGCTCTCCATGGTAGTTCCCTCTCCATTGAGTAGATCATGAAAGGCCTGGAACCTGTTGCTGAGGGCTATGTTGAATTTGTTGAGTTTGTCAGCATCTCGAAGATAGGCCGTATTAAACTTTTGTGATGTTGTCCGCACCGTTGTCCAGTGCTTCTTGAGTTTTAGTTTCATCTTGGCGACCAGCAAATGATGATCGGATGCTATATCAGCTCCTCTTCTGGTTCTCACATCCTCCATCGTCCTCCTGAACTTTTTGTTGATGCAGATATGGTCGATTTGATTCTGTGTAGTGTGATCCGGTGAAATCCAAGTGGCTTTGTGTATGTTTTTGTGTGGAAATGTGGTGCCACCTATGACCAGTTTATTGAAGGCACATAGGTTTGCAAATCTCTCACCATTTTCGTTCCTTTCTCCCAGTCCATGTTGTCCCATGACGTCTTCATATCCAGTGTTGTCCTTTCCAACCTTGGCATTGAGATCTCCCATCAGAATGGTCAGGTCTTTGGTTGGGCACTTCTCGAAGATCGACTGCAGCCTATCGTAGAATTGGTCTTTAGCGTCTTCATCGTAGTCGTTGGTCGGCGCATAGCATTGGATGACGTTCATTGTAATGCCCTCTCTCTTTGTTTTGAAGGAGGCTTTGATGATCCTTGGTCCATGAGATTCCCATCCTATAAGTGCATTTTGTGCTTTTCTGGACAGCATCAATGCAACTCCTTGTGTATGTGGGGCATTTTCTTCTTCATGACCGGAGTATAACAGAAGTTCTCCTGAAGACAGTCGTTGTTGTCCAACCTGCGTCCAATGCGTTTCACTGATTCCAAGCACCTCCAGGTTGTATTTTCTCATTTCTGCAGCAATTTGGAAGACTCTTCCGGTCTCCCACATTGTCCGGACATTCCATGTACCTATAAGAATTGTTGCTCTGGTTGTAAGAAGGTGCATCGGCCTCATGACTTCCGAATGAACTCGGCTTTCATCATGAGACGTCATAATTATTCCTTCTACTCCCAGGGCAGAGTTTAAATGGTTTGAATGATTTTTTCTGGTTAGCGTTTTTTTAGCGAGTTGATTTTCTACGGGATGGGGTCGCTAACCCCATGCCCAACCCTCCTCCTTTACCCGGGCTTGGGACCGGCAGCAACCCCCAGAGGAGCTACAGGCGGAGTTCAGAACTAAACTACGGGTTACATAATATCGGTCAAGAGAGCTGGAATGATGCACATAATTTTGATGAAAATTCTTATGAAGATGAGGAAAATAAGTCGGTCGAATCAAATGGTGATCAAAAAGCTAATGCAATTTTATTAGGTGCTGATTCCCCTAGCTATTAAATATCCTCTAGTGAAAATCTTAATGAATTTGATGGAAATGTTTCAGAGGAGCCAAATTCTGATGACCTAAAGTCAAGTGTCGCTCATTATCATTTAGTCATCCCCAGTGGATTCTCTATTCAATGCGAGAAATATGTCCTAAATAAAGTCATATTAATTGTAATTTGGAGATATGAGGATCCAACATTGTTTCGTGGGGGAGGATGAAGTCGGCAAATACAGTCTGGATACCTACTAGCTCGGGGGTACGGAACTAGCTTAGGGAAGCGAATATAGCGTTCACAATCGGCCAGACGTAACAACATTAGAATAACAATAAAATGTGGATAGATGTGATGCAATATTCACTGACAATAAAGATTAACACCCGTCGATATATTATTGTTATATATGAAATGTACATATATGATGTAACAGATACTAATATAGTTCAACTATAATTCAACTATTAGAAATTACTACAATATCCACAAAACCCCATTCTGATAATAATAATAATAATAATAATAATAATAATCATGTGCTCACTAGTGACTGGCTTCAAGAGGTATTTCCTGGAGTTCTAGTTAGAAGCCGTGACCAGTGGAGTTCAACCATGTCTGTTGTAAAGGCAGTTACTCACTGAGGACAATGGTGGACAGTGGTGCGATTTCATGGATGCCGGCTCAGTGGTCTGGAAGTTAAGTTTTCTTGAGAAAGACCAAAGGTCCTGGGTCTGAGTCCCACGTGCGGGGTCGTGGATTAGCACTGCTGGGGAGTTCCGTGCTAGGACGAAACGGCCGTCCAGTGCTTCCAGGTTTCCCATAGTGGTCTAGCTTTAAACGAATCATGAATTCAACTATTAGAAATTAGTACAATATTCACAAAACCCCATTCTGATTATAGTATGTAACAATTAGAACTTTTCTTGGAATCCATCTATGTTGGAATAAGACAAATAGAAAAGAATAACGAATTTCAGTAGCTATTTCTTAGGAAATCAGTTTTTATAATTTTTAACGTGTATTTGCTAACACATCCAGTGTTATTTTTAGATTCCTTTAATTTCAAACTTCCATTTGACTTATTAAGTGTTGCAGCATCTTTTTCTGTCCCTAAATCGCTGCAAATTACTTATAGGCCTGTTTTCTAAATGTTCTAGTTTGACACATAATGATTTAAGAATTTCTTTAGGATACTCTTATGTGTGATAAATTGTGATCCAGTAATTCATATTTTGATTTATATGGATTTTTGACTCTGATATACAGAGGTTAACTAGGTGTTATATTCTCGTCCATTGATCATGGCTTGATCATACCAGTTTTGTGCAGCCAGCACATGTCCATATATAAGGTCACTTAGTAGCAACCAACATGGTAAAGCCGTTCAACGCAAACCATTTATTTGACAAGTATGAGATATACTCATAACAGGTAGTTCACGTTTTAATTCGCATAATTAAATGATACAAATGTATAAACAAAATTCAGTAATAATAACTTGATAACGTCTATGGAGAACAACTGATTACTTTAGTATCAACCAATATTTCAAGAAAAAGTTAACACAAGTGAATGAAGATTAGAGTAAAGTGTATTGAAGGTTCATAGTTTTGTGAAACTACAAAGGGAATTCAGTTCCAATCTTCTTACAGATGATACAACTCGATAGTAAAGAATATTCATATAAAATCAATAAATTAAATAAAACTGAATTTCAAATTACGTGTTAAGAGAAATGTATTAGGTAAAGGTAAATCTTTATGATTGACAGAAATTATTATCACTGAATAAGAACTGAATAAAAAAATCAAGAGCTTTATCTAGTGAATAGTATATTTTAGAAATAGATGAGATAATATCAGGTCAGGAGAGAAGACTATAAAGACAAGTATATAAGCAACGACCAAATAATTATGGACAATAATCATCCGAATTTCAGGTCAACAAAGTAAGCTTTAGTCAGTTTATGGGAAGTTCTAATAACTCACCTCTTTTTTAAGTATATGCTGACAATGTTGTCTGGAGAGACAATGAATAGTTCATTGTTAAGGTATTCAACTCATATAATAAAATATCTCCAGAATTATTTCTTATCTGATCAGTAGTGATAGAGTAATCTCATATGCTACCCTAGGAGGTAACTCATTAAATTTTATAGTTAAAAGGCACAAATTATTCTGAAAGTTGGGTTTTCTTCATATAATAATTACACAATAAGCTATTATTATCATACTCCGAGTGTCCTTTCAAAGTTTTCTTAAAAGAGAAAAATGTAAATCTATCTAATTTTTCAACTTTTCTCCCATCAATTATTGTACAAGCCAAAAATATTATTATTACATTTTCATATGATATGCCGTACCTGAAAAATTAGAGGGTTTTGTTTGACAAAATATAGATTAAATATGAGTATACAAATTCGTTTATTTTATGTAACAGTAGCTGGTAACTTCGAATAATCCAATAAACGTCATCTACAAACATCATCAGTGACAAAGTGAAGATTGTGTAGGTCAACTATTATCTCTATAATGTAATAAGAAGACGAAGATTATCAGAACCATGTGATATATTAGCGCAATACATTTCGAACAATCTAATCATACATATACTTGTCAAGAACATTTGTATATAAAAATAAAAGGTGAACTAGACTGGAAATGGGGGTTAAGAGTAGACAAGGACAATCGCCTTAAATCTCAACTGTTATCGTTTTTGTTTGAACAAAATAGGATTGAGATTATTATATTCTAAGTCTTGTTTAATTTAATCTGTGTATTTCAATGATTTACCAATATGTCGCATATTTTAAAGGCAATTTAGGTGTAAGATATTGAGTTTGTAATTCTTTTTAAAGATATCATAAAAAGATGAGAATGACCTCATGAGAAACTTATATACTGACGGACAATTACGGATCACGCTGAGATTGCATAGCACCAATAGACTAGATATAATTTAAACTTGGAACGAGTAAATTCACAGACAGACTAAGATAAGCGAAAACTCTTTAGGAGATAACATGATAACATCCAACCTAACGATGTTGAACTATCAGTTTGGTGTTATGGATATTGTCGAGTTTTATTGAAATTATGGATTAATCTAAGTCAGACCAACAAGTTTTCAATGGTGATCTAACTTGGATCTGTCCATAATTTCAATGGATATCAAAGTAATTGTCATTATTTAAAGAAGTCATTGAAAGTAATATTCTATCGATGATCAGAATTCGTCTTATTTTCCTATTCCAGAAACTTATATCGTTACTAAGAGTGGAAAACTTATAGAAATGTTTCTTCATATGAATCTTGTTTATGAATATAATAACTGTTAACGGGCTCAAATTATATTTCATGTATCAATAGGAAATCAGTAAACTACGTACTACAAGAAGTACTTATCTACTATATGTTCGACAAATATACATATCAACCTCGAGATCACTAAAAACTAAGTATAACTTTGAGTTCTATAACAGATACATTTGACCTCATGTCAATCTCTCCAAAAGTGTTGCAAACATCAGACGTAATCAACATCAGTTACAATGAAATACAATAAGAAATTTACTATCGGAATCAAATAGATCAAATCTCAAATGGAGTAAATTTTTCAAAGCTTAATTTATAAAAACTTGTCCTATAAAATGCTTATATATGCTAAGTCAACTTAAATTTGAATGTGAAAGGAAAGAAGAAACTTGTGTGGCATAATAACTACCGCCTACGTAAATACTATTTTTAGTTATTGTGTATTATTACAAAAATTTGAGTTTTAAAGATTTATCCTTTAAAACAATGAAATATCCCACGCAATTTATAATTGTGTTTGATTTAAATTGGTTAAATAAGATTTTGATATTTTTAAACTCAGAAAATCTAATAACATCAAATCTAATTTAAACAAAGTTATTTTGAGCAAAAATCCTTTGAATTGACCAAATATCATATTTCTTAGTTACTTCTAAAAAGAAACACACTCATTTGATTCACTGAATACATCTTGATAATTAATAACAGATAACTCCCTTTACTGGATGAGATTATCATAGAACTACTAGAAATCAGGGATAGCTGTTTATCCTAGTTTAAGAGTTCGCGATGATATTCATCCATAAACACAAACGCATTAACTGTAACCCAGTTTGTGACAAACAAGTTTATTTTTAAACCACTGACTTAGGAGATTCATTGGTCCTCATTTCTAGTCGTAAGAAACTGATTATTTAGAGCATTCATTACTTAATGCCATCAGGGATATAATTTACCTTTAAAAAAATGATTTCACTCTCCAGAATGTTTTACTACAGTTATGAGATTTTGTCATAGCCGTTTATTTAATGTTTCCGTAACAGGTGGTAGATTTAGATTATAGAATACTTTTCAAAGGTAATCTCCATAATCAATCTGATGTTGTCGTCGAAGAGTGAGTCAAACAGACTGTCGATCAGAAACACTCATTCAGTGGAAAGTAATCTAACATCAAGTTTATAGAGTAATACCTTTGGCCTTACAAACATTGAATAACTGTTGCTGTAAGATATTGTTTACTGTAGACAGGTTGTAAATTGAGACGAAACGAACAACCAATATTTCTTGACTTATAAATATTGTCCTGAAACTATTTATCAGTTCATAGTCAAATTATTCTTAACCTAATTAAATTGTGATACTTGGCTTGAAAATATTTGTTCTACAGTTCACTTAAATAAATATGTTCTCCAGCCTAGGTATGTTTAACAAAATCCTGAAGAAAGAGTTCTCTTCTCTCTTCTCTCTCACTTCAAAATACATTGTTTAATCCACCTGATGCTATGAAGCTAAATATATATGTCGTTCCATGAGCGTTTCATCTACAAGATTTCAAGAATACTATGCAATATAGTCCAAAAATGACTAGCATGGGTGAATAAGAACATGGGCTATTCCATCAGGATAGACTGGGGGTTCGAATTTATCTTGAAACTTGTCAATTACGATGAGATCCAATCTGAACCAATCGCTATATATCTCTAGAAGCCAGAATTGTATGGGCAAAACTACTTGGCAAAACCGTGATTTATAACAAACCAATCAGATTTAACATCGAAGTTGTTTGATTTTTGTGAGAAATTCATTTACTTATGCCACATTATATCATTTCGACATTATAGTAGATGCTAACTCTTACTCAAACTCTTAACCTCATCTCCTAACTTTTAGTTCTTATTCTAATTCCTTAAATGAATTCATTAATCTATTTTCATCCTAGAAAGTAGTTGACGATTTTTAAGGTTATTTGAATATATCAGGACTCAGTAGCTGAGTGGATGACGCGGTAGCGTTTGAAGCGAAAAGTACTGGGTTCGAGTCCCAGAGTGAACATCAACTCTGAGATCCAGGTACATCCAGCTGACGAGTCCTAAATAGAACGTAACGCGCGTCCTGGATTCCACTGCTAGCCACTATCCATCTTTGCTTACAATGCTTGTGAATTAAGGCAATATCGAGGCAATACGCACAGCATGCACATATGGCCAATAAGAGACTGACCAGTTGCAGTCCTAAACATCAATGGGAAGATTCAAGCAAACAATACTAAGTGAATTTATTACAAAGTTTGTCCATAAATCATATTCTCAGTAGAAACTTTTCTAATCTCGTTATCCATGAGGATCTTAACTCACTAGTTCCTCAAAGCCAGTATCTTTCTACTTACTTGCTTACTTTACAGAATTTTAGCTTCTTAATAACTTATTTCTGTTTCTATTTCCTTTCTGATTGTATTTCATTTTAATCCTATTTTAGCATATCATTTCAAGCAATATTTTACAAAACTATCACTTCTTATCTATCTTCTTGATCAAGAATCCATTTCTTATTATCAGATGATTTAACAAGCATAATTTTCTGAATAAATTATTATTAATAGGTCCTGGATTCGAATCTCGAGAGGCGGGATCGTGGATGAGCACTGCTGAGGAGTCCCACAATGGAACGAAACGGCCGTCCAGTGCTTCCAGGTTTTCGACGGTGGTCTAGCTTTAATTAACTTTTGATCTCAACCATTAAAATTATTAATGATATTATTTATTAACATATATACTATTAATTATCACAATGGTTTATATTTTCAATTATATATTATCCTTGAAAACGAATTCTCTGTAAATGTGAACTTATAGCTGAATCACTTTTCTTTTCTTTTATAGATAATCTCTATTCATAAAACTGGAAGAGATTTTTGGATGATTAACTGTAAGGTGAACTATGTTCTTCTACATAATTGTATCTAACACAATTGTATAATCAAGTGGGTGTACCAACATTATGGAAATAATCAATAATAAAGAGATATTATTACTTATTTGGTCAAACGATGAGTAATAATTAATTAAAAATAAGAACTGAGAATCGTAGTGGTCAAATGTTTATGATAAATAATAAAAAATAATTAAATTGGAGTACACGCCTATAAATGATTCAATGAAAATTACAATATTATTTGTAAGCAATTTAGGATATACAAATACAATAATAATTTACTTACTTAAGCCTTTTACCCCTCATGGAGGAGTATAGACCGTCCACCAGCATTCTTCATCCAACTCTATCATGGGCAATCCTTTCCATTTGCGATTCATCCCTTTCATGTCTGCTTATAATTCCCGATGAAGTGTATTTTTTGGTCTTCCTCTTTTCTGTTTCCCTTCAGGATTCCAAGTTAGTGCTTCCCTCATGATGCAGTTCGGTGATTTCCACAACATATGTCTTATTCACTTCCAGCGTCTCCTAATTTCCTCTTCAGATGGAAGTTGGTTTGTTCCCTTCCACAGTAGGCTATCGCTGGTGGTATCCGACCAATGAACATTGGGTATCTTATGTAGACAACTGTTTATTAATATTTGTACATTTTTGATGATGCTTATGATAGTCCTCAAAGTTTCAGATCTGTAAAGTAGAAATGGTTTGAAGTTTGTATTGAAGATTGTGACTTTGATAATGGTTGACAGTTGTTTTGAGTTCCATATGTTGTTCAACTGTAGGAATACTGCCCTTGCTTTGCCAATCCTCGTCTTTACATTTATGTCAGATCCTCCTTGTTCATCGATGATGCTGACCAGGTACGTAGACGCTTCCGCCTCTTTCACAGTCTCTTCATCAAATGTGATTGGCTTGGTGCTCTCTGTGTCGGATTTGAGGATCCTGCTTCTTCCTCTTGTTTATGTTGAGGCATATTGATTCAGAGTCTGCTTCTACACTGGATGTCTTCATCTGCATTTGTTGGTGTGTGTGGGGTAGAAGGGCTAGGTCATCTGAGAAGTCCAAATCGTCTAGTTAAATCCGTACTGTCTATTATATTCTGTGCTTCCCGTCAAATGTGGAGGTTTTGAAAATCCAGTCAACCACCAGAGGAAAAAGAATAGGTGAGAGTAAGCAGCCTCGTCTGACTCCAACCCTCATTTGGAATGCATCTGTCCGCTATCCTCCATGCACAACTCCGCACTGTAGTCCATAGTATGAAATCCGTCAGATATTGACGATTCTCTAAGGTACATCATAGTTTTGAATGTCCCACACTATCAAACACTTTCTAATAATCACGGAAGTTGATGTTTAGTGACGAGTTCCATTCAATTTATTTTTCAACTGTGATTCTTAGTGTCGCGATTTGGTCTGTACAAGATCGAATAATAACTGCATATACGAAATAATTATTTTCATTTGAGAATTTTCAACAGTTGTTTTAATAGTAAAAATAAAAATCAACATTTGATAATACATCAAATAAAGTTGAAAAAATTTGTTTAAATCGAAGAAAATTGTTTTACATTAGTAGTTTATGGTAAAACAGTTTTTGTCGATGTGAACAACTGGAATGTATTGCCCAGAGTTTGATTGCGAATGCTGGTGGACGGCCTATGCTCTTCCACGAAGGGTAACAGGCGTAAGTGTGTAATTTATTACAGTTGGGTTTCATTATTATTAGTATAGAATTCAATTTAATAGTATAAACTAACATTTCCTACATAAAGTTAAATTTATTGCCTTTAATTCATATGGCCAAAATGAAACAATTCACTTACTAGACTGAACATAAAATATTTACTCTAACAACTTTTGACAATTTGTAATATAGTACAGTCCTAATCAAAGCTAAACAATGAATAGTTACCGACAGATCTTAATGTCTTACTAGAAATTTTGTTTATTCACCTACGATTGTGTATAAAAACTGATCTATAATTTATATCTATAAATAGATTTTTTTGTTGGTGACGTGTGAAAATGCAACCAGTATACCTTTCTAATATTTATCTACACAATAACATAGTTCTGCTTTAAGATACCTTTGAACAACTAGTTCTAACCACGCGTCCAATATAATATTTCAAAAGACTTCTGTTTATAGATAATCAGGTTTAATGTTTACGAAGTGAATTTACATTCTTTTTGGTTGGTAACTCTATCGATGGTCAATGACATATCCAAACATAACAATTCAGATAGATTTTCTTATTTAAATAAGTTCAGTGTAGTGTATGTTAACTGACAGCTTTTTATCCACTATGTTGATATACTGAGATGATCCGAAATTACACAATTACAATATAAAATGCAAACTAAGAAGACAGTGACAGATTAAAACGTAATAAGAAATAACTGATCTGAACAGATCTTTTTCAATATGTTACATTTCAACAGTAAGAACACTAGACTAACTAATAATATTGTGTTGAAATAACAAAATGATAATATTATACAGTTGAGATCATGAGTCAATTAAAGCTAGACCACCATCGAAAACCTGGAAGCACTGAACGGCCGTTTCGTCCTATTGTGCCACTCCTCAGCAGTGCTCATCCACGATCCCGCCTCTCGAGATTCGAACCCAGGACCTACCAGCCTCGCACCAGAGCACTTAACCGATAGACCACTGAGCCGGCATCCGATGGTGTTTATGTCTAACTTCAACCAATCCACGAAATTGCACAATCATCTTCCATTGTACTGAGGTAGATACCTGTGTCTACGTGACATGGATTAGCTCCACTGGTCACAACTTTTCACTGGAACTCCAGGAAATACCTCATGGAGCCAGTCACTAGTGAGTGAGACTGGCAGGTTCTGAGTTCGAATCTCGCGAGGCAAGGTCGTAGATGCGCACTGCTGAGGAGTTCCACAGTGGGACGAAACGGCCGTCCAATGCTTCCAGGTTTTCCTTGGTGGTCTAAATTCAGTTGACTCATGATCTCAACTATATAAAATTACTAAGATCTCCACGAAACCCCCTTCTGAAAATAATAATTCACAAATCTGTTCTAAACAAACTCTTATAGTCACGAATAGATAAGGATTTGAAAACAAGCAAAGACTATAAAGACATCACTGTGTTGTATTAAAATGGAAGGAGCAAGCAAGTAATTATATGAAAAGCGTTTATTATTTAATGTAAACACTGCAAATTTTCAGCATAAAAACAAGTAAGTGTTAACATTTGTGATATTTAAAATTATTCCGTCTATTAGGCATTTTCAATTATCAGAAGTGAAAAAAAAACTTAAATGATGTCGCTTTGACCATAACAATGTCATAATGAATTAACTGATGTGTTTCAGAGCTTCTGATATTCAGGAAGACATCGACGAAGATGAATATAATACCTCGTTTGTTATATTTAGGAAATCGGGTACGATTAGAGTTCGGTCATCTGAATGTACCTTTATCAATGTATTCATTTTGCCAGGCGAACTCAAAGTCGGAAGTCAGTTTTTCACATGTAAGAACATTATTTATTACGTTACTGAGTCACATTACTCATATATCATTCGGCTGGGATAATATAGTTATATTATTATCCGGGATTTCGCTGTTTATGTGTAGTTTATACTCCAAACTGAATCAAAGCAGCCCTTAACTACGGCTTCACACAGGATCAAATCGAGATGTCTCCAGTTCCACAACGAGATAGTTATTGACCAATGAATCAGAATGGTGGTTGAGCTCTATCATGATTGAAATAATTACGAAACGTTGTAGCTTAGATTCTCGTTTATTGATGAAATTATATCATGCTCTCAGCGATGTTGTCGCCGTTGGAGAACACTTTTGTAAGATTTCAGACTACAACCAGAAATATATCACTTGATGTTTTTCTCCGGTTCTCCATCAAATGTCAGTCCTCAATGTAACTTTTTTTACATCACATTGTGTTTATAACTTCTGATTTCATGAATACATAATAACCCAATGACTCATTGTAGTTAAGAGTATTCACCTAACTCATTGATGCAATTATTTTGAATGCCAATAATTTAAACATGAATAGAAAGTTATTTATCATTAATCGGTACTTTTCAGTTGATGTAAATTCTATTCATTACTTAAGTTTTCATTTAACAGTTAAGAGCAGTGGAGTATTTTCTTTTCAGGTTATACTTCATTTTCATGTGTTAATTACTCAGTCTCATTGAATCATTTCAAGATTTTCTTTGATGACAAACTCGATTATTATAACTAACACCAACTGAAGAACCTTCAAAACTCGGAGAGAGAGAAACCATACAATTTTTTGTCAAAACTTAAGAATTCAGTGGAGAGCTTGCAACCATGATCTGAAGCGGCGTCAAATTCATAACCTTCAAACCACTTATCAAACACGATCTCATTCAGTCAACCCATGTTATCTCAAATTTTACTATTGTCATATCCCGTAATCATCTAATTCATTTTATTTTTATTTTTTCTTAGAATTTCAGGACTTTCATTGCAACAATATTTATTATCAAGTACAATGTTACTGTATACTTTGGTAAATCTGAGAAACTTTACAATGCTTCTTGATTTTCAATGGATTTCTAATAGATATCAAGCACTTTTAAGAGAAGCCGCCTACAATTCATTTATTCCATCTTCTATTTACTTTTTTTATTTTAAAAAATTTCCCCCAGGTTTTTTCCACCTACACCTTGTTCAATAAAAAAGAGGAAAGAGTGAGAGATTGAGAATGAGAATAACGTAAATTGTTTCGCTTTTTTTTTGTTTTCTAAATCATCATAATGATGTAAATTACATTAATCGTACTTATTATTTTTCATAGTTTTAAATTTAATGTAACTTCATTTGTCACCTATTTCATTGATCTTTTACTGTTTAAAAACAAAAACAAGAAAACATTTTTTTAATAGAAATACTTTCTTCATCATTTAACTTGGCTGATTTACATCTCAGACATAGATTTCAATAAGATTCCATTATTATGCTTCACAATGTATAGTAGTTTCATGTTAATATAGATTTTTATTAATAGTCTGGCGCGAGACTGGTAGGTCCTAGTTTCGAATCTCGCGAAGCGAGGTCGTGGATGCGCACTGCTGAGGAGTCCCACAATAGGACGAAACGGTTGTCCAGTGCTTCCAGGTTTTCCATAGTGGTCTAGCTTCAATTAACTTACGCTTTCAACTATGAAAATACTAAATCTCCACAAAAACACTTTTCTGATAATAACTAATGAACTAGTTAAGAATATATTGTTAGTAAAGTAACCTCATAATATTTAGATTACATTCCAAATGGTAGAAAACTTTCAATGTTACAATTGTAACGTAATACTGAACCTCCTTCTTTATACTCCTATTTTGTATTGTTATTGTTAAAGAATGCTGAGCTCTCTCCACTGTACGTACACTAAGCATTTTCATTTTCTATACGGATATGAACAGCATATATTTGAATGTTGGTACTTGAGCCTTTATACAAATGATTAATCAAATGAAATTGACCAGTCACTAGAGATAAACATTAAAGTTTTAACCAATTTTTGAGATTTAAGGACCTATAATTTTTTTAAACGCATGACATTTATGCAGTCATTTATATTTTATGTAATTGATCTACTTACTTAGCGTCTTTTCAGCAAGATTCTATTTTACGGGATATGGTTCCTCATTTCATGGTCATCCTTTATCCGGATTTGAGAACGTCAGTAACCCTAGAAGGGTAACAGGAGTAAGTAAGTGAGTATCTCTTTTAACTAGTACAAATTTTTTATCTATGTTTGTTTTATATCCTGGTGAAGACATAAGTACGGGTAACTCCCAGGACCTATTACCGGACTATTATTAGATATGTATTCTTATTGTTTAACTATTGAGTAATTAGATTGTGTATATTTAAATTCATCTTATTGTAAGCTTCATTCTGACCTATGAATTATTGTTATACGATTTACTGTCCCTAAATTATATTCAGTTTATTGATTATTGTCTCCCACGTTCACAGCCACATTTGGCTTGATCTTGTACAAATATTTTCTATTTCATAGTATGATGCAGTCTGTCTGTCTGGTATATAAACCGAATATGCTTGAAATCGATGATTCGCATATCAGAAACTGCAATTGGTGTTGTTAAACTCAATTGGAAAGGCTAGGTGAACAAAGGACCAATAAGGACGCTAGACTGCTCATACCAGTTGAACGTCATTGATTTGTCACAGTGTTGATATTAGAAAAGTCGTATTTCGATTGGTGAGTAAATCACGTGATAAAAGTCGGACATAAAGTCACAGCAGTTTGAGTCCCACTTTAGGTCCTAAGGTTAATAATATTGAACTGCATACTTTCTAATTCAAAAGTGGATGTATAGCATTGAAAATACTATATGTAACTATCCATAATTTATCTATATATGCTTATATACTAATATTTTCATGTTTTTACTCCTACTTGGCACCCGGTTGTTATCAGTTTATACGATTAAACATTATTAATTATCTGTTTAGTTAAGAAGATCAATCTATATTCCATATTTTACAATCTATTAAACGATTACATAATTTCTACTGAAAGATTTCATTTTTCATTTATTTAAGAATCTTATTATGTTCAGATATTTCATGTAAAACATCTCTAGTCTATTATTAATTACTGTTAACCTACAGTGGTGTTAAATGTCAGCCAAGATTTTGTTCATTAAGATCTATATAAATCAATATGAACATTTTTATCAAATAACAACTTAGTTGAGATGATATTTAAGTAATGACAAATGATATTCATTTGTAAAACATATGGTTATTATATAAATAATATCATATCTATGCATTATAAATCTTGATAAGATAAAAATTCCAAATGAATAACAATAATACTTCATTTCAATAATGTTCTTATTATATATAGTTGAAATCATGAATCAATTGAAGCTAGATCACCATGGAAAACCTGGATGCACTGAACGGCCGTTTCGTTCTATTGTGGGACTCCTCAGCAGTGCGCATCCACGATCACGCCTCTAAAGATTCGAACCCAGGACCTATCAGTCTCGCACGCGAGCACTCAACCATGGTGGTCTAGCTTCAATTGACTCATGATTTCAACTATATAAAATTACTAAAATCTCCACAAAACCCCCTTCTGATAATGTTCTTATTAGTCGAAATAAATAACATTTATCATACATACATAACAGTTTTGTTTATTGATCATTTTTTTAAATAGATATTTCATATAAGTTGATCTTGACAACAAAAATTGTGTGATACGTCTACGTCTATGTTTGTACATAAAGGGTAGAAAAAAGTGATTAAATCTGTATATGATAAACAGTTTAATTTACTTACTTCGATTGTTGACATCGATATATTTAATATGGGAAGAAAACAGAATAATAAGAAATAAATTAGTTTTCTCTTACTCTTGTTGACATTTCATTAATTTAACTATGATTTAATTATCAGTATAGGGTTGTGGAGATTGTCGAGTTTCATTGAGATCATGAACCGACCGATGTTAGACCACCATTAAAAACTTGGAAGCACTAGACGGTAGTTTAATTCTTTTCAATAGTGCTCACCCACGAATCCTTATGCGGAAATCGAATACAGAACCTTCAGTCTTGTGTGGGAACTCTTGACCCATAGACCATTGAGTCAGCATCCAACGGTGTTCATAAATAACTCCGATCGATCCACTACTTAATTAAGTGAAAATGAAATTAAACCTTCGATAATTTCAAGTTGATTAGTTTACTAAACGAAGTTAACTGAGATAAATTGTTTAATTGTCTATTCGAATGATCTTTATTTGATCCAGATAAATTTAGAGTAAAACTCAAGAAAACGTTAGTAGTCAACTAGTATGATAAAATCAAAACAGTTGTATACCTCTTATATATGTAATTTCAATCATGATAGTTTAGTATTTCATGAGCAAAACGAAACTGAAATCTATTTGCACTTTTAATTCAGTTAGTAAAGTGCTTAGTGATATTTGATGGTTATCTGAAGAATTTATCTTCATCTACAGGGAGACTGACATTTCTAGCCAAGATCCGAACAGGGATCACTCAGTTTAAAAGCTTGGGACGCCATGACTAAGCCATTCTAATTGCTTCTGACCGATACCCCTTATTTTGATCGATCTTCTAGTATAAATACATGTCATGCTATATATTCATTAATGTCAACAAGGTTTTGTCGATCAATTGACTATATATGACAGTGGCATAATTATCTTCAAAATTCCAGATATACATTACTGATGTATGCAGATTATAGCAAACTTAGGTTCATAATTTCTTGCCGATGCCCTCCAACTACTCCACACTATTTCCAGTCACCTAGACTAGAAGGCATATTGCAATTAAGTCGGTAAAATTTAGATCAGCTGTACGGACCGTATAGGCACTACATTAGTTACTATTTAGTATTTTTTTATTTAAGATAACAGATTGGTCTCAGTTAAACCACCACTGAAAACCTGGAAGCACTGTATTTCTGTTTCGTCTTGGAACGAGGCTATTTGGCAAAATTCATGCACAACCCCACTTCGGGATCGAATCCGAGATTTTCAGTTACGAGCACGAACGTCTGACCTCTGAATCGCCGAGCTGAGACCCAGTGATGTACATGTCTAAATTCAATCGATGCGACATTCCATAGCCACTTTCCGTCGTCATAGGTGGATGACTGCCTAACACGCAACATTGTTGGACTTCACTAGTCACAGGTTCTCCCTAGAACTCTAAGAGTTGAAATTAAGCATATGATTATCATGAGAGAAGGTGGGTGGTTTGTGGAGATTGTACAGCTAGGAAGCTTCCTAGTTAGGGTTATTGTGGTCTAGCTAAGTTCGGTTTGGAATTTTAGCTGTAAAACTTCCATAATCTCTACAAACCTCCCTATATTGATATTACTTATTGAATGAAGAGTATTGAATACTTATGCATAAAAAAATGATCATAGATTAGTCTACCAATTGTAAACTCCCACCATTATTTTCTGTTATTCAATACGTGATTATGCAGTATCCTTTCAATTTCAAGTAATAACTATTATTTCTTTTCGTTAGGAACAAGTATAATTACTTGGAAATACAACCCTAACTTTTTATAAATATTATCTCCTCTCAAAAATTCTTCTACGAATTAACTCACACCTTACTTTCATTAATTTGTTTCCTTTTTTTCGTAAAAAAAGTGAGTAAAATTTTTTAAAACAACATTTTGCATAGACAAGAAGCAAATTAATATCTATCATCAGGTTAACAATGACAAGAGTGAATAAAATTTTAGAAAATCCCGTAAAGAAAAATTCAACCAATGAAGCATTCCTTAATAATATTGATTCTTGGTCGGGGTGCTCTATTTTACTCACTCATCCAAACTTTGTTTGAACGAGAGCACATTTTTATCAGATTGTGTTTTCAATAGTTGAAATTTGATTTCTAATCGACTGTATACATAAAAGTTGGTCATTTGAACTTTGTGGGTTTATACATTATGTAAATATATATTCACATAGAAAGTTTCTGATAATTATTGCTACCCAAATTAAGTAACTTTGGTTGTTTTTGATCAGTTAATGGAGCACTTTTATAAATATATTTGTACATTTTTGAATCGATCAAAATACCTGAAGATTTAACTGATATAATTCATCGAGAGAATGAATCGACGAATGTTAGACCTCCATTGGAAACCTAGAATCACTGGAGAGTCGTCTAGTCCTAGTATGGGACCTGTCAGCAGAAAGCATCCACGATCTTTCACGCGGGAATCGAACCCAGGACTTTCGGTCTCACTTGCTCACGCTTTACCTCTGGACCACTGAGCCGGTGTCTGACAATATAATTGTAAACTTCAACCAACCCACGAAATTTCACGACCATCCCCCACCGTCTTCGGTTAGTAACTGCCTCACACCCGACACGGATTAGCTCCACTGATCATGACTTCTCACTGGAACTCCAAGAATTACCTCTCAAAGCTAGTCACTAGTGAGCACATGACAATTATCAGTATAGGGTTGTGGAGATTGTTGAGTTTTGATTGAGATCATGTAAGGTGGCCTAACATTGATCGATTCATGTTCTCAGTCAAAACTTAACAATCTCTGCAACCCTATACTGGTGATATAATTCATTGAAGAATATATTATAATATTAGTTTCTACTCAGCAGTACAGTTTACATAAAATTTCAAATTAGTTTAGCACATATGAATACCTCCTTGAATTCATATACAGAAGACAAGATTTATAAATATGACTCTATCAAGGTAGCTAAACAATTTGTTATTTAAAATTAAAACACGGATTTCAGCATATTCCGTAGGGAATATGCTTTTGCAAGTGGAGAGTTGTGATTGCAGGACAATGACCTTATCGTGTCCCCTTCCGGAAACAATCCTCCTTAGCTCGGCTAATAGGCCTTCAACAGGCAGTGCGACAGATGTCATATGGATTCCACTAATACTTGTATGGCTCTTCATGAACAGAGGGCCACACTAAATGTACTTGACACTCTGAAGCGATGTCATAGTGGGAACCGTGCAATTTGAACACTTCAGAGATATGAGTCTAGAGGGCCTTGTAGCAAGCCCATTCAACTCCTGTATTTTTTGTGTGCTCTCTGTAATCCTAACATTTAATCCACTGTAAATTTATGTGTGAGTCTGATTGAGCGCATGTGTCTGCACATCAATTCTTAATCTATTCTCTCATTGGTTGTAAACAAAGACAATCAATAATTTATCCACAACCCATTAACACTCATAAATATATGTGGATTTTTAACACTCACACACACACACACACTTGTTTTCCCGGTGTGCTTGCTATCTGTACGCTTGCGGGTTTTTACCGAGCTTCAACAATAAACTATCTCTATAACTGGTGTTCAGGCTTTTGAATAATCTCGAGTAAACCCGTAATTCTACTAGGAGATTTAGCCTGCAGTAAATAATCAGTTAGCGGGATATTATTTATTTATTGGAGTCAGATATAGAGGAATTAATCCTCTACAGCCTAACCGCTGTGTTCAGTGTCTGACTATTCTATATAAACCTCCAACCAAGCATGTGTAATGGCGATGGCTTCACAATAGGCTATGAGTTCGGTGCTATTGAAATGGATCTTGCTTTAGATCCAAATGAGTGCAGATGGAAATAGGAGATCGGATTTTAGGAAGATAAAACATATGGGGTATCCTGCCATGTTTTCCTAATGAAGTGACGCTTTGGCTTTCATGATCATCTGATCAAGTACAGACAAACATGCTTCCCAAATGATTGACCTAATCAGAAAACTATAGATGAATAGGAAGCTGTAATTAGCAACCAAATAGTAGTGTACACAAATCATCAGTATATATATATATATATATATATATATATATATATATATATATATGCATCTCAGATATAGGAGCTAAGATCTTAACAAAGTGGATACGTAGCTTAGTCTAAAAACTTACCTTGTTTGCCATTTCTCGCCTACAGCTTCATATTGAGACAGCACATGTACGTAGGCGAGTGATATTTTTGTTTTTCCCCAGTCTATCAGGAGGTGGGTTATGATTTGATAAATGTGATTGGGTTAGTTCAGGATACACTCCGGTGTCCCTTTTTTGTGTGCCATGTATGGTGGCATGCCTACTATTCAAATATGGACGCATTCGACAGTGTGCTCCTTAGGGTGAAAGAAGTCTTAGTGCCTAATTAATGGCAGCCCAGGACATCCTATCAGCTGTCATTAAATACCTATCAAGTAGATTATTAACTACATTGGGACTTAATTTGTAGAATTCGGGTATGTAAAATAATGTATATCGCATTACAATTTTCGATATTATTTTAATCAGTTGTTAATAAGTAGCCTGAGCATAGAAAAATTCATCTGTAGTTCTGAACTCTTTTTTGCATTGAACAAAGTCAGTCTTAATTCGTTTGAATAAATAACAAATACTAGTTTAATCCACAGTTGAAACAGAGAGTCAAACCACTAACAGAATATAAACATTTTGGCAAGTATTATAGTAATATTTATTTATTTGTTTGTTTCCTATGGCAATCGACCTAGTATATAAATTAATCAGATGGCAATCAATATCACTATGTATAATTTCAGTACTGAAATGATTATTTCCATTATTTTTGTTTTGTTAATCAAGATGATATTATTGTACTTTTCAATCGATCTTTGAGGTAGTTTGAAATAAATCTAGAATCTGAGTTCATATTATTCTTTAGCATTCATCAACAGTCCCCACCCAAAAAAATTCCACTCCTAAAGGAAAACCATTGTATCGCTGTTCCGAATTACGTAATATACTATTTATCATTTTATAAATCTGGCCGCTTAAGTTCACTAGACGCAGTGGATTTAGTAAAACAATATTAGTCAAAGGTCAATTAGAACCAAAAATTTACTTATAATAGTTCAGCTGAATGATATTGGATGAAGTAGATTAGTTGCAACTTGGAGATCTCACTAATAATCCATTTGATTGCTGAATTGAGTGACAAGGGTTATAATTCCACAGGAAGTATCGATCCCTCAGTGATTGCAAATATGCTTTGAAGATGAGTACCAGCTAGGTTGAATCATTTGCACACTTGAAAGCGAACCATAGTTCATGAGATGTTGAGATACTTAGATTTGTGAATGATCAACTATCAATAAGGAATAAATAACAAGATATTGATCAGTCAATATAAACCATAATTATTTTATTAGAACCAATCTCATGAACCGTTACGTAAAATATTTTACAGTAAAACAAGACAAAACTTAGATATAGACTTGGACAAATATTGGAATCTATCAATTAACTTGATCAATACATTTTCTCTGTCTTAACGAGAGGTTTGTTCAAGTACGTAGAAATCGAAAACTGGACTAGTCACAAGCCACAGACCGGTTTATTTAGATAATATAATAAATTGTTGTTACGTTATAGACTTTTGACTTTTTATCCATCCGATGATTTATTGAAATGATAATGAAATGCTTCACATACATACAAATACCTTTATACAGAGATGAAAATAATTAAGTGAACAAATAATAAAACTGTCCATTGGACCAGCCATACATACGCACACATAGACATAGATACATAAATTTTGTAAGGAATCAATCAAATATTTAACGTCATTAACGAATTCGTTTATTTTTTCTACCTTATAAATAATACAAACTCGAATGTGTTACAAAACTGATCTTATTGATCTGACAATTTTATAGTATTCCGTTAACTAGTTCAAGGATTCATTACTTGTGGCTTGTTTATTTTAGAAAGACAAAGACAACAATCTTTCGTTACTTGAATAACTGTTATAACTTGTTCCGAGTGAATGACTTGTTAACGTATGACATGATAAGACCGCCAATCAGAGAGCAGCGAATTATCAATTGCAACATTGATACACGGAAACTGTACGAGCAGTCTAGAGTACGTGTCGGTCCTGCTTCTGCCTAGCCCAGCCAGTTCAGTCCAGAACAGCCTCTGCGGTATGAATCATGGCAAATAGTGTAACAATAGTTTATTGTTCAAAATAAAGCTCATGATAAGGGGAACATGAATATGAATAGTTTAGTTATTTAGCAATTATACGGTAAAAAATATATGCATAATATTGGTCCATAAATGATTCTCAAAAGTTACCATTCATAATTCTCTTCGGGATACAACAATAACGTTTTCGAAAGCTATGCTAACCCAAAAATACATATGCCCCTGAACATGTAGGTATAATATTTACGCAACAGTTATTATTTAGGGTTTAAACAAAGAGAAAATTATCGCTTTATGATTGATAAATATATCATTGTTGGAAAAAAAATATATCTATAGTTCATAAGATAGTATTATGTGGAGGATTTTCCTCTGGTAAAGTTTGAATCATACGGTCAGATGTAATTTTTTTATCAGTTACATTTTAAATACGGTCAGTTAATGAAAAATACGGTTTGTTTTTAAAATAATGCTCCACAAACAACCACACTATAGAGAGATCTATTTTAAGTAATAGAATAGTGATCATTTTTTTTGTTCTTGATCGAGAACAGTAAATGGTTAGCACCAGAGATGCCAAAAGAAATCATCCTCACTAGTGTATCTCCATTAAAGCACAATCCAACGATCAATATTCCCAGTTATGTTGCGTAGCATCGGATTACTCGGCATTCGCCATTCATACCACTCTAGGGTTTTAAACTAAGATCTTCAAGCTTCTTAATGGGAGTTTGATCTTCATATCACTGAGTTGGCATTCAATTATTTACATTTCTAACTCCAGTCAATTTGCATAAATTTGTGGCTATCACCCAATTCCATCAGTGATATTTGTTTCACGCTTGACATAGTCAAGCTCTACTGGTTAAATATCCTAACTACAGTCTCGAGAATTAACTTTTAAATTTGATCACTACTAAGCTCATAATTGTACTTGATTTTATTAAACGATGGATGTTTATTTCATTCTAGTTTCAGATTCTTCAGCACTGTATATCAACAGACCTATGTGGTATGGGATCGGCCACATTTAAACACTCCCGTATACAAGGCATAGAGGGTATACATTACAGAGGCAGAGGACAAATGTCTTGTGTTTAGTGATTCTAATAGCTCCCCAGCCTGAAATTGGAACTTTCATCCACTTCCAAATTTTAAATTAAGCTTTTGTTAGCTCCGCCCAACGGATACAATGGCGTATTTAAAAAAGTACGTAAAATAGGCTACACTATGTTTCTTAATATTACTATTGTAAGGCTCTATATTAATGATCCTGCATCCATAAACATTGTTGACTATCTTAATTTTCTGTTTATATATTTTAATACTGCAAATAGTCAATAGATTTATTTTGCTTGTCAGTGTTTAAGAGGGCGTTTTAATTACAGATGTATATGTATATACTGAGTCACGGTGTCGCTGAATCACAAAATAATATTCGAACATGAATCACTTTCGAAGAAATATATCAAGATGTAGCATATGACTAATACAATATTGCTTCATCTCAAATAATGACGTTTTCAGTTACTTATTTTTAAAATCTAGTAGTAAATGTTAGTTCTTACCTAGAAAACAAGCGTTTATCTGAAAAATTTATCAAATGTCAGTTCTACTATTGCTCGTTAATTTCCCTCCACTAGTACAATGAGAAACGTTTTGTATTATCAGGTGTATACTACTTGTGAGTAGTATGAAATCGAGTGCATAAAATGATGACAGTAATGGATATGAATCATAGTAACTACAGGAATTTCTAGTTATTTCACCTCCAGTCATTCGGACAACAGAATATTAACAATCTACAGCTGTTATCAGACTACAGAAACCAAATAAGAAGTGAAGACCCATAAGATCATAAACACTGTTAGTTTTAACGAAGCCAGGTAAACATTTAACTGCATAGAAATAACAATCGTTAATTCGAAGTTATAGTAGTTTTTACCTATTGTATACAAACAGGTAAAAATAGAATGATTCTTAAACATCGAAATGGCATCAAACTCATTTATAGTTAATGAAAACTCAATTATGTACAAAACTCGTATATGAATTCTTTTGCTTTTGCCAAATTATTGAGTTCATTAAAAGATTTCCCAATGATTGAATTGTGATCATATAAATGAACTATTAATCAGCTGACCATAAACGTAATTGCTTTCTATGCTATTTAAATATTTTTCATTATAGTTTTATGAATAAATAAATGTCCATAAGTATTATAATTTAACATATTTTTATAAAATTTGAAAATAATCTTCATCACGATTTAAAATTATATGAAGCTCCTCAGAAACGCCCACGTATATGAGATCAAAACCGTGACCCTGAAGTTTCAGTGACAGTACAACTCTGAATAACTGAGTCAGATTAGAAATGTATTTGGTTTCAATATCAGTTACTTTGTAAATAACGACCACCCAATATTTTTTATCTCACTGAAAAAATATGGCTGAACTCCAAGAATCACAGTTCTTAAAATAATTAGCTTAGTGTTTACTTTCTTCGTTTCGTCTTAATTCAGAGGGCTTCATTATTCGTTGAATAAAACACTGGAATTTCACTCACGAAAAAAGTTTGCAAGAACATATTTCATTTCTACTGACTTGTTTTAATTAGCTTCTATTTCTATTTCCGCGTTATAATATACAACAGAATGCAAACAGGTGTATATTTCCATTTATAGGAGTGATAATAACTGATTGGAAGATTTTATTTTTCTTCCTAGTTTATTGTCATTTTGTGCAACAAGTTCACTCTGATCGAGATGATCATACATCTATGATAACGATATTATTCAGATTTTTCATTCACAATAAATATTCGAATCTTATAATTAGATCAAATATTATTTCTGATGAGACCTGTTTTATTTAATTACATAAATACCTATTTTCGTCTTGTCCGCGGTGAATTCGTAGCTTCTTCAAGTTTCCGGCGGCTGAAAATCAATAGCCACGCGACTTGTGTTTCCTTTTTATTTACAAAACAATTTAACTTCGTCACTCAACTTTGCGTAAAATGTACCGTTTTAAAGTATACTACTTACTAATAATAAGTAGTATAGTTTGACTGACAGTTTATTTGTTGCCGAGTCAGGCTGAATCACTTTGCGGCATTTTTTTCTGTCATGTAACCATTTAATAGCAATCAATTCATGGAATAATATTCATTCAATCACTCACTATTGGTTTAAGCATTTCAGTTTCAAGTAAGCTTCTGAGAGTAGATGTTAGATATTATGGTTAAATGGTACAAATTCGGTTGTAACAGAGTAAATTTATTCGACTACCTCATAAGTTTGTACCCTGCTTTCCCATTATTTTAATCGAGAAGTAAGTAATTTCACACATCTGCACTTACTCCTGATCATTTTTATGACGTTTTTAAAACATTTACCTCGAAGACACTGTAATTAATTACCTATTTATTGATGGTGGCAATAAGCAAATATTCCATCCCAAGCAAAGATAGTAGCTAGTGTTTGTTTCTTTTTTCTATTACTAATGGTGGCGCATATTTCTAATTCAATAGGAAATCCATGTACTAATAAACCCTATATACGATCTTATAAAACATAATAAAATTAGGAACTGCGAATAATGGAAGAACAATAGACAAGAAATAATTTTATTTATATAAAAAGATAAATGGTAAAAATGAGTTCCATATTTAGAACAGAACATCCAGTTAGATGACTGTCGTAAATACTTACCTACTCAACAAAAACACTCAACCGTCTGAAATTTCAAAAAAAGCTATAAAACGAAAAATTTATGAGATTTTAATTATTCCGAAGTTGTGTAGAAATACATATGAACGTTCAGAATTTCATGCATTTAAAGGGGATTATAATGTATTGCAAATTAATATTTTATTTGCTGCAAATATATATTAACATTTTCCATGTGAAGAACTTTGAAGGATAATTGTTTGAACATTTAGTGGATTAGAAAGTTGATATTCACTTAGTAGAATAAGATAAGAATCATCAAACATAACACCATGAGTATCCATACCGCCGTGAATAAATAAATACTCTTGACAGTATTGATCTTCATCTTCATACTCATCAGTATTAACAATATCATCGTGATATTGATTATCTGAAGAAAATAACAGTAATAAATATAACAATTTAGAAAATCAGATTTCTGTATGATATGAGGCTATCAGGAAAAATAATTCATGAAACAAAATTGGTCAAATGTGAAGATGATTTATATGGTGAGTTGAAGAACTCCCAGTTTGGACATGGTTTAATAGATAGGTGACAAGCGATACTAGTCTATTGTATCCCTTTTTTTACTTCAAATATGAACGTTTGTAATAGAATTAAGTTAACTAACTGTATATCTTAGAAGCACGATTGTTGCATCGAGATTAAAAAGTAGGAAATGTTGGGTCGATAAAGATAGTTCTGGGGTTGAAAGTTAACTTAGCTGTTAAACTAGTCAATAATCATCAGTAGACATGTTTATGTGTATTTACATTCAAAAACAACAATACAGATCACAACATATTTACGTCCATTTACCATACTATGCACCAAGTGACTTGTATATAAGAGTTAATAGGGTTACATATTCCGTTGGATGTTGGCAGCTGAAGTAGAGTTCAAACTCATTAGATTCTGTTCTACTTATACCCCCGAATATTTTCAGGGCTTTAGATATGACTTGACAAGAACACAAAATACTTGACACTATTTAAACGCATTTTTAAGGAACTTCGTCATTTTATAACAAATAAGATTTATTTATTTATTTAAACACATAAATATTGGTACAAGGAAGCACCAGATAAATATGCGCCACACAAATCTCATTCGATTTGTGTGAGGGCTGTGATACTGCCCAGGTGCCCAGACTGAAGCAGGTGGTTTACTTAGGGGGCCACACCCAGAGCCTTTGACCTAAAGGTCTAGTCCACAAGGCAGTGGAGCATCGTAAGGAGATGCAGTCCCATGGTGGCTGGTGACCAACAGTTGGTTCATACGCCATTCGTTCCTTCAGGATACTGGAGCCCATGTGCACCATTGGTTTGGAATCAGGGTTTTCCAACTCCCCTAGGGGGATCCTACATATCCACCAACCCGGTTAAAGCGCCGGACATTCGCTTTTCGTCCTCTCACTTTTGTGAACAACACCCCCGCCACGAGAAGTGTTAAGTCGGCTTACAGTAAACTCTATCAGAGCCTCCAGAGGCTCATAAAGAGCCCAACCAATCAGCGATTAGTTAGAAGCTATGTTACTAAAATAACGAGGTCCTGATTGGCTGTTTAACATACTGCTACTATGGAAACTCAAGGTCTCTTAATTACTATAAAACCCCTGTTTTTCTGTACATAAATGAACCTTGTAGTAAAGTGTTTTTCCTCTCATACTCGTGTCTTTTCTCTGGTCTTCAAGTCAGTGTATAATTCTAGCTCGGGGGTACGGAACTAGATTAGGGAAGCAAATATAGCGTTCACAATCGGCCAGACGTAACAAGAAGGCAGTGAGTAGGACTTCCCTGGCACAGGCTATATATTCGCGTGGCCATATGAGAGCATTTCGAGAGGGAGAGCAGACTCTCCCCACTCTCGGCCGTACCAGGGCATTTGGGGGCAACAAATAAGATTAGCGCATTTGTTAGTAATCTGTTCGTAATGCTGTTTTTTTTATAACAAGCATATTCTGGTCTAAATTCAGAATAAAACACTATATCTGACTCAGTTTTGAATTTCAAGGGGACTCTCAGTTTATTTAGTATTTTAGACGTGCTTGCTTATGATTGCCAACTAACAAAAGGCCTACATTTAGAGCTTTCTGCTAAATGTTTACCGGAACAGTGTACACCACGATGATGAGTCACTTGACCAACAGAATTTGATTAACACAAGGGACTGAACAATGAGAAACTGAGTACTTTCAGGTGATCCATTTAAGTAAAACATTTTAAAAATACAGGAACCTATTCACAGTGATTCAATTTCTACTACTAGATAAGTCAAATTGAGAAACAATAATTATTAGTATAAAATAAACAACCATCAAAACTATTTTTAATTACGCAATACTAACAACTTCGAAATTTAAATATTTCACCCACTTAAAGTTCAGTTAAACGTGATGATTTAGACATTCAACTTACAACCATCAGAGATGAGCTTCGTACTCCTGTTTGAGTAGATGTGTAGTGTCGGATGCTATATTAAGCCCATATACCTTATTCTAGCTTCTGGGCAGGCCAATTGATCCATTCTTCTTAGGTCACTTTTTGATATTGTTAATTATTCACTTATCAACCTTGACTGTCTTTATACGAGCGTATATGTGTATACACTTCTTATCCTATTCACCACATGTCTGCAACTTATTTTTATCTGGTTATAAAATTGATTAACGCTTGATTAAATGGAGTCGGCTCACACGCCTACTCCACCGCGCGTCATTTCTCTTCGTCCCTCTGAATGTCTGCCCAGATCGATGAGTGTACAAAATATACGTATTCGAAATTCATTCTCGTATTTGACTTATTTAATTCCGTTATTCACTAACGCGAGTTAAGTCGATGGTCATATACAAGGTTAGGCGACATGCATATTTGGAAAACAATCACTCAGTAACGATAATCATAGGATATTACTGGAGTCAGATATAGGGACACTAAGGACGGACAGTATCACTTGCTCTACCCCACATCAGTATGGCTAGCAGTCAAGCACACAAATATGTACTTGTCAAGTAAGTAGCTTAATGAGAAACTTGATCACCACAAGTTTTATTGAGATTGAGATTGTATAAGTAGATATTGGTAACTGCTTACTACTCATATAATTGTATTAACCTGATCAGACTTGTAGACTGAAACTCATTCTACTACTGTCGAGAAATATACATATATATATATATATGTCTTAGAAAATATCAATACCTTTTGGTGATTTGAATATAATTTTCATTGAATTTTCTTTTGTATCCTTCTTAACGATTAATGAGAATGTACAATAAGCAAAGTCTAGACGTGGACTCGGTAATACAGAAGTCTCATATTTAATTTCGGTCCATTGTTTGGTACCTAATTGAAAAGAAAGTGGAAAACAAAAAAGTAGGCGTTGAACGTTAAGCAATAAAGGAAATTATTTCGATGTAAATGAGGACAACTAGTGTAATTTGATAAAATGTGAATATAAATGATTTAGTCAAGGCGATAACTTGCCTATAGAACTAAACACTCAAAACCAGGACATTGTACAGTTAGAAAGATATCACTCGGTGCAGTAAGACACTCATAATCAAAGTAGGATCTGATGCAAATATGCGTCGGTGTGATTTGATAGATTTCACATTAGTATAATGAGATGAGATCGAACGCAGTCAAGAGCTAAATATGATAAATCTGAGATCAAAGGACGACACGTATGGTAGAAAACTAAGCTGAATACTTGAAGGGAGATAGAGAGCGAGTGTATCTGCATCAGTGCCACCAATTTTGGACGAAGTCACTTAAAGTTTAAAACCACATATAACGGATAATTGGCTTAAGACATTTGTAATCAAAAGCTGTCACCTACACATGTCTTCTACTTTCATTTTATAGCCGTACAAAAATACAAGTGGGACTTCTGCAAAGTTTACTCTCTCCTTGACAGACGTTTCACCTGTGCCGTAAGTGGGGCAACGTCGCCAGCTTTTAGAATCCGTGCTGAAAGCTTGCTTGCCAGAAACCCGTGACAGATGATAAGACTCACGAAATGTGACTGATTCATTCCTTTTGGATGCATTATTTAGAACAAAAGAAACCTATCCCAAAAATTCATTGGATTTTTATTTGAATTTTCAATAAGCTTATCATATACATGGTTTATGGGACTGAGTTCTAAATATTATTATGGTCAATAACGTTGTCGACTATTAAAATCAGTTCTATATACATTCAAAAGGTTTTCACTAACTTGTATCAAAACAAAACATATCATTCAACGCCCCATTTAATGACAATCCACCAAATATTAATATTTTACTGGTATCCTGTCCATAAATTTTATTTGTTAAAATTGTTCCACCATGAGCAGCACGTGGACCTGGAGATGGAGTCTTTGTAGATTCAATACCTTCTGACTCCAAATATTCACACTCATTTTCTGCATTATCATGACTAATAGTGAGTGGTGATAAGTTATCAGTCGGATATAGTTTACTCCATATACCTTTAAAATGCAAATTATTATCAGCCTGAAATAATGAAAATAAATGCTTATTTATATTTGGGTATCAGTGAAATAATTTCAGGTAACAATATTAAAACAACTGATTACATTTTTGAGAAACTGAGAGAGAACTTTGTTATTTGAAGAACGAATTATGAATTGCTAAAATGAATGCGTAAAATTTCAAACGATAGATGACACGTTGTGGGCAAATGCTGGATGCTCATTTTTGAAAGCTAAGTAATCCCCATACGTGTTTTCGTACAAAAATTAAGAGTCTAAGCTTTATCTGTTATATCACAGAGTTCAGAAAGGATGAAACCTAATAAATAATAAACAGCTGAACTGAGCTACACCTTAGGTTAGAGTCTTCAGAAATATTTTACACCATTAGCGTCCAGCCTAATGATAACCTGAAATTTCAACTTGAAATAGCCAAAAATGTGAGCTTGTCAGTATGTTATTATTAATATGTAATATGCACTAGCCAAAATCTTGGGTTTCAATAGTCATCGTCTAAGCTCATTTCCGAAATATTTATGGCCGCTATTCCAAAAGAAAAAAAAACAAGAGTGGTGAAGAAAATTCCTTTGAAAGTTTTTAGATTAGGAAGAACTTAGAATAATCTACATCAGCAACTGGAAATCAATAACCTGGAACTCTATTTCAATTAACATTTTCATAGTTGAAATCATGAGTCAATTGAAGCTAGACCACCATGGAAAACCTGGAAGCACTGGACGGCCGTTTCGTCCTATTATGGGACACCTCAGCAGTGAGCATCCACGATCCCACACTCGCGAGACTCGAACCCAGGACCTGCCAGTCTCGCGCCAGAGCACTTGACCGACAGACCACTGAGCCGGCATCCAACGGTGTTGATGTCTAACTCCAAACAATCCACGATTTTGAGCAACCGTTCACCACTTGTCCTCAGTGAGTTGATATCTCTACAACAGACTTGGTTGAACTCCACTGGTCACTGCTTGTCACATTTTGTCAGTCTAAACATTCCTTTAACAAATTAAAGACAAGGAATTCACATTTCTTCATATATATGAATTATCATATCATCTTTATTAAACATCACTTTGATAATATAAAAGCCAGTATAACAACATAATCATAACCATTGAGCTATTATTATATAATAAATGAAGACGGCTAAAAGCTTATAGGTAAGTGTATTATAACTAGTAATTAGATATAATATTACTGAAACTACTAAAATGTAATACTGTCTATGTTTTGTTAAACAACTAACATATACAGAAAGTATTTTTCTTCTTTAATATTCTAGTAAAATTCTCTTACTTGATTAGTAAATTGTAATACATAAATATCATCAAGTAGTTTTTCATTGACCATTCCACCGTGTATATACAATTTACCTTTTGGGATACGTTCATAATTTGAATTGGTTAGTTGATAAGGAAATTCATATAGCATTAAATGACCTAATCGTGAACATGGTGGTAAACCTTCCACTGGTATAATATTCCATGAATTTATTTCACTATCATACATATAAACCTAAAGAAAAATAATAAGTAATTTACAATAAATTAATATACACATATATGTAGAGGATAAAACTGGGATTTCAAAATTTTAACTAAATATAATATGTACATTCATCTTGGTGTTATGAAACACGTTAAATTGGCTATACAATGCGAGTGCTTTACAAACACATCTCTGAACATTATCCTTGCTGGTTCTCGAAAGTGAATGTAGAACTACCAATATTTAAATACTGGAATATCATGTGAACTCTGGTCGCACAACGCCACTGTATATATCCTTTAAAATCATTTATATGGTCAATTTGGTTTGAGAGGAGTACAAATCAATAATTTGTGCAATGTAGAAGCGTTAGCAATCCCCCTTTTCAAACTTGAACTCTGTGTGTAAAAGCAGACACATGCAAACCATCATTATTCTATACCCTAACACTCACTTTTCACATACGGCAATTTGATTTTATTACATCCTTCTACTGTTTCTAAACTCTTTAATCTTAATAATTTATTATTTCCATCTTTACGTTTTTTAATTTATTCTTCACGTTTCCCATACTCATCAAGTGGATAATTATCTTTCACACATTTGATTTCACCTTACTATCTTTCGTCAAATTCTCTATCGTTAAGCGACTCTTTTTCATATGTGATATGATGTAATCATCCTCCTATTTTTCAGCAGACCATTTGAATTGCAAATTAACTATAACACAAGATTGCACAACTTGAATAAATAATACTGGCAAAAACATTTTCTTCATTGAAATGACTTTTCAGTGTAGTTATTTGATAATCTTAACTATGGAGTGATGTAAATTGTGCTTTCTATATATATCCTGATATAGAATACATGAAATTATTTAGGTTCTATGATATTCTGAAATAAACTTATGAACAAAAATATCTTTAAAAAAAATTAGACTGATAGATCTAATACTACTTATTTAAAAAAATGATAAACAATCAAAAGTACACAAAGTAAACAATAATCTTTAGAAATATGTTTACATGATCTTTAAATTTGATTCATAGTTATATTAATATGAAAATCTATTGGTGAAAAGATAATTTTTTTAAAAATCTGTTATTTAAAAACTGTATTGTATGAGTTCACCTTTTTTCACATTCATACAAACGACATTTTATGAAGTAGGAGTCATTTGAAATAATTGCTAAGATTTGAAGACTAGTTAAGAAAACTGTTATATCTGGCCGATTGTGAACGCTATATTTGCTTCCCTAAGCCAGTTCCGTACCCCCGAGCTAGAACTATTCAGCGACTTGAACACCAGAGAAAAGACACGAGTATGAGGGAAGCACTTTACTACAGGGTTCATTCATGTACAGAAAATACAGGGATTTTATAGTAATTAAGAGACCTTGAGTTTACATATTAACAGTGTGTTAATCAGCCAATCAGGATCTCGTTATTTTAGTAACATAGCTTCTAATTAATCGCTGATTGGTTGGGGCTCTTTATGAACCTCTGGAGGCTCTGTTAGAGTTCTCTGTAAGCCGACTCAACAAAAACGAATATAACTGTTATATCCCGATGAGAATAATGAATAGTAACTGTTAGGATCTATCTATTGTCTAATACTATACATACATGATTGTTGATCAACTAAACAATGTATATTCATATTCTTCTTATCATAGACTTTATTTTGACCTATGGACTGTTATTATACGATTTACCATTCTTAAGTTATGCCCAGTTTATTAATTACAATCTCCCACAATCACAGCCACTTTTTGGCTTGATCTTGTACAAATGTTATTTCCTATTTTGTGGTTTGATGTAGTCTGTTTGACTTGTATATAAATCAAGTACATTTGAAATATATGATTCATACGTCAGATGCTGAGATTGGTCTAGTGAATAGTTATCACTATACGGAAATACAATTGTGGGGAAGGAAAAATATTCACGATATTATTAGCATAACTGGATACTGTTTAAGGATCCCCATCATATTAAAAGACTAATATTTGAACGAAGAATATTCTTTTCGATAAGTTCTCTTCAGGTTCTACAATTATATATCCAAATTAGTAATCCGAAAAAATTCCGAGGTTGAAAGCAAAGTACATAGTTTAAAGCATGTAAATTTAGGATTGTCAAACCAAATAGAATGAAATTGTTATTATTGATACGACTCATATAGAATGTTAACTCGAATCTGTATATATGTTAAGTGAAAATTTAAGATCTGTGATCAGAATAAATATGGGTCAGATAGGGTGAGAGAGATATGATAGTACAATTACAACTCGATCAAATGTTTAATGTAAGACTAAATTGTGTGAGAAATCAGTAAGACGTAATAAAGAGGGATGAATGCGAAGTGCATGAATCATGTACAGGGGAGATTAACTTTGATATTTAACCAATAATAATAATAATTTTTCATAGTTGGAATCATGAGTCAATTGAAGCTAGACCACCATGGAAAACCTTGAAGCACTGGACGGCCCAGTGGTCTATCGGTTAAATGCTCTGGCGCAAGACTGGTAGGTCCTGGGTTCGAATCTCGCGGATGCGGAGTCGTGTATGCGCACTGCTGAGGAGTCCCATAATAGGACGAAACGGCCGTCCAGTGCTTCCAGGTTTTTCATGGTGGTCTAGCTTCAATTAACTCATGATTTCAATTATGAAAAATACTGAAATCTCCACAACACCCCTTCTGATAATAATAATAATAATAATAATACAAAGATTCGTGAATAAAGATAAGAGAAACAATTACATTTGACTACGAAAGGTCGTAAGTACAATAGTCAAATTAGGTCATCCAATACCTAAGAATACTATTGATTAATTGGCCTTGTGGTTGGCCAGGGGAGATGGAGGGGATGATATTTCTTTTGTAGACATAGCTCCGGTTTTTTTCATCCGGATGGCTACTACCTCAGCCGTTTGAAGGACTTTAAGCCCGACAAGCCTTGGTGAAAAATTACTGACCCTATAAATAATTGAAAAGCACCGGCTTAAACTGACATTATGACCAGTTTGTACTAATTAGGCATTCTAGGTAATTCATCTTTTAGCTTCGATGTCACCATTGGGTGCGTAGAAAACATTAAACGTAGTTCACCGGCGTTGAAAGGTTTTAGGATTGTTCTGCGTAATCTCTGAGTTAGTATTTCACTAGCCGCTTCCCCCCAGAATTGTAGGCTCATGAACAGGGATTTCTTCTTGACCGTTTGAATTTCGCCTATTTTCACTTTCGTGATCATATATTTAATTATAAACTTTTTAGGGTAACCGTCTTCCCTAAGAGTATTATGCAAGGTGTTTAGCTCATCTTCAACTATATCTGCAGAACATATAGTGCGTATTCGGTAACTACGGGTCTTGATAAAATTTCGTTTGTACTGTAGAGGTACAAAGCTAATAAAATGCGTGTACTGCCCAGTCCAAGTACTTTTTCTGTTTACGTTTCTTTTTAATGATCCATCCGCTCTCTTAGTTAAGAGAACGTCCAAAAAGGCTATTTGGCCATCACTCTCTTCTTCCGATGTAAACTGAATGGCTGTATGCACTTCGTTAAACTGCCTGAGAACGTCTTGTTGTAATGTATTATCTTTGCACAGGATGAATGTGTCATCCATATATCTACAGTAAAATTTGAATTTTTCTTGAATAATCTTTTTTAGTGGACCGTTCTCTAGTTTGGCTAGAAATATATCAGCTGGTATAGGGCCTAGAGGTGAACCCATTGCAACGCCATCTGTTTGTCTATATATTTCTCCGTTGAACTTCAAATTCACATTCATGGTGCATTTCAGTAATAACTCTTTCACGACATTAATAGGAACTGTAGTTTAAATTTCATTTTCAATCAGTTGTTCCCCTATATATTCTACGGTCTCTATCATATTACGCCGGTGAACTACGTTTAGTGTTTTCTACGTGCCCGATGGTGACACCGAGGCTAAAAGATGAATTACCTAGAATGACCACCTCATTTTGCATTTATCAGTTCGACTGCTCCTATGGAGCAAATTATAACTGGATATTGTTCGTTTAAATTCCATATGACTGAACATAGAATTAGCCTTTTTTTGCTAAATTACTACCTAAAATTAAGTATTATACTATTTAATTAAAACGTATTGCAATTTTCTCCATACAATGGGTTGAATAAATTCAGTCTATTCCCTATGAAATTATTATGTTTGCTTACTGTTCAATATTCATGTAGTACGACTATTTAAGCCTTTTGCACATCGTTTGTAAACCAGTTACATACTGATGTTTGATAAACTAGTAACAAACAGTAATATATCTATGGCTACACATATTTATTTATTCGGAGAGTTAGTTCCAAGGCAAACATTATAAAGAATATCATAATGAATATATTTTCAATAAGTCGTAAAATCTATAAAATAATGTTTAGCTACCAGTTTAAAATCTGGAACCATCAACTTAAGAGCAATACTCATATCCTACCTCTCAATAAAACGGTAATAAAAACAAAGATCTTTCTTCCAGCAATCTACTTTTCTCTATATCGCATGTATTAACTATGGTTATAGAAAATCAAGTAAACAGATTTAATCAATGGGTAGTTACTTTATCATCTGACACTGGCTGACTACCAACATTCCCACCAGAGAATACTATGAGTTGATTATATTCAGTTAATGAAACAGAAGAGTTTTGTGTGCGAGGATGATAGATGAATTGTTGAATATCAGTATGAATGCGATCTTGAGTTAAACTTGCAGTGATTCTCTCCTCTTCATTAATTGACGGATTTTCAGGCGTTGATAGACAATGAATTTGTAGACGGAGTAGTTGACTCAAAGGACCTGTATTTGTTGCACCACCAAATATTATTAATTCCTAAAAAACATTCATTCAGATTCATGAACGATAAGTATCCATTTGGTAACATTTTCTAAACGAAATAACACGAATAAAAATTTATCCAAAGCAAATATTATAAACTACACACCAAAGTGGGAATGAGAAAAATAGTTTGAATTCGGGTACTAAGCTGGAAGCTGATTTTGATACATTTCTTAATCAGCAGGCAACTATAAAAATAAGAAGTTATTGATAACCTAACCTGCCAACCTTCAGTTCAATACATGTGCTTGATTGCTTTATCACGGTAATACTGTTCTCTTGCAAATGAAAATTTAGATTTTTCAGTTGACTACGTTTATAATTATGATCACATATTTGTTAAGTGAGAATCGGGTTGATTGACTATTTGTACTTTATCACACTCATTGGCATTCATCCTAAAGTTTTGTACCGGCTAATGTAACGTTACTGTAAACATAATCTCCGGACTGAACGTTCTGTTTTTCGAATCGCTTAAATGGTATATAATTGATTTGGCTCTTATAGTTGATGTGCGTCATGAGTTCTAGGTCACCAAACGTAAAATTTCAAACTCAAACTTCATTTTTTATTTGCATATAATTTTTGATCCTAGACAAATTCACGACTTTTTATATACGTCTTCACTTGTTCATCACATCGTTTCTTCGAAATCATTATTTGGACTGGTTACACGAATATTGTCTAAAATTTAGATTCCAATCGGGAGACAATTAGATCACATCGCTATCAGCCATCGATGGAGCGGCTCGATAGAAGACTGTCGATCATTCTGGGGCACATGTTTAGACTCAGATCATGCTCTAGTGCGAGCTCGTATCTGTCTGCGTCTTACCGGACGTAGGAAAGACACTGAACGGAAGCCTCTAAGGGTTCTACTTAATGATAGGCAAGCTAAGAATATATTTCAGGAACAACTGGAAAAACAGTTAGGCAGCTATGTAAGTTGTGCCCACCCCGAAGCAGCGTGGAATGACATCCGAAAAGCTGTGGAAACAGCAGTGATATCCGCTAGTAAGGTAAACCATAAGGTTAGGGAGAAACAATGGATCTCAACAGCATCTACCGCACTGATAGATGCTCGAAAACTCATTCCACTTGGCTCTGAACATAACGAAGAGCGGAGTCAACTTAAGCGCAAGCTAATAAGAAGCCTACGCAATGATCGTGAACAGTGGTGGGTAGCGAAAGCAAGAGAGATGGAAAAGGCAGCGGCAATAGGTAACAGTAGACAGCTATTCAGACTCATTAAAGAAACCGGTATTAGGAACCCAAGTATCAGTGAAACCATCTCAGATAAAGATGGGCATATCATTCATTCTCAATCCAGGAGATTGGATCGATGGGCAGAACACTTTAGGGATCAGTTCAACTGGCCTTCAGCCACACTTCAGTTACTCACGATCCCCAGTCGTCCTGAATGGCAAATTGATGTAAGTCCTCCAACTCTCTACGAGGTTGAAAAAGCTATAGGAAATCTAAAGCGAGGGAGAGCCGCAGGCCCTGACAGATTTACCCCTGAGATTTTTAAGGATGGTGGTCCAGTACTAGCAGCGAGATTGACTGAGGTCTTAGGTAGAATCTGGGAACTGGACGTAATTCCATCTGACTGGTCCCAATCACTGATTGTGCCAGTCTATAAGAAAGGACAAAAGTCCTCCTGTGACAATCACAGAGGGATCAGTTTGACTAATATAGTGTCTAAAATATTAGCTTCAATAATACTAGGTCGCCTAACCAAAGCTCGTGAAGAGCAGACTAGAGAAAACCAGGCTGGTTTTCGACTTGGACGTGGTTGCATAGACCAGATATTCACTCTACGTCAGGTCCTAGAACATAGACATACATTCAGACGTCCCACAATCGTAGTATTTCTTAACCTTAAGGCGGCATTTCACTCCGTTGATCGTGAGGTTCTATGGCAGTGTTTGTCACTGAAAGGAGTACCAAAGAAGTACATTAACCTCATAAAGGCTCTCTACTCGAACACAACTGGTCGAGTTATAGCCTATGGCGAACTGTCATCAGAAGTGGTTACCTCAAGTGGTGTTCGTCAGGGCTGTCCACTCTCCCCATTCTTGTTTAACTTTGTCGTTGACATGCTTTTAGAGATAACACTTTCATCGTCTCAATCTCTAGGAGTTGAACTTTTACCAGGAGGCTCACTTGTAGACTTAGAATACGCCGACGACATAGTTTTACTCGGTGAAGACGCTGACAAAATGCAGAGTCTTCTGACCACTATAAGCAACTATGCAGGCATGTTCGGGATGCGATTCTCTCCCTCGAAGTGCAAAATGTTACTTCAGGATTGGGTTGCATCGACACCTGAACTAATGATAGGGAGTGAAGTAGTTGAGCGTGTCGACCGCTTCACTCATCTTGCGAGTCTCATCAGCCCTTGTGGTCTGGTGTGTGACGAAATCTCAGCACGGATACAGAAGGCTCGTCTAGCTTTCGCCAACTTGCGTCATTTATGACGTAGGCGAGATATCCGTCTAGCAACAAAAGGACGGGTTTACTGTGCAGCAGTTCGTTTTGTCCTACTTTATGGCAGTGAAACATGGCCGATAAGAGTAGAGGATATTCGTAGGCTACTAGTGTTCGATCATAGATGTCTTCGAAGCATTGCTCGTATATCCTGGGACCATCGAGTAAGTAATGCAGTTGTTAGGAAACGGGTACTAGGTAATGATAACAAATCCATTGATGAAGTAGTGAAACTTCATCAGTTGAGATGGCTGTAACACGTGTTACGTATGCCCAACCACCGACTGCCCCGACGTGCAATGTTTCATGGTGTAGGATTAGGTTGGAAGAATGCTAGGGGCGGCCAGACCAAAACGTGGCAAAAATCCATGAAGTCACTAACAATTGGACTGGGTCATGTTGGTAGGTGTAGACTACCTGGTTGGGATTCGCGAGATGATAGCAACCGATGGTTAGAGACCTTGAATGACATGGCTCAAAATCGTTTGCAATGGCGAAGGTGCATCCACTCTTTGTGTTCTACCAAATTCTTACCTTTTGAATTTTTCATGTCCCTATCCTTCCTCTCTTTCCAAATTTATTTCGCTGGATTATACTCCTTCAATAACATCTTCAAACCCTAATCTTTCACATGATGCTTATAGTCTTACTACTTCTACCAATATAGGATTTGAATCGACAACTTCATCTCGGTGCTAATTTGGTATGGCAACTCGAACTGATGTACGTACGTACGAAGTTCTACGTTGTGACTGACTGACTGATTGAATCGGGAGACAAAATCGATAACTTAGACAAATATATAACTCTAATCAGTGGCTAGAGGCTTTGGGTAGTATATCTCAAGATCAATAACAATGGTGCTGACGAAATCACTCTTCATCTTCCTTTAGATCTTCAGCTCCACAATCCCTTCACACATACTTCGACTTTCTTTTATCTCGAACCTTTTTTCTGATTATAGTTGTTACTACAATATCTCAACTTCCTTACCATTCATAATTTCAGTTTCATTTCTCCATGCTCTATTTTCATTATAACCGACTGACAATCGTGGTTGTTAAACATTCGTTTGAATTAGGCAGACACGTTTCATCAACCTAGTAATTTCACATCAACTATTCGACTCCTTTAGATGACTCAAGTATTTTTATAATTATTCTTTGTTTATGTGACTTCTGAGTCCAGTCAAAAACCTTCATGAAATAACAGTATTACTTTAGTGTCTGATTTATTAAGAATCGTAGTGTGAAGTAAATAACATGTGCATTATAGAATGGTAGCCCAGTGGTTAACATGTACTACTTTTAATCACTGAACATCAGATTTCAACCCGGTCTTATCAAATAAGGTTTGAGTAATCGGGTAATAATACTAGCCATCACACGAAATGTGTGACTTGAAACCAAGTTACTTTTACTTACATAAGCCTGATACCTCTCGTGAAGGAGCGTAGACCGTCCACTAGTATTCTCCATCCAACTCTATCATGGGCAATCCTTTCCAGTTGCGATTCATCCTTTCCATGTCTGTTTATAATTCCCGATAAAGTGTATTCTTTGGTCTTCTTCTTTTCCACTTCCCTTTAGGATTCCAAGTTAGTGCTTTCCTCATGATGCAGTTCGGTGATTTCCACAACATATGTCCTATTCACTTCCAGCGTCTCCTAATTTCCTCTTCAGAAGGAAGTTGGTTTGTTCTCTTCCACAGTAGGCTATTGCTGATGGTATCCGACCAATGGAAATTGAGTATCTTGTGTAGACAATTGTTGATAAATACTTGTACTTTTTGATGATAATTGTAGTATTTCTCCAAGTTTCAGCTCAGTACAGTAGAAGTCTTGACGTTCATATTGAGGATTCTGAATTTGATATTGGCTTGCAGACAGTCATTTTGAGTTCTATATGTTCTTCAACTGTAGGGATGCTGCCCTTGTTTCGCCAATCCTCGTCTTTACGTTTGCGCCAGATCCGCCTTGTTCATCGGTGATGCTGACCAGGTATGTGAACGCTTCCACAGTCTCTCCATCAAGTGTGACTAAGTTGTTATTCCCCGTGTTGTATTTAAAGATCTGGTTTCTTCCCTTGTGTATGTTGAAGCCTACTGATGCAGTGACTGCTGCAACACTGGTTTTCTTGATTTGCATTTGTTGGTATGTATGGGATAGAAGGGCCATTTTATCTGAGAAGTCCAAATCGTCTAGTTGAATCCGTACTGTCCATTGTGTTTCGTGTTTCTCCTCAGATGTAGAGGTCTTCATAACCCAGCTAACCACCAGAAGAAAGAGGGGGGAGAGTAAACAGACATGTCTGACTCCAACCCTCACTTGGAATGCATCTGTCAGCTATCCTTCATGCACGGCTCTGCACTGTAGTCCGTCGTACGAATTTCTTTTGATGTTGATGATCTTCTCAGGTACACCCTAGTGTCGAGGAAGGCTCCATAAGGTTCTCCTATCCACACTGCTAGACGCCTCATAGTCAAGGAAGTTGATGTACAGTGGCGAGTTCCAAGCAATTGATTGTTCAACGATGATCTATAGTGGCCGAACATATTCTCAGTTACTGAACTGCATTAAATGAAAGATCTATATCGACTGGGTCATGAAAACCGATTATCATTCATATTCCAAACACAACGATATGATTAGTCAGTGAGCAAATAAAGGGTACTGAGTCACAGCGTCTATGAAATTGTAAATAAGTCCATCTGTCAGGACGATAAATGGTGACTTTTAAGTTATTTACTTAAGCATATCATAGAATCATTGTGAATGGTTTTCAGTGACTCAGTAAAGCTACTACCTACATTGACGTTGGATGTTGTCAAGTTGATGACTAGATTAGTCGAAGAAACCACTAGTTATTGAAGAAAGGGTGGTGGCTCTAAGCAAAACGGCACAAAACCAATGCATTCATTGTCAACTTTATACCTACACGTTTCTCTGTATTATTTTTTAACTTCGACTTTTTGTGCTAATGACAAATATCACCACTAGAACTATTTAACTTATAGGTTTTAGTCTATGACCTTAGGTCATGAGAACATGAAATGTTAGGACCGACTGGCACTATGGAATGTTACTATTTGAATAGTTGATTAGTAATACACCTATTGTTTGCAACCAAATGCACTTGTTTGGGTTTGTGTAGAGCATTTCAGCAAGCTATCAAAATAAAGTAACTTGAATTATCAATCTAACGTCAAATAAAATGGTCATTATGAAAACATACCACTTACTTTATAACCAAAGTGATTTGTGAGTAAATATGAAAGATTCATGAACAACTCCGGTTTTTCAACTCACCTGATTGTTTAAAATTGCACTGCTATGTTCATACCTTCCCAGACCTGGAAAATCAATTGTCTGTTCCAAATCAACAGTGTACCACTTAAATGATGTTATATCCAGAATGTAGGCTTCATCAAATACTCCTGAAGCATCTGCACCCCCGATCATTATAATCAATGGTCGGTTGCCAGTGTCCCCACATTCCACTCGTATAGCATGAGTTGAATGACCAACACGTGCAAGCGGTGACTTTCCTTCTAAGATGTAAGACACCTTGCACCTACGATAGATACATTCACCAGAAAATTAATTATGTAGTGTTAACAAAAATGACATACACATTTCTTGATTACTAGCTTGAGTTCATATATTTTTTTCTCACTTTCATAGAGAATAAGGTAAATCAGTACCTATAAATAAAACCTAAGGACATTTTTGTGTATGGGAGTAATATTGAAGAATGTTTTACAATTATCTGAGCTTAAATGAAAAGGGAGCACGCTGATCTTTGATGCAAAGCCTGATTTGGATGACGCCAGTGGTACTGATAGTTTATGTTTTAAAACTTTCCGTTCCGGTACATTGGTGGAAACTGAACTGACTAACGTAAATCAATGATTAAGTACAAAATCATATAATTGACTATGAGCAATACATTTTGTGTGAAGGTTGGTGATATTTCTCAGTCAGTAATTACGGAAGTTTATTTTGGCTGAATGGATGGTCTTTAGTGGTTATTTTACAAATTTTATTCTGAAAAGTTTGGTTTCAAAAACGATAACAGACACTTAGTTTCCTCATGTATTGACAGACTATTGTAAGATAGAGTTGAGTTATGGGATTGCAAAACAGCTCCCTAGTTAATTATAACAGTTAAAATTACTAGATAATTTATGATTTAAGAGAATGTGGGTTTTATAGTCCCATACTTTTAAGCATAACCAATTAGAATTGGTTGCCTCTTCGAGTAAAGTTGAGTATATCTACCGCTTCACTTATCTCGAGAGTCTCATTAGCCCTCTTGGGCTAATGTGTGACGAAATTTCGGCTCCGATTCAGAAAATTCAATTGGCCTCAGCTAATTTGTGTTACTTGAGGCGTAGACGGAAGATTCGCCTGACAACCAAAGAAAGTGTTTGATACGTGGTAGTTTTCTTTGTTCTACTTTATGGATATGAAATATGGTCATTAAAAATGGAAGGTTTTTATAAGTTACTAGTATTCGACCATAGGCGTCTTTGAACCATTACCCGTTTAGGGAGAGAGTACTAAGTGGCGATGGACAGTCGATTGATGAGGTAGTCATAATCAACTGAGGTGTTTGGGACATGTGCTACGTATGCCCAACCACCACCTACCTCGACAATGTTGCCTGTTGTAGAAGAAAGTTTGAAAAAAGCTAGGGGAAGCAAAGCATGACATGGCATCAGTTTATGAGGTCACTGACAATTGGAGCGAGACATGTTAACAGGTGTAGAACACCTGGTTGGGGTCCATGTGTTAGAGGTTTCGGACAACATGGGTCAAAATTATTTGTAATGGCACAGGTTCATATATTTTCTGTCTTCTTCCAAATGCTGAGCTTCTAAATTCCTCGTAATTTTCTTATTTTACTAATTTGTATATTCTTGAATCGTATCTTTGATGCCTGATCTTTTCTATTCACTTCTATTATTCTGGTATTTAGGCTGACAAATTCATCCCTCCGTGTTTATTGAATATGGCAACTTGAACCGATGAACATGTGCCAGGTCATACGTTGCGACTGAATGACTAATTGATAAGTAATAATCATGTTTGAGAGATCTGATACGATAATAACTTACATTTTCATCCTGCTCATACTAAAAGAACTTGGTATTATTTTTGTCACAACAGATTTAGTCAGTTGCTTGTGGGGAATTTTACTTGTAATCAAGTAACATAACTTGGGTACAGAAGGGTGAGAGGAAACTCAAATTAGTCTGAATGGAATACTATGTTAATAATAATCGAACCGTTAATATAAACGTTTTGGTTAAGGCGGGACTGAATTTAGTAATGATGAAGACAACATAACTGAGGTATCTCCCAGGCTTACTGAGGGTTCTTTTCAAGACCAATATAGACTGATGAGTCTTGGTTGGGTAGTTATTGCCAGTCACGTAATAATATACCAAACTGTATACAGTGTTAAGAAAAAATAGGGTAATTTCAGGTAATTAGACAGATACTAGGAAAAGTGCTATTCATTAGGAATGTCGAAACTATGTCGCTGAACAGTTGAGTGTGTGACTTTCTCAATAAAAAATCTTATTAATAAATAAAACTGACATCAATTTGAACCCACTGAAAATGAGAGGAATAACCCAGATTTTGAACGTAAAACAAAAGTGAGAAGGCGGAGAGTGATTTTGTTTCAAGTGTGAAATCTATCCACACAACACGTAAAACAGGGTGATGTAACTGTTAAAACGGCGGAAAAGATAAAAAGTAACAACAGATAAAACGTATCGTCGCGACCCTTCGCTTATTGACAAATATCAGTGGGTCCCATGATCACCTCGTATTATTCGTGTCTACCGACTGCTATGATCCATTTTATCATTACTGACCAAGCTATTCGCGACAATTAAGACAATAAAATGCAACTCAAATGAACGCTTCAATTCTTTGTTACTAAATACCAAATACTGGCCACAAAGAATGAAAGGAAATAATACATGGAAAGCTATTCTGCAACCCAACTCACCAGGAGCCACGTATACTCAGTTTTTCAAGTAATTTATGCATATTATAAAATTATACAGAGCTTCGAGCGCTGTGAAGAGTTTTTTCGTAACAAGATGTTTTTCTTAACGATAATCCCATTGTTGCCACTGCTGGAGTAAATTGAAAGAGATGATGAATTTCCAAACGTCAGAAAACTGTGATTCAAGGGCTTTTTAATGTTCCGACGGTATATATAAGGTGCTGGGTCTTCATAATAACTGTCAACAATATCATTGCTTCGTTTTGAAGAATTTTCACCGTTCACACTACAAACCGACATATGACTAACATGTTGTAGCGGTTTGCATTAATCTTGAAGCTATATTGAGTGTTGTGGGAGAGTACAGAGTTTACTGAGTCAAGAAAGCTGACGAATTCGTCAGAAAGAGAAAAACAGGATGGGTCGACTGTTCACTAAGCGCGCTAAAAGAAATTAGATTAATCGATGAAAACAGTTGGAAGAAGTCAGCAATAACACAAGAGTGAGATTAAGACGAATCAGCAATAGCAACTAGAAATCCAAGCATGATATTTTGAGTCTGTAAGCCATGCTCAACTTCATAAAAATGCCGTACGGTTGTCTAGGTTACTCTTTGTCTAAACTAATATTCAATACAAATCTTTTGGTTTTTAAAAATATGTAAATAGGTAAACTGAATTTGTTAACCAATTTATTTTGTTTTTATTTAGTTTGCTTGATCATGATTATTTTGAAAGAACACTATAGCATTAATTGTAGATCCAAATAATTAGTGTTATCAACATTCACCACTGAAGTCAATCGTCTTAGTTCCAGTGGATAATGCTAGCTGAAGGGGCTAGGTTGGAAACCGTTGTCATATCCTGGCACGGCTTAGGTGGTACATTTTTACTTAGTCAGTGTGGCGGTAATTAAATTCTCAAAACGAATAGTTCCGTAAGCCTACTATATCGACGCTGACCTCATTAGCTTTACTGGGCACACCCTACCTAAAGGTGCTTGGTCATATATCCACATTAGATCACCATCCAATGTGCTGTGCTACATAGTCCTAGCAACCATTAGTCTGTGTAGATCATTCACTTCTCGACATACTGACAACGTTCCATATATGTTTCCGAACTCCTTTATTCCTGACTTCTAATTTGTGTGAATTTGGAATCCTTCAACTATGAAAGTGTTTTAGGCAGAAGTGTTGTCAGGCCCTGAATATCCGTGACACCTTAATCACCTTAGAAGCAACTTATTCATCGATTATTGTCTCCTTTCAAATATATTTTTCCTCCAAACCTTTACAGCCATCAAGACATCATGGCTGAGGTGCTCTAATAAAAGCTCAGCTTTACTGACTGCTGTATCTCGTCTATAATTAGCCAGAAATTCGCAAGATTTCTCCAACTTTTCTGATAATCAGAATGAAGTAACGTCAAAACCATAGGGAGCTGATGGGTAATCTTCCCCATGTCAGAAAAAGGTGTTTTCATTTTGGCACACATTATGTTCATGCTTACAGACGTATAAATAGAAGTTGTTGTGAATTTATTCAAACGCAACTTGCACATTATTCTACGGAAATGAAGCTTAGAGTAAAGCAAAAGTAAGTAATCAGTTTGTTGTATAACATTTTCCAGCTGCAGTTTATATCCGATCAGGGTTAATTAAATCGTTGATACTTCCTCCTACACCATACTTCGGTAGTATCCCGAACTGAGCCGAGGATAGACAAAATCATTGGGCTTGATCAGAATGTTGACCGGCCAGTCTAGCAGTCTGCTGTGGTACGCGGTGTACACAGTCCTGAGAAGTCAAGATAAGAAAACAAGTTCACGTTTGCTCCAATTCTGTGTAACATTTTGTAAAATTAGTTTTATTCTGCACGAAATCTTGACATCAGTTATTATTATTCACAAACAGTTTATGGGGACATAAGCTTTGTGAAGAAACTGTGGTGTTTGTATGAAATAATGATTCTTTTGTACTTGAAGACTACCTGATTATTAATTCCAAATACAACACGTTCGTTCATGCCTATCTAAAACTTCTTGGTTAAGTTGAGTTAGTTCTGGGATTCCCAGTTCGTACAACAACATAACTACTCCTTATTATCACAGAAACAATTTCGGGTTGATCCAGAAATGCAATAATACACAAGTTTCAATAATTTTGGCATAATATTTGTCACAGTTGAAAAAAAACAAGTTCTATCTGATTGAGAAGAATATAATAATAATATATATTCTGAAAATAATATTTACAGAATTCACACCAGTTTACAGGCATGATCAGATTGATACAAAAAGCAACATTTAATGTAGAGAACAAACATGAAATATAAGAAAGTTTTATGTTTGCTGGTTTAGTAATTGATAAGTAGTTTATATATGGCATATATCGCGGCAAGCCAATGCAACACCAGGGAACTTTTAATTTTTTCGTAAGTGGATAGCCTGATGATTTATGAGCGTTGTTCTGTAAGGTTATTGAATTGAATTTAAAGAAGGAAAGGGAGAAAACAAGAGAATAGGAATGAAGGAAGCGCGAAATATATAATTAGTTCAATAAGTGTGCTTGTGAACGCAGGACAAGAATAGACGATTATGTATGTGTCTCAGTGTAACATTTTAATCACCAATACATAGAGTTTGTATTTCTCTGTGTGACACTATTTCAGATCAGCATATTTAATGAAATTTCATCAATAAAACATGTGTAAAAGGTTTTCAGTGTGACAACTATATTGTTCGTAGATTTGTGATTGTATTCGTTCCTAACCACACAATCTTCTAAGCTGAACATGTAAATACTGCTAAGATCCACTAACGACATGTAACGCTAAGAGAAGGTCGACAAAGGTGAACGTGGGAACATTCATTCATTCAATAAGATGGCATGGCTCGGCTTTGCAGTTGTAGTCATTCTTGTGTAACATAACACTTCTATTCACACAAAACATATAGTTCTATATCCAGCCTAAAAGTGTCTTTTAGAAACTTACTTACTTACGCTTGTTACCCCTCGTCGAGGAGCATAGGCCGCTCACCAGCATTCTCCATCCAACTCTGTCCTGAGCCTTCCTTTCCAGTTCTTTCCAGTTAACATTCATCCTTTTCATATCTGCTTCTATTTCCCGGCGTAGTGTGTTCTTTGGCCTTCCTCTTTTTCGCTTCCCTTCCGGATTCCAAGTTAGGGATTGAGTCGTGATGCACATTGGTGATTTCCTTAATGTATGTCCGATCCACTTCCAACGTCTTTTCCTAATTTCCTCTCCAGCTGGAAGCTGGTTTGTCCTCTCCCATAAAACGCTGTTGCTGATAGTATCCGGCCAATCGATGTTGAGTATTTTGCGTAGACAACTATTTATAAATACTTGTACCTTCCTGACGATGGATGTAGTAGTTCTCCACGTTTCAGCTCCATACAGTAGGACTGTGTTGACGTTCGTGTTAAAGATTCTGACCTTGAAATTAGTTGAGAGTTGTTTTGAGTTCCATATGTTCTTCAATTGTAGAAATGCTGCCCTTGCTTTGCCAATCCTCGCCTTTACATCTGCATCCGATCATCCTTGATTATCAACGATGCTCCCCAGGTACTTGAATGTTTCCACCTCTTCTAGAGTTTCGCCATCAAGTGTGATTGGGTTGGTGTTCTCCGTGTTGCATTTGAGAATCTTGCTTTTTCCTTTGTGAATGTGGAGGCCTATCGATGCAGAGGCTGCTGCTACATTTGCTTTTAGAAACGCTCAACATCATTTTGATGGTGGTTGCGATACGAAGAGTCAGGATAGACAGTGATATGACTTCCGCGTAAGATCTTATCGATCAAACAGTCACATCATGACAAATCTGTACTTTTAGGATTAAGTCTATTATTATAGTAGTATCCATACGGACATAAACCATAATTCTACAGATTCTGTATGATATTCGTATGTTTTACAGTACCGTGTATCTTTTCATTCATATAATGCTTACTGAGTTACCATCAGGTGTGTGTAAAACCAGTAGATAAATGAATGTATTTTGTTGACAAGGAAGTTTTGAGAAAACTTGTTTTGAGGAAGTGCTTTTGATAAGTGAATGAATTCACAATGCGCCAGTTTTTCGCATTTTACTTTTTGTCATGAGAATTACAGTAATTCCCGTTCTCCAAACATAGGAAGTAAGATCATTGACACATCAGTGGGTACACGAACAAAACAGCGGTGACACGTCCATAACAGGTCTTTTAAACGACATCCAGTAACTGATGGCCAGCTGATAATTACTGATGACTTACTGCCAAGGTCGCAGTTAACTGTCATCCTTTATTACCCTTTATTTAAGAGGTGCTTCAAAAAGTATAAAGCACTAGCTTGATAAAACATACAGCCAGCTTCTTATGGAGAAGGCATTCCCGAAAGTTTATCGAAGCTACTCATTATTATCACTGGCTTTACTGAATATTACGTTTTTGTCATAGTATAGAGTGGTCACTACAAAATATTTCCAAAAGTTTTCTTTGGAGAATAAAGAAAGCAAGTGAAAGAAACTGATAACTGCATACGAATATTCAAAAGTTAAGTAGATAAACTACCCATAATTAAGTGAAATGTCTTTCGAAGATTTGAACTTTTAAAACTTTTCAGTTAGAAACATGTTAAAGATTAGAGTTTATTGACTGAGTTAACTCTAACAACCTATTTGTCGTGCAGTATATTCTCTAGATAAGGTGTTTTAGGGCTTTTATACTTTTGCATGCATGTATGGATTCTAATGTATTGGCATAGATTCACAGCATACTCTAATAACTGCCTTCAGTACTCTCAGAAATACAGCAAAGTGCCCTTTCAAAAGCTCGGTGAAGAATAATGGGATACAGTACAGAATAATAGATAATATGCAAGAATTTACAAAGTGTCAGAGTACATGTCGAATAACTCTAAAACCGTGCGGCCTATTTATCTAGTAAGTCAGACGGAAAAATTCCTTCGATAACAAAAAATTGTGAGAAGACCAAGAGCGATCAGAGGAAAAGATTACACCAAGATCATTGACCTCCGACTCTGCATTTATAAGCATCGTGACATTTCAACAGGAAGTTAAGTGTAGTTCACGTCTCAAGTTTAACTTGGCAGTTTGGCATTTAGACAGGTTCATTGTGACACCATTAATAAGAGACCACCATTCAATACAAGATAAGAACTCATTCATTTCGAGGGGATGTAAAGGGGTAGAAATCGACTTGCATATTGTGAAATCGTCTGCAAGTTTAACAAAAATGTTTCCTGTCGATGTCAGACCATGCAGAAAAGAAGATAAAAGAACAGCTCCTTACGGCACACCATGAGACAATAGATGTTGAATACCTTCCCTGAAACACATTGTACTGTTCTCTTTCAGAGAGGTAGAAGCACAATCAGTTGGTTATACAGATGTCACTGTTGATGCTGACTAACTTGTTAATTAAAAATTGTCTTGGGACGGAGTCGATGGCAAAGATGAAGTTCTCTGAGCTGAACACTATGTGATGGTGCAGAACAGCAGCAGCACCTAAGGTGCTTCTTTGGAATTTGTAAGCGGGCTGATACGGATCGCTCTGCACTTTCAGTGCAGAATGATTTGGGAATAGCAGAAATTTTTCTAGTGTTTTGAGGAAAGGTGCAGTTATTACAATGGTTCTTGATTTCATATTCTTGTTGCCAGATACTTTCTTAGGTATTCAGACTATCTTTCTCCATGTTTTCGCTAGAGTATTGGTTGAAGGTCCTCGTGGATTAATAACCAAGAAATTCAGCTCATTTTTTCACAAAAAGTTTTGTGATTTCATTAGATTCTAAACATTAGGAAAACTTTAGTGACTGGAGACATTTTTGAAAAGCGGTTTCAGAACACAACTATTCTTAAAACTTGTGTATATAGGAAGCATAACTTCAGATGACTGCAGTACAAAATACTTTGGGATTACTCAAGCTTTTATCCAAGGCTTCTGAAGTGAAAGAACGATGAAAAATCTTTATAGCGCATTATCAAAGCCTCATGCCTAGGTCTAGGTTGGATTTTCAGTTAAAATACCCAATACAGAAACACACCCGACATCTTTACTTTGGATGTGAAGGACTCTAAAGATAGGAAATCACGATGAACATTCACTGATAGGGACAGTATTTTGAACATTGGAAAACAGTGTATGCTAAATTGGAATATCAGTACCTCAACGCTATCAAGTAGAGTATCGATTATCGACATTAGTTGCTACCTTGATGTGGTGGTCGTTAAGACAATCACTAATCCAACTTCGTTTTCAGGTCCTTCAAGAAATATCCTTCCACGTTGTGGGCGGTCGAGAAGTGGTATCAACCCTCATACTCGTGACAGCACACGAGACCACGTTGGTCACAATCAAATCCTTCCTACACCTCCTGATAACTCTCTTATCTCCATGACTAACCCTTCTCACGTCTCTTTATCGCCCCGCACCTCTAGAGAAAACGATTGGAACGTTATTCCTGGCCTCCTGAAACCACTCACTAAACTACATGTAGGAGCTTTTAACGTCCAAACATTGTGCCACATAGGACAACAGGCTTCCTTAGCTAGGACTTTAAAATCTCGCACCATCGATGTATGCTGCGTCTCCGAAACGCGCATACAGGATCCCAGTAGCGTCATTCATTTGACCTCACTATGTCAAAATAAAGAACTATCATGATTCACGTTTCGTGTACCTGGAAGCCCTGATGCTACTCTCCGTGGCCTCACTAGCGTAGGTGTAGCATTGAGTCCTAGGGCAGAACAAGCTCTTTTAGACTGGATCTCGGTAGACAATCGTTTGTTTACTGTCCGACTAAGCGGAACAGTAGAGACTCAGAAAGATAGGGACACTCGTCGTTGCCTCTCCGTCGTCTCTGCCCACTCTCCCACTGACTGCAGCTCGGATGATGTAAAAGATGAGTTCTACAGAAAGCTTTCCGACCTTCTCCGAAAACCTAGGCGCTCTGATGTGCTAATAGTGGTTGGTGACTTCAATGCTCAAGTAGGTAAACTAAGTGAAAGACACCTGGGTGGATCTTATGGTGTCGTGGCGAAAAGAACAGATAATGGAGACCGTCTGCAGCAGCTATGCTCAGATAACTGCCTGTTTCTTGCAAGTGCCAACTTTAAGCACAAGGAAAAGCATCTTTTGACCTGGCGACCGCCGAATTCGTCCCAACGTTGGACCCAATTAGATCACATCGCTATCAGCCATCGATGGAGCGGCTCGATAGAAGACTGTCGCTCATTCTGGGGCACATGTTTAGATTCAGACCATGCTCTGGTGCGAGCTCGTATCTGTCTGCGTCTTACTGTACGTAGGAAAGACACTGCAGGGAAACCTCTTAGGGTTCCACCTAATGATAGGCAAGCTAAGAATGTATTTCAGGAACGACTAGAAAAACAGTTAGGCAGCTATGTAAGTTGTGCTCACCCTGAGGCAGCGTGGAATGACATCCGAAAAGCTGTGGAAACAGCAATGATATCTGAGTTTGTGTATTCTCAATTATTTGACGAGCACTCGGTAGATCGCTAAGTGCTGTCAAGTAAATCATTCCAATAGTTGTGTTAAGTATTATTTTCGCGTCCATGGATTTGCCAGAAAACTCATCACGAACTTCTTCGAGGAATTCGATACCCTGCTGCGGATCTGTAATTACATAGTGTTCACTAATCGGAACTCATAATTCAGCTAAAGAGAGTGGGTTGATTTTATAAAATCACCGGGAAAATTGGTACTGAGCAAAATTAAATTTGTTTTTGACCGGAACTCAGGATTTTTCAGCAGACATTCAAGTTTTAGCGTTAGTTGATGCCACAATTTCTTGGTATAAAAATCCGAAATTCCAGTCCAATCATCTTGAAATGGACCAGCTTCACTGATTCTGTCATTCAAATAATCTTGAGCAGTAGCTGACGCAACCGACCACTCAAACTTCATTTTACTAGTGCACAAGTACCGACAGGTTGTCTGCCAGTACGTTAAACCATAAGGTTCAGGAGAAACACTGGATCTCCGCAGCATCTACCGCACTGATGGATGCTCGAAAACTCACCCCACTTGGCTCTGAACATAATGAAGAGCGGAGTCAGCTTAAGCGAAGGCTAATAAGAAGCCTACGCAGTGTCGCGAACAGTGGTGTGTAGCGAAAGCAAGAGAAATGGAAAAAACAGCGGCATTAGGTGGCAGCAGACAACTGTTCAGACTTGTTAAGAAAACTGGTATGAGGAGCCCAACTGATAGCGGAATTGTCCCGGATAAAGATGGACAAATTATTCATTCTCAATCCAGGAGATTGGATCGATGTGCAGAACACTTCAGGAATCAATTCAACTAGCCTTCAGCCAAACTTCGGTTTTCAACGATCCGCAGCCAACCTGAATGGCAAGTTATTGTAAGTTCTCCCACTTTTTACGAGGTTGAAAAAGCTATAGGAAATCTAAAGCGAGGGAGAGCCGCAGGCCCTGACAGATTTACCCCTGAGATTTTTAAGGATGGTGGTCCAGTACTAGCAGCGAGATTGACTGAGGTCTTAGGTAGAATCTGGGAACTGGACGTAATTCCATCTGACTGGTCCCAATCACCGATTGTGCCAGTCTATAAGAAAGGACAAAAGTCCTCCTGTGACAATCACAGAGGGATCAGTTTGACTAATATAGTGTCTAAAATATTAGCTTCAATAATACTAGGTCGCCTAACCAAAGCTCGTGAAGAGCAGACTAGAGAAAACCAGGCTGGTTTTCGACTTGGACGTGGTTGCATAGACCAGATATTCACTCTACGTCAGGTCCTAGAACATAGACACAAATTCAGACGTCCCACAATCGTAGTATTTCTTAACCTTAAGGCGGCATTTCACTCCGTTGATCATGAGGTTCTATGGCAGTGTTTGTCACTGAAAGGAGTACCAAAGAAGTACATTAACCTCATAAAGGCTCTCTACTCGAACACAACTGGTCGAGTTATAGCCTATGGCGAACTGTCATCAGAAGTGGTTACCTCAAGTGGTGTTCGTCAGGGCTGTCCACTCTCCCCATTCTTGTTTAACTTTGTCGTTGACATACTTTTAGAGATAGCACTTTCATCAGCTAAACCTCCAGGAGTTGAACTTTTACCAGGAGGCTCACTTGTTGACTTAGAATACGCCGACGACATAGTTTTACTCGGTGAAGACGCTGACAAAATGCAGAGTCTTCTGACCACTATAAGCAACTATGCAGGCATGTTCGGGATGCGATTCTCTCCCTCGAAGTGCAAAATGTTACTTCAGGATTGGGTTGCATCGACACCTGAACTAATGATAGGGAGTGAAGTAGTTGAGCGTGTCGACCGCTTCACTCATCTTGCGAGTCTCATCAGCCCTTGTGGTCTGGTGTGTGACGAAATCTCAGCACGGATACAGAAGGCTCGTCTAGCTTTCGCCAACTTGCGTCATTTATGACGTAGGCGAGATATCCGTCTAGCAACAAAAGGACGGGTTTACTGTGCAGCAGTTCGTTTTGTCCTACTTTATGGCAGTGAAACATGGCCGATAAGAGTAGAGGATATTCGTAGGCTACTAGTGTTCGATCATAGATGTCTTCGAAGCATTGCTCGTATATCCTGGGACCATCGAGTAAGTAATGCAGTTGTTAGGAAACGGGTACTAGGTAATGATAACAAATCCATTGATGAAGTAGTGAAACTTCATCAGTTGAGATGGCTGGGACATGTGTTACGTATGCCCAACCACCGACTGCCCCGACGTGCAATGTTTCATGGTGTAGGATTAGGTTGGAAGAATGCTAGGGGCGGCCAGACCAAAACGTGGCAAAAATCCATGAAGTCACTAACAATTGGACTGGGTCATGTTGGTAGGTGTAGACTACCTGGTTGGGATTCGCGAGATGATAGCAACCGATGGTTAGAGACCTTGAATGATATGGCTCAAAATCGTTTGCAATGGCGAAGGTGCATCCACTCTTTGTGTTCTACCAAATTCTTACCTTTTGAATTTTTCATGTCCCTATCCTTCCTCTCTTTCCAAATTTATTTCGCTGGATTATACTCCTTCAATAACATCTTCAAACCCTAATCTTCCACATGATGCTTATAGTCTTACTACTTCTACCAATATAGGATTTGAATCGACAACTTCATCTCGGTGCTAATTTGGTATGGCAACTCGAACTGATGTACGTACGTACGAAGTTCTACGTTGTGACTGACTGGGTGACTGAGAGTATCGATTAGGATGGACGGACAAGTTAAAATAAGCGATTTCTTCAGTTTCATCACAAACATTTGTGAGTAATCTGTCACCTCAAGAAATTTGGTTATATAACAAGCTACATGGATGGAGGAGAACTAGTTGTCGCTCCATACTTTGACTTTACTAAAGCGTTCGACAAAGTACAACAGTCGTCTTTACTATTTAAACAGACACTCAACTTGATAAGTAAATGCACGACTTAGTCTCATCTTTCTGCAGGAACTGACCTCGGGCAGTAAATGTAGGGCAACGTTCCTCTTTCCCTCAAAAAATTACTAGTGTCCCCATGGGCAGTCCTACTGCATGCGCCCCCTAGACGGACAGAAAATCGAGAAATATAGTTATCTTAATAGACTCCTCACTCCTGGCCTTTATTATAAAGAATAATGTAAAGCATAGAAATTGGACCCCTTATAGTCTATACAAAATAAACCAAACATTGACTTATTTTCAAAATTCTAGGTAATGAAACTACAGTACACTGTAGTACTTCAAAGTCTTCCGGAAATAGTAATTATGATTTTGTACTGAGGAAAATCAAAGTCAACATTTTTGTAACACGCTACACGATCCCCTAGAATAGACTACTATTAAACACCCAGGCAAATCAAACTCCTACTCAATTCAAATCTATTTACTAGGCATGTCTTTTTAGTTATCTGTTGATCTCTACAACATACCCCCCAACTATTGATGGCCTTGCACGTATTGGGTTTTAGAAATACCTTGCACCACGACTGCATAAAAACTAATGCAACTAGACGCTACACAACTCCGCCTGTAGGCCTTATAGGGTTATTGTTAGTTACTATCTCGGGTAAAGGAGGGAGGTTGGACATGGAGTCAGAAACTCTATCCCGTAGGAATCAACCTTTCTAAAAAGACGCTAACCAGAATACACGAACTAAACTACTTAAACACTGCCCTCCGAGTTGAAGGATCTTTCAGAGCAAATGTCGAGATTTGTCGCAAATCACGAGGTCAATGACCCTTCCAACAACCAGAGCAACAAGTAATATAGGTTCATGAAATGTTCGGACACTGTGAGAGATCAGGAGGATCAGTCAAATATCTATGGAAAAGGGCAGATGCGAATAAGTGTTACCCATTGGACTGAAGCTGGACAGAAAAGAACAGATCATGGAGGAATGCTACTGTACTCCGGTCACAAAGAAGAAAATGCTCTACACACTCAGAGAGTTTCTCTGATGCTATTTAAAGAAAGATGTAACGCATTTATAGGATGTGAATCTCATGAACCCAGGATATCCTAACTTCTTGATCAATAGTGTTTTATGTTCCTTCTTGTTATACCGTGATTTGTAAAGGTGATCTTAATCATCATACCCATATTTTTATCTGTGCCTGGAATACCTGTGTATCCGTTGCCCAGTCTCTCACTGACTCTGTGGTTCTTACGCTTTCCGCCTCACATAAAAATTAACGGGTTATGTATTCACTGATTCTGCCTAACTACCAACGTCTTCAGTCAATACTCTTTCATCATTTCCTTGCCCTGTGAATTCATATTTGAAGTATACGCACCGGCAGAGCAACTAATATCCGAATTTCGGTTTCATGGGGCAATAACGTGGTTAGTGGGCGGAATGTGCAAAAGTAATAAAAGGGTTTTTTTAGTGGCATGCGTCATCTTCATTTTATTGGAGTATACAATGGGTACTAAAATGGAACTATTTTGCTTACTGTTTAAGATATTTTTGGCTTCCGAAGCGTAATAGTTGTCTTTTTATGACTTTTTCCAGTGCTTTAACTTCAACACTAGTGAGGCTGATCAGTCCATAGTTTGATGGGCGTTGTATTGATAACATTTGATGGACTGGAGTCATAGTTGTTTTCTTTCAGTACACGGGCATCTCTCCCTAGCTAAGTGAAATTTTCAACATGTTGGTGAGTGGGGAGAGATTGTGAGCTTCAGGTTGCTTTGGGTGGATGGAATAAAGCCATCGACTTTCCTATGTTGAAGAAGTATAGTGCCTCGAGCTCGATGTCCACATTGTCTCACTTGTAAATTATTCAATATGAAGTTCTGAGAGTCAAGCATGCAAAAAAGCTCCTCAAATAACATATAAAAAACTTTATTCAGAAGTAATCAGGTTTTTAGTTCCTAGATAACATCAACAGGAATAAATAAATAAGTCCTAACCAATCTTTGAAGATGATAGAAATGTGAAATGGGATGTATCGCAAAGTAATAACAAGGCTCTATATAAATATCGAATACCAGCAGTAGTATGTTATTCATACAACAGCCGTTTAAAACTAATAATATCCATTCATCTCGCGTATCTAATATTTGTTGTGGTATTTGTTCTCGCGGCTTTATTAGACTGTGTGCTACAGTAAAGGAAAGTGATGTCAGATGACTCAGCGTTGGAGGAGCAGCTTGCCGAAATGGTAGCCTTCGAATTAGATCTGGATACCGTAAATTTCGATTCTAAGTTTTGTCCCACATCATTGGGAAGTCCTTCACCAGTCGACTTTTATTTACAATATTTGGGGTTATATTTGATGAAATCTGATTTGATCAATGCAAGGTTCCTATGTAAAAGAATGCCGCTCAAAATCAAGGAGAATGCGTCAATCAAGTGCTTGTGGGAGCTAGGTCGGTTCCTTGTGCGAAATGATATGAAATCTTTTTTCGCTCGCTCTTCACAAGTTCTTGCAGATGCAAAACAGCCTGATATTCTCGTTCGAATGGTCAAACAAATTCGTGATAGACAGCTCAGCTCAGTTACAGACCTTTTTTTTCGTGCATACTCACACATATGTGTTGACTTCTTATGTGATTACTTAAGTATTTCCTCTCAAGATGTGTGCGAACTCTTCCTAGAAAAAGGCTGGAAAGTCTGTCCAGACACCCGTTTTATATCCCACTCCGGTGAACTTGCGTCAGACAATGATAAAGCATTATGTTCTGAGAATGACACAACGAATAATGATCTTATGAGCAGGTTATCTGAATTGATGTGTTTTATGGAAAATCATTAATAATACAATCTTAAAATATAAACAGACTTCTTGATTTGTTTCTGTTTCCTAATTTCAGTAGCTTTTTCAATTTAAGGTTTTTGACTATGGACGTGAAGAGTGCCGAATTTATTCAACATCCTAAATCTGCTTCAGTGTTCTCACTATGCTGTCCTGAATGTAAATTTTCTGCTACATCAACATTCGACCTCCGGAAGCATGTAATGAGTGTTCATTTGGATCCTTCAGGAGTTCATTTTTTTGAGCTACAAATCTTCACCTGTTCTGTTTGTGGTGTTTCATCAACTAATCATGTTCAAATAAAGGATCACATTACAGTTCACTTGAGAGAGCGTAAGGGGGATGAACAAGTTAGTTACACACCTAAAACTTGTAAAAACGTGGTTTTATTTTCCAGAATGAGGGATTTCGTTGTTTCAAAAAATAACAAACTAAATTCATGCTCACAGAAGTGGGTCTTATGTAGAACATGTTCTATTTATAATTTATTGTAGCCGAAATTGTAAATCTGTAGGTATGCGGTAACTCGTTGTGCCCCACTTTAACTCGACTTTGTCTTAGTGGTTTATAAAAAGGTTCATTAAGTAATGAAACTAGGTCAGTATTAAGAAAAGATGAAAAGAAATGTGAAACGATTGGACTTAGCTTTGGCACAATAGAAAACGGTATTCTGCTTATCCTGTTATAAAGCGAAGTGACGTGAAACGTCGCGTATCTGTACACTGTAGTCATAAGTTTAGGGTTATACGAATTTATGTCTGACCATTGGATTTTCATTGGTTTGTTGGTACCTTGTAGTTTTAGTTAAATAGTTTGAGAGTCCTAATGAGTAAATCGTACTTTTATTGACATCTCTCGTTGGTCTGATTTACATGATAAACAGACTCTTAAATTACTTGTATAACATCCAGTGTTGGATTTTAATAGCTGAAGATATTTTCTTATCGGTAACGATGCTTTCTGTGGCTGTCGCATAATTTCAGCAGGACTAGATAATCTATAAAAAGAACATTCACTTCACCTTTAGAACAAACTAATGATACTATTTTTAAAGCTAATAAGTTTTAAGGACGGGTTTTTAAAACTGGAAATTTGACTAAATAAGGTGAGCCAACTTAAAGTTTAAGCAAAAAAACATTATACAAAACCTGATTAACAGCTCTACGTAAAATGCACCTTATTGCAGTAGAGCAACAACATTTCTGAATATTGACAACGAATAATACACGCCATTCGATATGATAAATTAAGTTCGTACTTCATTTGTGTAAGTTTGTTAGAGAATGAGAAGTCACAGTTTTTTATTATATTTGAAGTAGCGGTTCCTCATTCTCTTTTTTTCGTCTTTTTAATTGCTTCAAGTCTGCGGTCATGGCTCAGCGTATTGTACTAGGTTCATGTGACGACGATGACTTCCACTGTTCCAGTGAGTCAGATTACGAAGGTGAGGAAGTTCAGTTTAATACATCTCCAGAAAAAAAAGAACGCAGTTCGAAAAGTGCACCCTCTATTGGTAGTAATGACAAATTATGCTCTAGTTTGACGTGTGGTATGCCTTCCGTCACTCAGACCAACCTTATTTCTTCAGATTCTAACCAAACATCGACTGTTTCTCTAAAACCTAGTCGACATGTTCCGGGCAAACAACCTCGTGTAGTTTGGCAAGATTGGTCGAAGCTGATTACACGATCTGATAAGAAGTTTATATGTTTAGTGTGTAGGCGATTTATATATAGTGGTCGTACTGAAGTAGTTTTTCATGCAGTCACAAGGCATTTACTTTCAGTAAGTTGATTAATTTTTATACAAATTACCACACATTTAAATGCACTCTGGTAAACAATCCTAGTTTAGTGTGAATTTTCATGATCCAGATTCTTTAAATCGACTTCCCAGACTTCTTAGGACGAACAAACCAACTAAGACCTTTTTTCGTGACAAATATCCTTCTTTACTTTCTAGCTAATTGAATATACTATCTACGCAGATAAATAATCGCACAATAGTTTGTTTTCAATTACTTTTAATGACTCAATTTTTCCTGTTAAACCAACCTTTTTATACTTTGCTGATTTCCTCGTCGTTCACGTCTTCTTGAAATGCAACAACTGCTGTTGAAGTTTTAACCAACTAACTATCGATAAGAACAGTTACCACAAAAAACGATAGGGAATGCATTGTTTACTGCTATGGAATATCTATAATGTGAAAATTTCGTACATTTTTGTTCGGGATAGCGTTACTCTTTATTTTCATGTTATTTTGATAAACCGGGTAATTAGACCTTGAATTTTCATATATATATATATATATATATATATATATATATATATATATATAGCTCAGCTTTCTAAATTGATATATAGAACATTAGATGATCGGAAACATAGTCTGCGTTTTTCTTCCAACGAATAAATGGTGTTTTTAATTTTTTCTTCTGAACAGCATAAACTGAGTTATATATATTAAATATATAGGAATACTTCATTTTATTACTTCCGTCCTTATACTTATTCGTGTGTTATCAAAAAGTTAGACTAGATTCAGTCTTCTAGAATTAGGTTTAAAATTGGATAATTCGCGAGTGAATAGTATTTGACCAATTAAAGAAATAGGAAACCCATTGATTATCCGACATTACCGAATTTTGATTTAAGATGAAAAATTTCAGTTATTGTTTAATTGTTCGTATTTCCTTCAGTATATTTTGCATATCTGGTTTTATTTACCGCTTATTTGACAGGGGGAAATCGAACATGATTTAACACAGTATGGACGACTGACAGAATATGTGAAAAGACAAATAGGCCGATACTTTTCTGATGGTATGCGTATACGTTCTGGTGTTCACTACAAAGATGCTAAACGTGTAGAAGCTGCTCTATTCCGTTCTATTGAACTACATCTTCGCTACCAGCCAATATCTGCCGGTGAAAACGGTCCGGAAAAGCGGACGAAATTTATTTGTTCTGGTTGCGGTACTAGTTTTACTGAACCACAGGTACGTTTTTATTACAGTGATATTAATTCCTGTTTATATATTTATCTTTAAAAAATGGTTTAAAATAGTTTTTTTCATTAACTACACTGTTGCCATTCGTATTTCCTTGTATTACAGGTAGCTTATGCACATGTCAACGATGAACTGCGTGCTTTTCTCCCGGAGTTTATGCGTGCTCGTTCTTGCCCTTGGTCATTAAGTACACGAGAAGAATGGGTGTGGACTGTTCCAGATTTACCAATCAAATCTTTGCCTCTTAAATCATCTACTGCAGTTAATAGTAGCACTGAGTCTGATAACCATAGTATTAATACTTCTGAATCTCATACTCCCACAATTCTTAATGATCGCGTTCATAAAACAGAGCAACCAGATCATAGTTCATCACAAACTCTTAGAGCCGGTGTTATAACTACTACTCCTGCTGCGACTGTTATTGTTAATAATTGTATCAGTAATAATAACAACAGCAGTCGAATAAACAGTAGTGAATGTATCACTATACCTACAATTTCACCTTGTTCATTGACTACTGTATCTGGGTTCCTCCCAGTCCCAATTATGTCTATTCATCCTGGTTCTACTCTTAGTTTTACCAGTCCAACATTAGAATTTACTCCGCGAACCATACAACCTAGTCAATCCATCATACCTATTAGTTGTATACTTACTACTAAACCATTATCTTGAATATAAATAATATCTACAAGCATTTATTTTATGATCTGCATGCATGTTAGCTATTTATCTAAATACCAACTTGGTAGAAATTTCATTGCATAAAGCCAAAGTGAACGGACTCCATAATATGGATTATTTGCTTTTTCTTTTTCTGCATTTTATTCATTTAATTGATGAAACACTAGTATTTCTATTCTGTTTTATATTTCGGTTTCTTATCTTTCAGTAAAACAACCAAACCACATAATCACTTGTGTATTGTACATTTTATTTTTATCACTTATTTATTTTCATGCCAGTCATGACAACGAAACTAATAGTGTCGGTGAAACACTTCTGTAACTTAAAGGAATTATTTTGCCTTTTTTTATCTTCTTAATTTAACGTAGCTTGGATAATTAGATTTGCACAACGGGTCTTTTGTGTGTGACCTTACGTTTTGTTCTCAGAAAATGATTTCTAGTTGGCTTCTTTTTGTATAATTTTTTATTGACTAGCTGTCATACGGTAAACCAAGAAGCAATAAACAAAATGAAAGGGAGTGATTTTATCGAAATTTAACCAAGAAGCAATAAACAAAATGAAAGGGAGTGATTTTATCGAAATTTATTCAACAAACCTTTGATACTAGCGGTTATTGTGATCGGTTGTATATATATATATATATATATATATAATTTATTTGTAATCAAACGAACGCAGCCTTTTTTAATTGCCCTGTTTAAATGTGTAGAATTACCAAATGTTGAAAGGCTCGTTGCAGCACAGATTGGTCAGTGCTAGCGTCTCAGACCGTGAAGGTGAGTTACCCTAGTTTCAATCCCACCGAAATCGTCAGTTCCCTCAATATCACACCTACCTCTTATTGACAAGTGATATCTCGCATAAAACCTAGGTCTAGGGTTTCTTTCCAACTGTTACCAACTAACTAACATTGAAACCTAAGGCATGAAATATTCCATCAGGACCTGGTATTAGTTATTTCTCAATACTCAATCAATATAAGGAATTAGCAGTTACTCAAAGTTTTCCCAAACAGGAGTTTTGTTGCCGCTCATCTTTGATTTTGTCGTACAATTCAAGCGTTAAGCAAAGCATTTTAAAGTTATCATGACTTATCAATCACGCTGGTTATCCTAACTACTTTTTGCAAGTTTAATACATTTGACTTTTAATCATCAGACAACTGAGATGTTAGTGCTCATTTTCTTGTTTGAATTGTCAAGGAATATTCATTTTGTTAGCTTTATCTCCATTTTAATAATTCCTTACAGTCATACTATTAAACATTTCTAGATGCTATTGACATTTATGTTTCTTTATTTTGAAATTTTCAGATGAGTAAACAGGCTTAATGATTTTTGCTGTTTATTTACTCCCTGTTATAAGAATGAAATTAAGATACACTAATACTTTGTATTTTAAAACGTTTGAGTTATAGATAGTGACTACGTCAATAAATGAATTCATGTGACGTGTTCAAATGTGCTTACGATGGTCAGTCAGTCAGTCAGTCAGTCAGTCACAACGTAGAACTTCGTACGTACGTACATCAGTTCGAGTTGTCATACCACATTAGCACAGAGATGCAGTTGTCGATTCAAATCCCATAGTGGTAGAAGTAGTAGGAGTATAATCAGAAATCCAAAAGATTAGGGTTTGAAGAAATTATTGAAAGAGTATAGTACAGTGAAATAAATTTGGAAAGAGAAAAAGATAAAGACATGAGGAATTCAGAAGATTATAATTTGGTAGAACACAAAGAGTGGATGCACCTTCGCCATTGCAAACGATTTTGAGCCATGTCATTCAAGGTCTCTAACCATCGGTTGCTGTCATCACGCGAATCCCAACCAGGTAGTCTACACCTACCAACATGACCCAGTCCACTTGTCAGTGACTTCATTGATTTGTGCCACGTTTTGGTCTGGCCGCCCCTAGCTTTCTTCCAACCTACTCCTACACCATGAAACATTGCACGTCGGGGCAGTCGGTGGTTGGGCATACGTAACACATGTCCCAGCCATCTCAACTGATGAAGTTTCACTACTTCATCAATCGATTTGCCATCCCTACCTAGTACTCGTTTCCTAACAACTGCATTACTTACCCGGTGGTCCCAGGATATACGAGCAATGCTTCGAAGACACCTATGATCGAACACTAGTAGCCTACGAATATCCTCTACTCTTATCGGCCATGTTTCACTGCCATAAAGTAGGACGGAGCGAACTGCTGCACAGTAAACCCGTCCTTTTGTTGCTAGACGGATATCTCGCCTACGCCATAAATGACGCAAGTTGGCGAAAGCTAGACGAGCCTTCTGTATCCGTGCTGAGATTTCGTCACACACCAGACCACAAGGGCTGATGAGACTCCCAAGATAAGTGAAGTGGTCTACACGCTCAACTACTTCACTCCCTATCATTAGTTCAGGTGTCGATGCAACCCAATCCTGAAGTAACATTTTGCACTTCGAGGGAGAGAATCGCATCCCGAACATGCCTGCATAGTTGCTTATAGTGGTCAGAAGACTCTGCATGTTGTCAGCGTCTTCACCGAGTAAAACTATGTCGTCGGCGTATTCTAAGTCAACAAGTGAGCCTCCTGGTAAAAGTTCAACTCCTGGAGGTTTAGCTGATGAAAGTGCTATCTCTAAAAGTATGTCAACGACAAAGTTAAACAAGAATGGGGAGAGTGGACAGCCCTGACGAACGCCACTTGTGGTAATCAGTTCTGATGACAGTTCGCCATAGGCTATAACTCGACCAGTTGTGTTCGAGTAGAGAGCCTTTATGAGGTTAATGTACTTCTTTGGTACTCCTTTCAGTGACAAACACTGCCATAGAACCTCACGATCAACGGAGTGAAATGCCGCCTTAAGGTTAAGAAATACTACTATTGTGGGACGTCTGAATTTGTGTCTATGTTCTAGGACCTGACGTAGAGTGAATATCTGGTCTATGCAACCACGTCCAAGTCGAAAACCAGCCTGGTTTTCTCTAGTCTGCTCTTCACGAGCTTTGGTTAGGCGACCTAGTATTATTGAAGCTAATATTTTAGACACTATATTAGTCAAACTGATCCCTCTGTGATTGTCACAGGAGGACTTTTGTCCTTTCTTATAGACTGGCACAATCAGTGATTGGGACCAGTCAGATGGAATTACGTCCAGTTCCCAGATTCTACCTAAGACCTCAGTCAATCTCGCTGCTAGTACTGGACCACCATCCTTAAAAATCTCAGGGGTAAATCTGTCAGGGCCTGCTGCTCTCCCTCGCTTCAGATTTCCTATAGCTATTTCAACCTCGTAGAGAGTTGGAGGACTTACATCAATTCGCCATTCAGGACGACTGGGGATCGTGGGTAATTGAAGTGTGGCTGAAGGCCAGTTGAACTGATCCCTAAAGTGTTCTGCCCATCGATCCAACCTCCTGGATTGAGAATGAATTATATGCCCATCTTTATCTGAGATGGTTTCACTGATATTCGGGTTCCTAATACCGGTTTCTTTAACGAGTCTGAATAGCTGCCTACTGTTACCTATTGCCGCTGCCTTTTCCATCTCTCTTGCTTTCGCTACCCACCACTGTTCACGATCATTACGTAGACTTCTTATAAGCCTGCGCTTAAGTTGACTCCGCTCTTCGTTATGCTCAGAGCCAGGTGGGATGAGTTTACGAGCATCTATCAGTGCGGTAGATGCTGCCGAGATCCATTGTTTCTCCCTAACGTTATGGTTTACCTTATTAGCGGATATCACTGCTGATTCCACAGCTTTTCGGATGTCATTCCACGCTGCCTCGGGGTGGACACAACTTACATGGCTGCCTAACTGTTTTTCTAGTTGTTCCTGAAATATATTCTTAGCTTGCCTATCATTAAGTAGAACCCTTAGAGGCTTCCCTGCAGTGTCTTTCCTACGACCAGTAAGACGCAGACAGATACGAGCTCGCACTAGAGCATGATCTGAATCTAAACATGTGCCCCAGAATGAGCGACAGTCTTCTATCGAGCCCCTCCATCGATGGCTGATAGCGATGTGATCTAATTGGGTCCAACGTTGGGACGAATTCGGGGGTCGCCATGTCAAAAGATGTTTTTCCTTATGCTTAAAGTTAGTATTTGCAAGAAATAGGCGGTTATCTGAGCATAGCTGCAACAGACGGTCGCCATTATCTGTTCTTTTCGCCATGACACCATAAGATCCACCCAGGTGTCTTTCCCTTTCACTTAGTTTACCTACTTGAGCATTAAAGTCACCTGCTACTATTACTACATCAGAGCGTCTAGCTTCTCGGAGAAGGTCAGAAAGTTTCCTGTAGAACTCATCTTTTATATCGTCTGAGCTGCAGTCAGTGGGAGAGTAGGCAGAGACGACGAAGAGGCAACGACGAGTTTCCCTATCTTTCCGGGTCCTTACTGATCCGTTTAGTCGGACAGCGCATAGACGACTGTCTACTGGGATCCAGTCTAAAAGAGCTAGTTCTGCCCTAGGACTTAATGCTATACCTACTCCAGCGAGGCCACGGGAAGTAGCATCAGGGCTTCCAGATACACGAAGCGTGTATCGAGATGAAACTTTATTTTGATTAGGTGAGGTCAAATGAATGACACTACTCGGATCTTGTATGCGCGTTTCGGAGACGCAGCACACATCGATGGTGTAAGATTCTAGAGTCCTAGCTAAGGAAGCCTGTTGTCCTATTTGGCACAATGTTCGGACATTAAAAGTTCCTACATGTAGTTTAGAGCGTGGTTTCAGGAGACCAGGAATAACGTTCTGTGTACTCGAATCGTTTGCCCTAGCGGTGCGATGTGATAAAAGGACGTGGGAAGGGTTAGTCGTGGAGATAACAGAGTTATTAGGTGTAGGAAGGATTTGAAAGCGACCAACTTGGTCTCGTGTGCAGTTAAGGGTATGAGGGCTAGTATCACTTCCCGGCTGCCCACACCGTGGAAGGGTATTTCTTGAGGGACCTGAAAAAGAAGTTGGATTAGTGTTGGTCTTAACGACCTGGGAGCGTGACCGCAGTGCCCAAGGGACAACTGCTTGAGGCCGGTCACGCACGGCCTTTTTGTGGGGGATTTTTGACGTGTTAGCTCCGTTCTTCAAAAGTCCTTACCGCCGGAGACGGAAATCCGTGGGATAAGGCGAGGTGTGCGTTTTTAGGATCGACCTTTTCTAACCCCACCCCTCCTTGTGGGAAGGCAGCATCGCTGTCATGCTGGTTGTCTGAAGGAAACACCTTACTGCTTTCACACCTCTGTACAGTCAGCAGTACGACTTCGCCTTCGGACCTTGGGATTGCTGCTTTTAGTCTCACCGCTCTTCAACCGACCTGTCTGGCATGGTAGGACCTTGAGGAACGATTGTTCCAGCCAGCATAGCTCGATTGGATCATCACGATAGGCAAGCCCGACCACCACGTCAAGGTAGCAGCAACGGTCGGGGCTTACGATGGTATTTGAAACAAATAATAAAGGACCGTTTTTATAATGTGATAAGATTATTCAAACTGTAGATAAAAAGATTGTAACAAATCTACAAACAGAAAACTGGGGATATTGTCTTAATTTATTTATGGATTTTGAAGAAGATAGATAAATAACGTAGTTCATAGTACTGATGCATTTCTTAATGTTTGCTGGAACAAAGTGCACAATGTTATTAAATAAATTTTACTTATTAAGAGAATAGACAGGAAGCGGCTTTATTGATCCTCAGCATCTTAGGCCGTCGATTAATGACTAAGAAGCTTGCGTATTTCAGATTATAGCTTTTTATTCTACATAACCTAAATAATGTTATTGCATAGTTTATCCTTTTGTCCAACCAGCGTAGGTCATTCAGTCATTTTACAGTCGTAATCTTACGTAGGCCAAAATATTTCCAAAGGTTGACACTTTGTTGAATAGAAGTACAAGTGTTATGTTCTGATATTCGCTCTACTTAGACATAATTTGCTGGATGAATTTATCTTATCATCCATCTAGTTTGTTCAATTAAAACGCAGTCGTACACATGATTTTATTTGTATCATAAATATGTATAATTCGACTGGTAAGCTTAGGTAAGACTTGTCTTTTGTATTTTACGAAGCAGTCTGGAATAAATTTTATGCTCTCAAAATGAGTCTATCATTTGTTATTGAAATTAATCAATGTTAAACATTAGAGTTTCATTGACTAGTTTATGACTTTTGGTTAAATAGTCTAACCTTAAAGTCTTTTTATTAACGAAATGATAAAATGGAGAATATTAGTGCTAGCAATTTTCCTTTTGTAAACATAAACTGTGGTTGTTCTTAGTAATGGCAATAAAGTTTGTTTGAATTACTTCTTAACGAAATAAATCATTTGATTACTACAGTTAAAGAAATCTTCAACTATTTTTCCATAAGTATACATGTCCTGTAACAATAATGAAGTGCAAAATTACTTTTTGCTAATAAAATTGTTTATTATTACGAGGATTATAGTCAACAATGAGTGAATAGCTATGTCATAGTTCGATTCTAATGCGGCAGTTTTTAGATTATGTTAATATAGAATGTTTCCAAGGCAAAATAGAAAACACTTAATTGGAATTATTGTTTCTCTGTTTAGGTAGATGCGTAGAGTTAGCAAATTTAAATATACACTCACTGTGAATCGAAATATCATACGAAACTATTCTAACTATTTTCTTTTACCCTGAGGGCTTATCTGCAAAGTGACGAAAGTTTGGTGTTCGGAAGGGTACATTCGTATTTGGTTTTTCGACTGAGTTCATCAACAAGCGTAGGCTAAGTATATTCACCCACAACCCCTGGCGCATCAAACTCAAGAGCTTCGAGTCTGGCAGTGAGTACCTAACAATTATATCACGATGTCGGTACTTGTGAGAAAGTCCCATATTAGGTCGACACAGTGGTCCCTATTTTCTAATGGTGCTCTAGCCAAGATTAATCCGTGACAAATGCCATTTAAAAATTGTGTTAATTCCCATAAATCCCCTCATTGGAATTCACATATTTTTTCTAATAAAATATTTGTTAAAATTGTGGGAACTCAATAAATCACAAATACCATAAGATCTGTAGCTCAATGGACCACCTAAATCTTTTACTTTAAAGCAACACGATATATATTATGTGAATGTAGTTAGAACTTCCTCGTATGTATTATTGCTCAGTTATTTAAATGAGTGTCCATATGTCAATTTAGTAGAATTCAACAAAGTGACTGACTAAACAACACGATGTTAGTTACTGCCAAAGGAGTAGCTATTGTAAAGCATTTCATTTTCACACGTTAATTCTGGACTAGATTGTGTATTCGTATCATATACCACTGTGATTCCAAGTGGTTTAGTCCAACTCCTGTATGAAACAACAGTTCCCTTGGAATCAAAGTTATGCCTTGTCTTTAAAATTTCACAGTAATATGTAAATTTTTAAATCACCAATTACTGCAAATAGTGTATCAAAATTCATAAGTGAATGTTCAGCCTAAAACAATTCTTAGTTTGCAAGATTCAAGTGAGTGGTGTTCATTAGAAGGTTGTGATTTTATCCTAAAACTTACGCGAAACTATATAGGATATTTAGATTATGGCTGGCAATGGAGTCTAGGATGCACTCTTCATCCTACTTAGGACCATTTCGATCTATTTACCTGCATCCGTGTTGTTGCTCACATAGGGAAACAAAACCAGTGCGTTATCCATTTAGTTCTAGTCCACTCACCTGAATAACGGGTATGATACTTATATCGTTATTTTTAGACTGATCGAAATTCGATACGGAACATTACCGACGAAATAATTCAAACTCTTTATAATTAAACAATACTGTTCCACGAAACACAATTATTTGTTCAGATGGTATTGATGAATCTTTTAAGAACTATACAGCATATTTGTCCTTGTTTCGACCATTTGAAGCCTCAACTGGCGATCAATCAACAGTTATTCCTAACCGCAGTAAATTTACACACCAATACAACTATTTTATCTTTCGTACACACAGTCACCTTTATCATATTGAGGAAAGTAAGAACAAAGATTTGGGTAGACTAACATGAATTCAGTTTATTTCATTGAATTCTCGTCAACTGCTTACAACTTGTAATGTGTAAAAATTAACATTACAGAATGAGTTGAAATAACTTAAATAAATGAGTTCAGTTGAAAAGTGTTGTGAACATAGAACAGTGTAGTGTAAGAAGAATGTGAATCGGTTGAAGAGAATACATGAAATGTTGTGCGGAAGAGCATTCCACAATATTGATAGTAACAGAATACTAAGGAATTACAAGCAGATGGTCAGGTAATGAACGAATGTTAATAGTAAATAAGGATAGAATAAGTAAAGCTGAATTAGTTAAAATAAAGTCGGTAATCTAGAAGATTCTAAAAATGGACGTAGGAATACAATCACTTGAAAGAGTTGAACAAAATTTCATGATGTAACAAAGAGACGTTTTTGTCACCAAGATAGAGAAAGCTTAGCAACCATCTTCTTTTGAACATATAAGCTACATTTCTGAAGCTTGATAGTAAACGCTTAGGTAAACCAACAGAGGTCTATTCATTTTATTCTTACTTACCATTAACATTTGTTCATTACCTATCCACTCGCTTGTAATTCTTTAGTATTTTGTTATTATCAATATTGTGGAATGTTTTTCCGTACAATATTTTATTTTTCCATATTACAGGTTACAGGTAGTTGACGAGAACCCAATCAAGTAAACTGAATTCATATTATTCTTTCCAAATCTTTATTCTATCTTTATTTCAATAAAAAATTAATTCTAAAAAGACCTTGTAACTGCTGCTCTAGTTAAGAGTTCGTCAATGGAATTAAATTTTTGAGGATTATAAATGTTTATTTTCAGTGGAACAAGTTGTTACAAGGAAGGTTAAAAAAAGAAAACATGTTTATAAAAATTGAACTAAGTTAAATAAAACGAACACACTTTTAATTTTTTCAAGGGAAAGGGTATTATGCGTTGATTTTCAACAGTACTTCGTCGAGTTTTTTTGTTGTTGAATGAAGTAAGTTTTGAATATTAAGTTAAATAATAAAACAATAAAATAACAGAATGAAGTACAGATGATTTCTTTATTTACTGATGGCAGTCAGAATGAATTGAAGATGACCAGTCGATTGTACCACAATAACCAAGTCGATCCCAACGTATCCAATTTAGACGTGCAATTAAATCTAGAGAAATATTTTTTATAAATTAGTAAGTGAAAAAATGATAAAGTTGATCTATATATTATAGAAATTTATAGTGTATCCCATTTTTTTCAGTCATAAAGAAGCCTGAAAAAATAATGTTGATGAATGAACATTTCGTCTTATTCAACTTATTGGAAGAAAATAAAATACATCAAAGTATGAAGGAAATTATAGTATACATTTGCTACGTTAAAATAGAATGTATAATATGTACGAATATTCGTCAAGATTAGAAAGAATAGCTTGACAAAAAATTATGCGCCGAGTATAGAGAAGTCATTATATGTGAAA
>NC_031495.1:29121022-29177295 GCF_000237925.1 Schistosoma mansoni
ACAGTCAAACTGCAAATTATTCACTTGACTCCATTTTTATCTATTTTTTTGTTGCTGATTAATTTGCAGAGATAAGAATACTCATCTAAGTAATAAATGCACTAAAATCAGGATAAATTCTCCAAAGATACATTTATCAACATAGAAGAACTAATGTTTTTAAGTGGTTTGGAAACATTCTCAGTTTGTTAAACAATGGGATTGAAACCAATCGTCATGTTGAATCTCAATATTTAGACTTCATAACTCCTAGGTTGATTATTTATAGGATATATTGTCTATCTTATATTCAAAATCATTATTAATTCCTTTGAAAAAAAACACCTCAGTTATATAGATAGTTTGTATATTACCTGCTTAAGTTCAAGCTAGTTTTCCTCAAGGCATTATGTCGGTTGAATAATTACAGGGAACCAAGGATTACTAAACTATTATTTTACTTGTACGTCATAATTCCTTAATTTCATACTGCATTCAACAAATGATGTTTATTTCCTCGATGAAAAGCAAGTTATCTTTCAATTAAAGGGATGGAATCCAATTACCATCTTGTGTCAGTTAAGTCTAACTGAAATAGTACAATCACTACTTAATTTCATTGATGAACACCTCCGGTAACTTTCTTTAGTATGTTATACCTTAAGTTCTGATGAAAATATGTATCTTGTGAGGTCAACTAAGGGAGAATTTAGGACCTGTTCAGATGAATGATAGTAGATAATAAGGAAATTTTTATCAAAATGCTTGAAATTCGCGAAATTGACGATTTGACTCTGACCCTGTAAATAAGTATTAATAACATCCACTATAATATTCGAATAGTGTTCGAAATGACCATCCATGAAACAGTAGAACAATGTACTTCCAGGTAATTTCAAAATGTTGAAGATTGGAATGTTTACCTGATTTGCTGGAATTTTTACTGGTTATTCGAATGATCTTCATGGATAATTGAATTATATCTTTAGGCTAATTGATCGCTTACATAACAAGTTATTAAAATAATATTTCCAGATATTTTGACGTAGTAGAATTGATATACTAACTAGAGATCCTCAGAATAATTCATTTTAAGACAGACAGAACTCAGTGACTACAACTGAAGTTATTACATTTAGAATTCACAATAAGAATGGAATAATATGGAAAGGAATCTTTATTTCATACAAATATCAGAAGATTATTCAATGATTTTCATGAAATGAATAGAATCAGCAATGGATTACTTGATTTTATAGGTGATGATCCTAAATAATTTGTATTTCACTAATCTAACAAAGTGATTATTTCAACCAATCCACGAAGTTGAGCAACCATTCACCAATGTCTTCAGTGAGTTGATGTTTCCCAACAGACCTGGTTGAACTCCACTGTGCTTCCAGGTTTTCCATAGTGGTCTAGCTTCAATTGACTCATGATTTCAACTATATAAAATTACTAAATTCTCTACAAAACCCCCTTCTGATAATGATCACTTGCTCACTAGTGACTGGCTCCATGAGGTATTTCCTGGAGTTCTAGTGGGAAGCAGTGACCAGTGGAGTTCAACCAGGTCTGTTGGGAAACATCAACTCACTGAAGACATTGGTGAATGATTGCTCAACTTCGTGGATTGGTTGAAGTTAAACATTAACACCGTTAGGTGCCAGCTCACTGGTCTAGTGGTTGAGCGCTCACGCGCGAGACTGATAGGTCCTGGGTTCGAATTTCTCGAGGCGGGATCGTGGATGCGCACTGCTGATGAGTCCCACAATAGGACGAAACGGTCGTCTAGTGCTCCCAGGTTTTCCAAAGTGGTCTAGCTTCAATCGACTCATGATTTTAACTATATAAAAGGAATTATTATTTATTTTCTTAGGAATTTTTTAGTAAAGAGGAACACTTGTGAAGTATCATAACTGATGTATTTATTATTCTTATAACAAATAACTTATTTCAATAACACTTATTTCATTCACTTGGAATTCGATGATCATTAAGAAATGTGTGCAATCATGCATTTTGTAAACCAGTGTAATTACAAGTTGGATATACTTTCATTAAACAAGGTAATGATGAATATTACTTTGTAATTTGATGTTATATGATATAGAGTTAATACAGAAAATTAATAACAACAAATTTATTTATAATCAAAGATGGATAGTGGCTAGCAGTGGAATCCAGTATGACGCGCGTTTCGTCCTACTTGGAACTCGTCAGCTGGATGTACCTGCATCTCAGGGTTGATGTTCACTCTGGGACTCGAACCCAGTACCGTTCGCTACAAACACCTTGGCAGTATCTACTTGGATACGAGTGTTGATAGCCATTAGTTCTGCAATGGGGTGAAGTTTAAATTCATTTGTTATCGTTTTTTAAATCTTCCCATTGATGTTTAAGACTGCAATGAATCAGTCTCTTATAGGCATATGTGCACAGCTAGCCACTATCCATCTTTGCTTATAATGCTCGTGAATTAAGGCAATATCGAGGCAATACGCACAGTATGCACATATGGCCAATAAGAGACTGACCAGTTGCAGTCCTAAGCATCAATGGGAAGATTCAAACAAACAATACTAAGTGAACAAATTAAATTGGTAATATATAAATACACATGTAACTTACCATTATTTATGTTAGATTATATGTATTAGGGGTTTATTACTTATATGATTTTAATTATTTATACAATGAATCAAGAAAGATTCTTTTTAAATTACATTTAATTATTCTTTTATCCTCTACAGAACAATATTGTCATACATATAACTTGTTTGTTATCATAATGGTACGTTTCAATTTACTGTTAAGTTTTCTAAGTAGTATTTTATGTGATGATAAACTAGTTTAAATAAATATGAAAACTATGCATTATAATTTAAAACTTTAATGTTTATTTTAAAATACTTTCTGAATTGAATTAAAGTAAGTGAATAATAAACTATGGTAGATTTGAATACATTAAGTAAAGAATACTGAGGGTGTGTTGCACCTTTTCTTTTTTAAACTAATAGTTTAATATAATTATAAGGATGGATCGTTGGTAAACTCAAGGAAGCCTCAAGAAGCCCAGAAAGAGCCGAAGACATTCCATTCAATCACCGCTAAAGGAACATTCTAGAATGTCGACGTGTAGCCCCACTATTGGATGAATAAAAAGGACCCCATGTGCGCCTATTGGCTGTCCGAAATGATGATTTACTTTCAATCAAAAAACTACAAATGCATGAGATTTTCGTACTGCATTTGACACTGTGTTGGGAAAAACATTCCTACTTACTAGTCTTTTGTCTTCTCTCTTGCGACGTTGCGGGTTCGATCGTTTAAGTAGTCTAGTAGTACGCGGCATAGCAAGAATCCAAAGCTCTAGATATAACAATAATTTCACTAGTTTTCATCAAGTCACACATAGCAAATGCTTAAACTTATTACATTTACAATAATTTCGAAACAAATCATTGGTAATATCTATATATAACAACTTTTTGTTCCACTACGAAATTTTGTTTAAAGACGACATTCTGAAAGCAAAGTTCGATGTTAGTTTAGAACTTCTGAGACTGAATAATAAAGTTTGCTTAATTGCCCTATTGTTTTGTTAAAAGTATCTGTGAATCAGGACTATAATCATTTTAGACTAAGGCTAAAGTAATTGAGTAAATATTAGATCAACAAAATCTCTTATATCGAAACAAATAAAAAAAACAAATTCATATAAACACATTGTCAGTTTTTTTGTCTTTGATAATAAATTACCTATTCCAATATCATTTACAAATGTATTTAAACATTATACTAAGGGACGTTCTATTTAATGAATATATACGGAATACTTTATTTAATATATACGTGACGAACTTACTTCAAACGCTGAATTAATACTGAACATTCTTCGTCTTTCGCGTACCTTAGCAACAGATTGGAAATCTTTATTATAAACATTATGAATATATTCTGAACATGATTCATTAGTTATGTTGAGTATATCATCATGACTTGTTTTCAAGTTATCATTGATATCAAATAATTCAGTGTTACATATTCTGGTATCATTATTTTGAAGTGAGAAATTCATATTTTCTAGGGTATTCTGTAAACGAAATGTGTTATTTTCTAATCCCAGATTGAAATAATCATGATTTTCAAAAAAATTTGATCTATTGAACATCAATAAATTATTTTGCATAGTTTCACATTTTGTACGATAATGATGTAATGGATTGTCTGAATGTTGGTGTTGATTTTGATGTGTGTAAAATTTACAATCCGAATTTATATGATTCATATAATGATAGTCTTGGAATAGTATAGATTCATGGTCGTCTATTAATAATTCATCATTACGTGTATCCATAACTATTATGTTCTTTTCTTTTCTTACTAATTGTATGTTCAAACTGCTTTACTTTAACAATATTACTTATAACACTAATAAGTAGTAATATCTTAGTGTAAATATTAACTCCAATATCTATATAATTGAATAATTTTCAAATGAAAATTTTTCAGTGAAAATTAGCCACTATTTATAAGTTATTATCTATACTTAACAGTTGATCCCATTGAACAGTTAATATAGATGTGTTTAATTGTTTGTTTATGTGGCTTAAGAATTTGTCATTTGCAGAAAAGAAAATAGCATCGGGTGACTTATTTAGTATTTTTTCAAGAAAAACAAAAAAACTGAAGTATTAATGAGATGAGCAGTAAGAAAATTAAAAATGCCCCACTTAAATGTTTGATTGAGTGTACAATCTGTCGAACGTAATTAACAAATGTGTGTTTTTAGGTGAAATTAAAGTAAAAAAAAAAACTATTAATGTCCCCTGGAATATATTTTTATTAATCATATTTACACCTCTCTCTCGCTCTCTGTCTGTCTGTCTGTCTGTCTGTCACTCTCTACCTATCTCACTTCTACACTGTTTTTTCTTTTGATAAATTAACCCCCCCCCTTATTATTGTTGACCAACATTTATGAAATATGAAACACATGTATACAAAAAAAAGACAACAACAACAAGAGAAAATACGACTATCGAATGTAAATAAATTATTGAAATTATCCTGTTTACCTTTAGGCAAAGATAGAATCTTTTTCTATAAACTGATTGAATTTCAACTGTTTCTGGCATTATTAGTTTATTGAAGATGGGATGATATTAAGTTTGTTTTTTTTTGTTGAAAGAAATATGTGGCAAGAAAAAAAACATGTATATATTCTTTTCTCTGAAGTGTTATATAATATCCATAATTAAAAGAATAATCTGAAATTTAAATATCTAAATTAGTAAAATAGTTTTGACGGATCATTGAATACAGTTTAAAATCATGAAACTTTGTAGTGACTATTTCAAATGATAAGAAACCTTTTTAATAAACAAACTCATTAGCGAAAATCACCACATGAGTGCTCCTCTGATATGACAAGCTTGGATTGTGTTTTATTAATAGTTTTCAATAAGCGTTGAGGTAGAGCAAAACTTTTAAATATCTTTTGTATAGATAGATCATTGATTATGATCGTTCTTTTACATTGTGAAAAAGTTGTTTTCACGATGCAGTATAACAATAAGAGAATGCTATTAATGTTTAATTGACTCACTCTCGAAATGCTTGAACAACAGTTCTTTCAACTTCATATCAGGTCTTTTCAAATCCCCTTGGATGAACCTGACAATAGTGAGAACATGATCACTTTTCAGTTGAAATGTCTGAAAACACTGAAGATAGTTTTCCAGTTACTGAAACTTATCATAAAAGCATTATTGTGCAGTAAATGTGAAGAATTTCGACTTTAAACAAATCATTCAGCAAGAATATTCCATGTCGTTACTAATTGACTAGTTTATATTTGACTGATAAATATTCAGTAATTGATATTTAGAATTAATTTAGACATGTTAAGAGTTAACTCAAACACACTCGAATTTTTCAGATGTTTTAACACATTTTTTCTGAAGTAGCTCGATGTTTATTTATCAAGATACCTATAGCCTTACAAATTATGCTTAATATATCTATATTTATGATATTGAATCATATTACTATTACATTACCTTGTCTCCATTAATTCTGGTTACATGAAATTTTGTGAAGCTAGTTAACAATAACCATACATACACTGCCTGGTTGACAAAAATTCATTATCTTCTTTAAATTTAGAATATAATTTGAGTCACTATACGAATCATATGTTGAAAATAGGCGCGATTGAATTCCAAGTCAAACTATGCCGCTCAGTGGTAATTTATATACTTTAATAGGCTAAATTATTTACTGAAGTATATCAGTCAACAATCTCAAAATCGAACACATTACTCTGAAGCTGATATTCAGATCGTATTCGACGAACTTCACCATGTAGCTAATTCCTATATACATTCATAATCCGTATGCTTTTTGATCCGGAATTGTCGCTAAAATGTAGAATAAATACTGTTAATTGCTTATAAAGTATGCTACAAATTCCAGTCTTTAGGAATAGGTAGAATTCGTGAATGTTGTTTAAAATTTTAAAGCATATCTAAGTGATTTAAAATGATATTATACTGTACCTAACCAGACAACGAACACGTTTTGAGCCAAAATTAGAACTCATTAGTATTTATCACATACTGTACACAGACTAATGGTTTTACAAAGACTGAAGATATTACCATCAGGTTCTCCAATCAGAGAACTCACTGGACTTTTCTGACTATGAGTGACTACCAAAGCTACTGGGTATGTGTATTTAGATGGGATTTACCTCTAAATACCTAGTAACGGTTAGAGTTTGTTCACCGTTGGTGCATTCAACAATTCTTTGACTTATTTATCGAATCATTTATTTATTTTTTGTTTTCAAGCGACTTCGATTTTCTCTAATTACCTTGATATGCAGTGCACGGTTAACTAGACATATCAGCGACAGAATTGTATGAGAATACATCCAGATTTATTTATTTATACACATAAATATTGGTACAAGGAAGCACCAGATACATATGCGCCACACAAATCTCATTTGATTTGTGTGAGGGCTGTGATACTGCCCAGGTGCCAAAACTGAAGCAGGTGGTTTTCTTAGGGGACCACACCCGGAGCCTTCGACCTAAAGATCTGATCCACAAGGCAGTGGAGCATCGTGAGGAGATGCAGTCCCATGGTAGCCAGTGACCAACGATTGATTCATATGATATTTGTTCCCTCAGGATACTGAAGCCCATGTGCACCATTGGTTTGGGATCAGGGTTTTCCAACTCCCCTGGTTGGACTTTCTGTATCCACCAACCCGGTTAAAGTGCCGGACATTCGCTTTTCGTCCTCTCAATTTGGTAAAACACCCCCGCCACGGGAAGGCAGTGAGTAGGACTTTCCTGGCAGAGGCTGTATACGCGTGGCCATGTGAGAGTATTTCGAGAGGGAGAGCGGACTCTCCCCACTATCGGCCGTACCAAAGCATTTTGGGGGCAGGAATGTGGCCGCCAGGATAATCCGAGTTTTAAGATATCCAATATGCATTGGGTTTTTTTTACAAGTACATCAAACGTTTGTTTGTTCAACTTAATTATACGTCATACTAATAAGTTTTGACTGACTTTTTCACCTTTATTGATTTCAAAAGTTAAGATTCGATTGAAAAATAAAGTATATAATGGTTGAAAAAATTTAAAAAGTGTCAGAAGTTTTGTCTGATTTATGGCATCAAAGATGATTTACAATTCGATGATCTCTAACTATTTCAGAATCCACAGTGACGTGACGGTCTATCGTTTCCCAACATTCCAGAAAAAGCTTATATTTACTGACTACTAAGGATCTCTGAACCTACCTAAAACATCTGGGTTTCGCTTTAATCACTGGTGCTTTTTAATCGTTCTCACTACCCTACTAACAGGTCATGAGCTGTGGTGTTAGATACCTCCGCAAAACAAGGTATTTTAAATACTTAACATCATTAGTCTTTATGGACACTACTGGCTGCAAGCGCTCGATCTATCCGTTGCTGACAGATCACGGTATGAACCAGGCGCGATACCGTCTAATTCCTCCAGATAGTTAGTTATCGTGCTTCACGTTACGCTATACGAGAAGAAAATCACGGTGTATTTCTTCTACCAGCAGTACATCATTTCATTCCATAGACAAGTCTACCATAAATATTATTTACATTATACATATTGTAATTTGTCATCTACTTATATTACCGTGTAAATGTATTTTAGATGTGCATCAAGTAGCACGTTGATATTCTGATTACTTTTCTTGACTTATACGTACGTTTGCAGATAAGAATTGTAGTCAAGTTTAGGTGGAAACATCAATATTTCAATTGGCTATCAGAAACTTTTTTTATCCAGCTTGGTAAAATACTAACTCCAAAACCTTGCATTAGGCATCATAGTGCATACAGTTGATCGATTATAGAACTAGACTAATATGGTGTTAAGTTATAAATTCGAGTTCTAGTGAAAATTGTTGATCAGGATGGGACGTGCTATCGATTTCTAATGGTACAGTGCAGCTGTTAAGCACCCTTGTGACATAATAGTTAAGCTTATCTAATCTGGTGCTGGAAAATATTCAAATTTCCAGATGATACTGTCACTTTATTAATGCTACCACTATATTTGCCTTCACAGACGGGATACTATTATCTAACCGTGTGGTCCAAAATTCACTAAGGGTCAATTTGGAAATTCAACGTTATACCTAGGTTGTATTGCTTTTTTAAGTGATTGTACACAGCATATATGTCAGCATGTTGAAGACGACTGGAATTATAACAACTAATTAACTAAGTCTACCATCATGTACTGATATTGACTGACCAGGCAGGATTGTGAAGGAATGAAGGCTTCGAAAAACCCTTCATAGTGTTTTATTTAAAATCATTGTTATTTCTTGAGTATTTCCTTTCTCTTCGTATGTTAACTTTTATTCACGACTCGTTCAACCATGTTTTTATATTTCTCGATCCGAACCACTGACAATCAGATGTTGTTTGATTTAACTCAAGGTTAAAACATGGAGCGGTTGGTGATTAGTATTCTCTGATTGTCTGCTTGCAGACAGAAATTCAACCCCGTTTTGTTGGAAATATTCCTGTTGATTGTCAGATACATAACAGCTAGACTTATTAACCATTTTTGGCTGCATGGTACTTTATTTTGTACAAGATAAGTCTTTGACTGTAAAGAGGTAGCTGTACCGTTGAAGTATGCGGAGTTACTTAACACGAACTTATTTTGCGAGTGATTTTTGTTATTATTCGTTTTTTTCATGGCTTTACATAACTTGAGCAATTACTATTATTGATAGTAAAACTATTGTTTAAATTCGACCTTGATCTTCCGTTAGCTTTTCGGTTTCCTGCTCGCGTGGCACTCTGACGATAGCTCTTTAATACACTGTTGCACGCACACTTCTCGTTCTCATTCATCAGCTGCCACGTTAAAAAGACAGTAATATCTTTGATATCTTTATTTACAGATCGTATTAATATTCCTACTACGTGATTATTCTGTCTCTATATTACTTCATTGGCCGCTATACTTTTCACAGTATCTATCATTATTTTGGCATTAACATATTTGTCCCGCCACAGGTATTTTGTATTTCTATGGTATAATTTGGTTCAGCAATGAAATCATATAAATTAGGTACTAAATTTTCGATTGGACATAATCGCTAAATATGAGTGATTAGAAAAGTTTTCGCATACTACACAGTAGAACCCAGTTTGGTATAGTTGAATGAATTTGGTTGGTTGGGTTTTTTTCTGCATTTGGATTAAATAATAGAAGTTAGGCCTTAGCAGAGGTTACGAAGAGTATAATGAAACACCTGGTGCATGGGACAGTTATCAAGAATGGAAACCTCAGTGAAGCTTTGATGTCGATGTTTACTGTTCCAGCTTTAACAAGTACAACTGGCTTAATATTCACAAGAAATTATTCAAGATATTTCGTGGTATTGTTTACATTGGAGGAGAATGATATTTGTAACTGCCATACACCCATTAACTTCTGTGCCAGATCAAATATATTGCCTATCCTAATGTCAAAGTCATCTTATTAATTCTATTCTGAAGTATTAAACTGGCAAGTAAAGGAGGTTAACATCAGAATCTCTGGAATATGGTATAACAATGTACCAAAAATAGTTTGGTATATGTCCATAAATTGGAATAAAATGCCACCTAGCAGTCAAACTCCATTTGGGACAAGATAAAGTCAGTTGCAATGGTTCCCGTCCAGCAAGAGTTTACTTCGTGAGCTAGAGGAGCATCAAGAGTAACGTAAGTCGGGATGGGAAGGAGAACTAACGAAAAGGTGAGTCTATGACCTAGCAAGCACACAAGATGTACCTACATTTGTTGAGGAAAGAGTTACGAAACAATCAGAAATGCTACGAATCGGTCGCCGTATTTGAATCTTGCCTTGCTTTTCTAGTATACTTACATTCGTACATCCTTCTTCGATAGTGACTTCCTGGTCAAAGGTTCTTCAGTTCAAAAGAGTTCAAACATGAATTCAACAATTTACAACGAATTTAGGGAATCATAAATCTAACATACTCAGCTGATGTGCAATCAGCATGTTATAATAATAATAATAATAATAATATATTCTGAAGATAATATTTACAGAATTCACACCATTTCATTAATTTCTTCCACGAAGCTACATATTCCTCGTAAGATTTACTTAAAGTAGACGGTTAACTCACCATTATTATAAACACTACCCGACAACTAGTGGTCTCGTATTTGCTGAGCTTTAAAATTATCACCCGATTTGGATGGTACAAAACGTTATCAGTACCAAATTAATGTACTCTCTTTCCTATCTACCTCTTATAGGCCTAATGAATTTGGGTTAATTTTATTGACAGATCATTAATTTCATCTTGTTACCCGTTATGTTATTCATAAATATTATTCACCTGCAATTCTCCGCCTCTTTTGATAAACACTGCTCGAACGTTATGCCTCCACAAATGCTTATTCTTCGTTTAGAAATCTATACCTCATACCGTAGTAATATATAGAGCTTCACCGATCCCAAACTCACAGTCCATAGTGTATACCCATTTATTAGGATTGTAAGGCGTCAAGTGGAACACGGCATTTAGTCCAGGATCCCTCTAAAATTAGTCTGACATCACGAAAAGAGAGATTGTTGTTGCAGACAACCAAGCATTTATGATAAGGACGATGATTTTAATCCAATCATGGTAGTGGGGCAGAATATTTTGCATTGTTCAGCCTCTTTATCATCGTTGATGAGGTAATCAGTCAGTGACATCGAAGCTGTCGTTACTACTTCTTAGACTCATGTTTTCGATTTGATACTAGTTTCGGCACCTCAGGAAGATAACCTATGAAATGCCAGCTAAGATTCGAGCGGAATAACGAAGCAGATATCATGTGACGGAAAAATGTATGATAATGAAAAATCACATAGTAAACGATAGAGTTATTAACGTTTTTGCGCACGGTACGTGGTTTTGATATACTTGAGTTTGACGGACAGATTTTCCTTCTTTTTATAGATTTTCCCCTCATTACTTGAAGCCAATCCATCTTTCTACATATTAGAAGCCACTGTTTTTTATTTCTTTACTTCTGTCTGGTCGTAGTCAGCGTTGTGCCTCGGTGCATAGTTAGGGGTTGGAGCTCGGGGTCGGTAAGAACATCTCACGAGATCACGCTAGATGTTCATTCTTATTGTTGTGATCTGAGCGATTTTATCTGGCACTGTTGCCATTGGTTGTTGTAACAGTGAATGATTTTGCTGTAGTTGTTGAATCACCAGATTCGTGTTTATGTTAACAAGTTCTGATTTAGTAGTTGAGGATAATTAATTACACCGTAATTCATTCCCGAATTTACGTGTACACTTCAACCGCAATATATGCATTTTGTCTGCTGCGCTACAGTTCCACTGGGTAAATACTTAGGTAGTAAACTTCCATAACCATTCCTGCGTAACACGATCCTGACTCATTAGTGTCGCCTTTTACAAGTCCTTCAAGAAAGCTTCCCATCGTGAAAACTTTTTCGAATACTATCAATAGTGCTTGTAAAGATGGCATGTAGCCGCTGTACCAGAAGTGAGTCGTTATTGTAAGCATATGTATTGAGCATATCACGGTGGAATTCTGCAGCGCTTGAAAACACACCAATAATCGTGGTTAGTAGATCGATCTCAAAATAAATCAGCAATTGACGGGACATGATGATCTGCACATGTTCAAAATGAAGGTGTTTAGATGATACTTGAGAATAAACGGAGGGAAAAACAACGACGAAGCAGTTGTATCATTTGGAAACTATCTATCGTAAGTTCCACCTAGTGAGCTTAGTCCATTCAGCTGTCTACAGAGATTCGCCGTAAAAAATTGCAAGCTTCAGACAAGTAACAAGGTTTGTCCGTGATACAAAACTGGGAGTGACATATTTTCTTAGTGTAGAGGAAAGCGTGAACTTTATTGTTGATTCTCCTGGACAGTAGCAGCAGCTTCAGTTTAGTATGTTATTTATTCATCTAACTAACAAAATAATATTTCATACACTTGGAAGTCGGTGTACCACCAAAATCCTTGGTAACATTAATATCTACAAGGCAAGAACTCTGGACAAATAGATAGGATTATCTTGTGAGACAATACGTGTTCCACAATACATAAAGTTTCCAGTCAAAACACTGACTCGTTTTAAGCATAATTTCACGTAGTCTCTTGTTTTGGAATATAAATTACTCTGCACCAGATCAACTGTGATGGACATTTAAATTTCAAGGTTACAGAGATAGCACTAGTTAATCTAGTCTCAAAAATAGCTTGTTCTGATTTTAGATGACTGTTAAAACAGTGATCGGTTTATGACCTGCTCTAATAATTCGTAAATCCGAGTTCAACAATGTGAACCAAACTCTCGTTTCCTGCCACAATGTTTCGACATGGAAAACCGGTCAGATGGTTTGAGCTTTATTTAATTTAGCACAAATTATTTTGATCAAAAATATGTAGCGGTGGATAAATCCCACAAAGCAGTTCTGTAAGTCTTCAAAATTGATGCTGAACATATTGGCTTTGCTGAACTCGCCTAGCTGAAGGCGCTCAGCCACTCATTCAAACCAGATCACGATTGTATATGTAGTAGCATTGAACTCTAACCACACGACCTTTGAAGCCAAGCGTGTAATTGCTGAAAAGATTGATATTCGACAATTAACGCAAAGAGGTCAACAACGGAGAAGGCGGAAAGAGTTCATTGGATTCAATAAGATGGTATGGATCAGCCTTGCAGACGTGGTCAGTCTGTATAACTTGTCTCTACTCACATTAAATATATTTTTCTATCCTTAGCTTAACTATTTTATTTAGAAACTCTAGACAACATATTGTGAATTGTTACGATACGATGAGTCAGTATAGACAATGATGTGACTTCCACATAAGATCTTGTAGACTAGGCAGTCAAATTCACGACATATCTACAACTTTAGGATTAGGTCTATTATTATAATGATAATAATAACGGAGTATACAAAATGTATACAGGCACACCGAGCTATTCGTTTCCTACAATCGTTAGAGAGGTTAGATTTAACGCTTCTGAATGAATATAAAGCCTCCGAAATACATCTTCGAACCTCTTCACTTCCCACTTCTGATCTCATTGGCATGCTTCGATCACAAAGGTGTTATGTATGAAGGCGTTGTAAAGCCCCGAATACCTGTGGCATCTTCAGTGGTGAAATTGATGTTATCTGGTACATCAATTCATCGATTGTGGATCTATCCCTTTTAAGAACCTTATATATCGTTCTTTAACTTTTATTTTCGAAGTATTGTGATATCGTTTTGATATTTTCGTGTATTTTTCCTCGATTATTGGTGCATCTTATCCTCATCACGATAGGACAGATGCCTGAGCTATTTAAGATTAGGACTTCACCGCTCCCCACAATTTCAGCTAACAGCATTCTGGTCCGACAGTATGGAGGCCTGGCTCTGTTACGCAGTAGCTGAATCCCACGAACACGGCGTTACAGACCCATGAACAAAATTGGAAGTAAAGCACGGCGAATCCACTGGTGATCTGGTGCAGACGCGTGACCTAGCACCTTCAGCTAAGTTCGTTCACCAAAACCAATCAGGTTAGCATTAAATATCGAAAACTTAAAGAGCTACTGATTTTGGGGATTTATTTATCGCTACAGAATTATCTCGAGTGGATGCATGAACGATAACCTTCAGCTGGGGTATATCCAGGTAGATAACATGAGTTCAGCATCAATCTTGAAGACTAACAGCCCTATTTATTTCATAGACTTATTCATAACAATAATCTGTAGCCTCTACGATCCTGTCCACAGGCATTTAAAAAATAAAGTAGTAATGTTTGACTACTACATAAAAAACACAGTCATTTTGATAAAACTGATAAAAATTTAACAAAACGCATTATTGATTGCAAACCGTAGGAGTTTTTTAAGGTGTGTCAGTGTTCTTACTATAATTCCTCATTCCTTTTCTTATTCGTTTTATCGCACTAACTGCAACGAAAAAAGAGGTCGGTAGCTTTTCAAATAATTTCTGATTATCGTTATGATTAGAAAAGGATACTATAACCGTATGTTTGCTTGTTGAACACAAACAAATTCGCAACGGCAGTTTTTCATGCTGGTGAAAACGTTTAATAATTAAATTTTTCTTCCTCTTCACTTTGTCGTAGCTGTAAATCTCGCTATTTTGGGGAATATTCGGGGAAGCCGCTGTAGAAAATTTGAGAGGAATTTCGGGAGAATGGCACAAAAACTTTTAACTTACTTCAAACATTAAAAAATTTTGAACACGACCACTAGTCTGTGGTTTCTCCCCCGAATTTCCCCGAAATAGGGAGATTAGGTTTTCTCATATTTCACATAGTAAGTCTGAACTTCTCGAAAATTATATTCTCGTTTAACCATCAAATAAAAGCTTTGTATAACAGCGTTTTCGTTGAAGTAAAAATAACAGAATTATGAGGCGAGTATACTTCTTCCGTATTCTTTAATATTGTTCGTAGTATATAAATTGGTAATTACCTTGTCTATTTTCCAAAATAACTATGGTTTGTTTGAGCAATTAGCAAGTTATTTTGAGTCGTCCACTAGCATATTATGGGGTATTTCATCCATATTGACATTTTGTCGCGATAATTTATGTCTGTTTCTTCCTAGGATGAATTTTTATATTGTCTAGTGAAACACTGCTTAGCCCATAGAAGTGTGATTCTAATGTGTAGTCATCAAAAGCAAAGTAATTGAAACTGAATTAAGGGTAGTTTCTTTCATCCTTCTTTCATTTGCATTTATTCATTGGTAAGTTTCCCATCTTTAAACAATAAAAACATGGAAAAAATCTGGTTTCCAAAGGATTCCTCAGTTGATTATCCCTCAAATTCTGATGATTGTGTGGCCTTGAACTTCCAAAAGATTTCAGCAAAGGCGTTTCATCTTTATATTTTTTGGTCACATGGCTTTAAGTAACTCCTTCAGACAAACAAATTTGTGAGTTTTCTACACACTTACCATATCAGCTTAGTTGGATGCCTCACTAACTGAGGGCATTCGGCCGTTAATATCAGAATATGGTTCAGCATAGCCCAGAGTACATCTCCAGTAGCTTGCTAAGTAGAGCATAACCTTTACACTATCTATAATCCGAGTATCTCTTCTCATCCATTCACCTTCATTTTCTCCTCTAACTGTCCTAGAAACATTAGAGTAGAAGAGACCCAAACATCAGCGTTGTCGAATTTGGCTATATTCAGATCTGCTTACGCACCATAGTTGACAGATCAAATAACATTTCATTGAACTATTAAGCTACAACTGGGTGAAATTACATTGGAGTCTCCTGTATATCACCCACTCAGATTTATAAACTGGTTGGAGTAGGAAAGAAAGGAACGAAAGCTTTGAATGCTCTGTTAGTGGTTCTTCCTTGCTGTTTGATAGTAATTGAATAGGGATATTTTAAAAGAGACTGTTAATAAACCTATAGACATGACTCAGTAATGCGTGCATTGTCATTTCCTTACAAATTCACAGTAGTCATTTCTTTAAGAACGTGTGGGAACCTCAACATTTCCTGACGTTTGGAAATGTGTCTACAAAATCAATAGCCCGAGCCTATAAGTTTTATCAGCAAAACCTACCTGAAAATTCCTTGAAAATACTGTAACTAATTAACCCTTAACTAATGTCGTCGTCTTTTTAAGTATTACCGAGAATCTTTTTGCAACTTAAAATTCTTTCAATTCTTTGGGAAACTCAGAGTGGAAGCACCCATCAATAGTGCTTTCGAAGGCTGAGGAGATAATCTACAAACATAATTTTTCTCGTGAAATTTGTATGGCATCACGTGGTTGTGAGAATGAGGAGTATTTGAATTATAGCATAAACTAGAAATCTCAGAGATAACGCAGTTTAACCAAAAAGTACTAGTTGAACATGAATGAATATACCGTATTCGGAATTCAAAATCAAGCAATCATCAAGTACGAAGGAATCATTGGTTCATATAAACATCACAGTGGTGTTCATCGAATGCACTAGATGTGTCATAGTCTTTATATGCATTAGTTAATGGGGAGTTGCTTTTTGATCAAGATGCATATTCAACAATTATAACGTTGCATTCTTTGGTTTGACTAACTTGAAATTTAGCAAATGAAGACCAGGACCAATCTTTTAGTTGGAAGGGAGTGTATTATCCCTCCGACAACACAGTTGTATAGTAGCTTCATAATAAAATTAATTAAGAATATGAGTTTTAACTAACCTTATGTTTTCATGTGATATAATTATTTTAGATACATTAAGGAGTTGCAAACACATCACATCATATTCATGATTAAACTGATTACTTAATAAGTATTCCAGCAAAAGTACTCAAATGTCTATAATTCATGTAACGTTTCTCTACCTAGTCTATGTTAAACTTAATGTTTAGGATAAAAATCTTGTGATCAGCAATGTTCAGGATAAGCGGTTTTGATTGTGATAGTCTCTGGATTGTTTAAATAAATTGTTAAGTGCTGCGCAGAGTTTTAATTTATTACTTTTTTACACTGTAATACCTATTCTTTTAGATTAGCAAACGGTCTTTCAAAATGTGAGTATTTGGAGTAAAGTGAAAAACATTCAATCTCTTTAGCAGTGACAAAAGCTAACCTACAAAACAATGTTTGCTTTGTTTTAAACAAGATCAAAGCAGCATTAAATTTGGAAAAATGTCTGTCCTCAGTTTTTCTAAAGTAGTAATGGGATTTAGGCTTCGAAATTCTACTTTAAAGATAAAATAAAAACAAATATTAAAATCTTAGTACTTGATTCTTTCTGATGTTTAGTAGATAAAAAAATTAAAAGCATGCATAACTGAGCTGAGAACACGCATCGAATGTAGTTTTATTCACCTTTTTCTGACCATTACACATAGAAAAACTAACGGTTGTATTTGCTCCTATATTAGGTGACATGTATAATTTATTACCTATTCAATTATCTACAACGTTTTATCGAAAAATATAATAAAAATTTTCATTCGGAATCACAAACCATGTTATTTTACAAAGTTTTATTTCAGTACGATAATCACTTTGAATAGGAATACCAACACATCACTGAATAATAAAGTCTTCTTTAATACCAAAGTAGAAACTAAGTATTAACTATTTTCTGACTTAGCATATATTAATAAATTGCTATCAAGAACTGAAAGTAATTATTCTGGCAAAATAACTAGTCGAAATATTGGCTTATTATGATCATTCCATATCATGTCATTATAAATTGCCTTTATCGCTATTTTTGACTAGATCTGATTAAAACACTTAAAATGTAGTCTTCCAGGTAAATCATGGATGCAGTTTATACGCTGTAAATGAATCACAGCTACTAAGTTAGTAAATTAAATTTTTGTCTTGAATTTGCAGCCCTTCACCCAATAAGTGTTTACAATTAACTACACTTACTTGATCCACCTTTTTGTTTGCTTTAATAAATGGATGTAGTTTATTTTGTTTCGTCCGTATTGCAACTCAACTCATCAGAAACGGGTAGCGAAATAAACGAAGTTTTCGAAAAACTAATAGGAGAACCAGAAAGTCTGCGTAAATCTACTACTCAACGTTGAATTTCGTGTCATTTTAAAGAGAAAAAAATATGGCACAGTTTTCCTAATTATTTGAATTTCTGAGTATTAGTATCTGGTCAACATAACCGTCTTCTAGCGAAGGATCAGCACTCAATGAACTATGGTTTGTTCCCTCCATTGGATAGACCAAGGTTGTGAGCCCCAATGTATGAAGGACAGCATTAATTACGTTGTAATCACTTAAGAAAATCTCACTCAGTATTTATTCATTGAAGTTTATGTCGGATGATAAAATCAAAGTATGAAGTGATGTTTAATTATTCTTGTACACTAATCTAGTAATTGCTACCTGTATATGCAAGCCCATACGCCTTGCCATCAATTTCATGTAAATTGTAGCCTAAAGCCTATAAGAGGGAATTTTAATTCATACATATTATTTGTCTGGATCTCCCCATTGACTGGTCACACCACTGGGGAAGCTGGTGACGACAAAGACTCAGCAGCTAAGTGGAGTTTGAAGCCAACGGTACAGCGTTATAGTCTCGGAGTGAAAATCAATGTTGGGATATAGGCAAACCCACCTGACGAGCCCAGGAAGACGAATCGTGCATCCTGGATTTCAATGCTAGCCACCACCCTTCTCTGACTAAACGGTTGTGACATAAAAGAAATATTGAGGGAACACGAACAGAATGCACAAACACCACAAAAGGCTGATCAATTTAAGTCCTAAACATCAGTTTGACGATCCAAACAACCAATATATATGAATGGTAAGGGTAATCATATTATTCGTAATCTGTTTAAAGTTAGCGAATATTGTACAAACTTCGCTTATCCACTTTCAGTAAAATATACATTTCCTGACTGCAGCAAGATAATGACATGACACCAAATGTTTTCTGGTCCAGGTAATGGACAATTTTATTGTTTCATTACACTTTGAGTTATAATCTTCCTACTTGTATCTTTGAAACAGGTTAAGATATTTTTCAATACAGCATCATGAATACTACATACCATGTAAATTAGACCGTACAAACCCTTGTTAATATATTTTTAGAAGTCGTTTTACGACTTGTATTATTTCACATTACACAGATAAACTCTGTGTTCCTATGAATATAGGTTCCAAATCTGTCTGTTCAGCTCCTGTAGAAGAAAAGAGTGATAATGACGAAAGAAAGAATTCCATGATATCAAAATGTATCAGCAAAAAGTCCGTAAAATTTCCTGGAGAATGTGATCTTGTCACATGTGTGATAGACCCAGTTGATCCGTGGTTGAACAGTAAGTCAGTTAACTTTATAAATTTTGGCTGAAGGACAGTGCTTATCACCCGCTGAGTTAATCAGTATTTATAAACTCCAATGTAATCTCTCTTCGATCCAACCTTTGTATAGTGTCATTTCGCAGTTACAAGTAAGTATTTGAAGAAAATCACTTGTCTGTAGTATACAGATTTGAGACAGTCCCCAGAACGGAAGCACGTTTTTAATCTTAAGGGTAAGAGATTATGCTATTGATTACTATTTAAGGTTGCCAACTCAATGGTGGACACATTGAAATGTTAGAATATGTTTTCAAATACGTCCAATTTCAACACTTAAATTTGGAAAACACCAATCTTGATAACGAGGTAAGGATTCCACTGGTGTTTCAATGTAGCCACATTTCATCACTAGGATATACCGCCTTAAATTTGACTACAAAGAAGATGGTATAGAAATCACGTTTATGTAAATAATATAATACAAGGAAAAACCACTACAGTTTGATCAGAAAACTTTTATTAAAGACGAAACCGAACCAGCTTTTTTAGTTGTTGTCAGGGCTATTCCTTTTGTGGGTTAGTTTTATTTTGGGTAACACAGCTTGAGTAATGTTAAAAGTAAACTCATGTTGTAAACTCTGATATACTTGAAGTTTTTTATGGTTAGAAAAGAGGAAGTAGACTATAGAGTAGTAACTAAAACATTTTAAAGTCAACTTTTATTTCGCTTAATGCGTTTAGATATTGATTAAAAGGTCGCTTTACCGTGAAGTAAAAAGACTGAATGAATTAAAATTAAATGTAGTAAAACAATGGTAAATTTTCGATATCCCAATGAGCGGAAATCTGACTTTCTGACGTTTTTTGACTTAATGTTGGTCATATATTCAGAGCGAATAAATAAATGAATTAAATAAACACACGTCTAAATAGCATAAAGGAACAAGAGAAAATATTTAGTTCAATTAAAATCAAAGTTAAAATAGGTCTAATTATGTCAAACGGCTTCTTTATGAGACGGAGGCATTTGTATTTGTGTGATTGTGAAAAACGTTAAGTTTGAATTATGAAAAAGTCCAAAATATCATTGTGAAAATTCAGCTAATTAATACATATAAATGAACCAGTAGAGTCAAAACCTGAATATATATGTGTGTGTTAATTGTCCGAAAAACGAACATTGTTACATGTGGTTGTTTGGATAGACAACCAAATCTGGATAAACAATCAGGAATTCTTTTCTATTAAGAAATTTAACATTTCGTGAAGCGCTTCCACCACTGGCTTCTCTTTATGGTTGGATAGACCTTTCTAAATTATTTTGATGTCGGCTTGGAGGTAACTAAATATAACATGTGCCGCTAATGAGGATTTGATTTGTAAATTTTTCAGTTCTACAGGAGTAATAGATCTTTCGTATAGCTTAAGTGTTCTTTGGTACGAGTCAAGATTTTATGAGAAGGCTCTCCAACATAGAACGCATCACAATCGACACAACCTGTAGACACAATTCTGTGTATATGTACTGCTTACCTACTTACGCCTGTTACCCCTCGTGGAGTAGAATAGGCCGCCCACCAGCATTCTCCATCTAACCCTCTCCTGGGCAATCCTTTCCAGTCCTTCCCAGTTGTTATTCGACCTTTTCATATCTGCTTCTATTTCCCGGCGTCATGTGTTCCTTAACATTCCTCTTTTACGCTTTCCGTCCGGATTCCAAGTTAGGGCTTGCCTCCTGATGCAGTTTGGTGATTTCCTCAATGTATGTCCGATCAACTTCCAACAGCCTTTCCTAATTTCCTCCTCAGCTGGAACCTGCTTTGTCCTCTAACACAGAAGGCTGTTGCTGATAGTATTCGGCCGGTGAATGTTGAGAATTTTGTGTAGACAACTGTTTATAAATACTTGTACCTTCTTGACGATGGTTGTAGTAGTTTTTCACGTTTCAGCTCCGTACAGTAGGACTAACTGTCTTGACGTTCGTACTGAAGATTCTGACTTTGAAATTAGTTGAGAGTTGTTTTGAGTTCCATATGTTCTTCAATTGTAGAAATGCTGCCCTTGTTTTGCCAATCCTCGCCTTCACATCTGCATCCGATCCTCCTTGTTTATCAATGATGCTTCCCAGCAACGTGAATGTTTCTACATCTTTCAGAGTTTCGCCATCAAGTGTGATTGATTGAATTAAGATTTTCATTAGAATTTTTCTTAACTAGACAGTCCAAAAATGGTAGTTCACTGGGTCCATCTTCCTTTTTGGAAGTAAATTTATTGTGATCTGAGAAAGTGTTTATCATTTCAGAATGGTTTCTAAGGAAAGTCGTTTTATTGATGGAAAGTGGGGTATCTGCATAGTTGCCCCTGACATATGGCCTGATGGTACAGGAAAAAGTAAGCAACCTTATATGAGACGTAAACAAATTGACGAAAATGGACGTTACGTGAGATCTCACGGTCATTCTGTTTGTTTGTTTAAAGTTTCTTTGAATGTGAAAAGCGTTAAATCCAAGCATAGTCTTAAAAAATTTCATGTTTAGATTAATGCTGAAAGAAAATTTGCCAGATGGAGTATTATCACAATTGGTAAATCAACCAATAAAATCTAAATATTTATCAACGAGAATACTAATTTATAAAGATACAACATCAGAGCTTACAATTGTCTGTTTCTGTTTCACAGATAATTCCAAAACTTTTGAATTGAAAACAAATGAGTCTTAACAGATATTGTGTAGGTTCCGTTAAAAGATCAACGGATTTATATATATATTATTTCTTGAACTCATTTTTTAGTCTGTTGAGTCGTTATATGAAATTTTGAGTTATTATGAGACATGTACAGGATTGTGTTTGGCTCGTAACCCTCATGTTACGTCTACCGGCTGGATTCCTGTTGCTTTTCTATTTCGAGAAGTAAGTAAATATGTGTTTGGTTAGACAGTTCATTATTTTCTAACCATTTTTAAAAAAGTATAACATTCTGCTCATCATTATTATTTCCTATTAATTATTTTCCTTGTTACACAAAATCGATGACGAAATCGAAAAATTGATTGTCAGTAAATTTAATATTGAATAACAAGTGTTTCTTGAATGTTTATATCTTGTAATTTGGCGGTTTATTGATTAACAAAAGGTTTAAGGTGAACCACTCATGCTCCTACTTTACTAACGTTTTATATTTAATTAGTCTGCATCATTTTAAAAACTGGATGGAGAAACCATTTTGTTCTATTTTTCTTCTATTTCTCCTTGCATTATTTCATAGAACTGTATTGTTCTTCTATTAGTCTTTATCATTAGGAAGGTAATATCTACTAGTACACTATAAAAGTTCCTTGATGATTACATATTAACGGATTTCACTTTTATAACTTCTGTCAAATTATTTATCATAAGATAACGTATATTATGCATGTATTTAGGGGAATGGGTAATTTCTCAGCAACCAAATTTTTTCAGTCCTTTTGTATAAATAAATCTTATTAAGAGGTTCATTAAAAAATGTAATCTACAAATGGAACGTCAAAACCTAGATCTTTTTTATTCAGTTATGAATTTATTGATTACCTGAGCATTTCACCTATTCTTATTTTATTAAAGCATGTTTCAAAACATTTTATATCATGTTATCTCTGAATGTCATAGCGAAAATATAAAAATGAGATTGACCATTTAGTACGGATTTGTTTTAGGTCACAATGATTATTAAGTTAAACGTAACCGTTAGGAAACGCCTTGATAGTCTCTGATTGAATTTTTTCGCCAATGTCGGACAAATAGTTTGGCCATTAAAGTCTAATAAAATCAGCCATCACTAATACAGATTGGTGGGTTCATTCCCTGTCTATCAACCTTAGTTTGCTTAAAAACCAACTTTGTCGACTCAATCAGAGAGGAGTGATTTTAACATTTGTAACAAGATTTGGCCAAATTCTTCTCTTACTCTAAAGTATTCATTTAAAAGACACTGAATGGTTGTTTACAGTGACCATGTGAAAAGTTTTATTCAGATTGAAGTAAACAATGGTATATGTAATCACAATTTTGCATGAGTTGAGAAAACTCAATATTTTCAAAACCAGTTAAATTTCTAACAGTGAATTCTGAAACTCGAAATTATCATATTTTATGAACATTTTTGAGAAATTTCTTATTTCAAGCACTTACTTACTTACGCCTGTTACACCTTGTGGAGGAGCATAGGCCGACCACCAACATTCTCCATCCAACTCTGTCCTGGGCAATCCTTTTTAGTTCTTCCCAGTTGTTATTCATCCTTTCCATTTCATATTTCAAACAAATTACTACTAATTGATATTTAGTGTTTAATTTATTTCTTTTATTGTATTTTTTTCATTTATTTATTAGGTGCCGTATATGGAATGGCTTGATTTAAGAGAGAACAACTTAGGTTTAACTTTTGTACAAATATTATCATCATGTCTTCGTATACCACGAAAAGAAGTTAAAACAAAACAGTTTAAAAAAGAAAGTTTTGATAAACACAGTGATCTCCTCTCCAAGAAATTATCTGATAAGGATATTTTCAAGATTTCTAAAGATGTATCGATTTCAGAATCGAATTTCAGCTCATCAAAAACACTGCCTTTTCATTCACGTGGATTACATTTGGGTTGTACAGGTATTAATGGGAAATTATTACATACACTTATTCCGGGATTTCGTTTGGGTTGTATTACTGATCTTCGATTACCCGACAATGGAATTACTGGATCTGATGCTAAATTTTTAGTGCCATTGTTACGTTATAGTTCACATCTGAAATATTTAGATCTGAGTAGAAATCTACTTGGGGTAGGTTGCCACATTAAAGTTTCACGTTGTTTTGTGATTTCAAATATGCTTACCTTGTTGCTTTTTTCTATTTATTTCTTAATAGTTATAGTCTGACTGCTAATTATACTAATAGTCGCAATTATCCTAATTAATAACAATATGTAACAATTAAATTTATAAAAATTTAAATCCTAATCAAAATAACGTAGAATTTTAATTGGGTACATCATGTACATAAATAGGAAAAAGAAGCAATGAAATAACATTGAAATTCCTTCATCATATAGTTGAGTTAAATGAATCCTTTCTGAATTGTTTGTTCATTATTATCATGCTTACTCTTAGTATGCACCATCAAATGAATGACAGATTATATTTATCGACGAAGTTTCTACAAATCACAGTAGTGTTTCTTTAAAACTATATATTCACATGTAAATAACTCATTCATTTAGCTGTATACCAAATAAAAGGCTAATTACAAACCGTTCATTTGAACATTTGTAGCACACATGGTCTGCAGGATGGATTTCAGCACACGTCAGCGTTGTAATGAGTAAAAAGCAAAAGAAAGACAATAAGGCAGGAATCTCGAACTAGACTTCATTAAAATGTATTGAAGGTAGAAGTTTTACATAATGGCTTACCTGGCAATTAACAAACCTTAAAAAGATGAAATGTATCGATATTCCAAGTGATTTTTTACTTAAATTGTCAGCATATTAACTTCAAACTTGTTATAAAAGCCCATATAGACTTTCTAAAGTATCATTGACTCGAGCCAATAAAGTCAAAGCGTTAGCCGTTCACAAATTACTTGAATAAATATTTTGTTTATCATAATTTTCTGTAGTATTAGTCTAAAACAAGTCTCTTCTGATTCTTGTTACTGAATTCAAAATTTATCTGTTGATGAACATTTGATCATAGTTTCACATAATGGTGATTATATCCTGTCAATCATTCAACCAGTTGTTTTAGGAGTAAAATCATTTATACGTATAATGTTATGTGGTAAGAAACTATTTATCTCATTTGATACGGTACAATACCACATCAGATTGTTTGTTCAATGTAGAAGAATGTTTTTTACTCATCCAACTACTTACTTATTTACGTCTGTTACCCCTCGTGGTGGATCATAGGCCGCCCACCACCATTCTCCATCGAACCTGGTCCTGGACAATCTTTTCCAGTTGCTACTCATCCTTTTGATTTATGCTTCCGCTTCCCGACTGTGTTTGTTCTTTTGTCCAAATATTCTAGCTACATTTAAGCTGTCTATTGTATTCCGTGCTTCTCCTGAGATTTTGAGTCTTCATAATCCATTCAACTACCGGTAGAGAGAGAAAAGGGGAGGGTCAGCAGCCTTTTCTGACATCGGTTCTTACTAGACGCATCCAACTAACATAAAGTTAATCCAAACCAAAGGATTCAAAAATTATTTTAAATACTTTTGAAACAGTAATATAGTATAAAATACCAAAGCTTTGAAACTGTAAGAAGCAATATTTAAAGTTATGCGATTGCATTAACGTGATTATGGAATTCGGTACTTGGATAGAATTGCACTACATAAACAGTTCTATTTAGCTTTATGTGCAGTCAAATAAATGAGTTAATTTTAAATTCACTTCTACTGTATGAATAGTTTCAGGTTTTTTACTGTCCAATTTATGTTAATTTAGAGAAATATACAGTAAGATTTAATTCAGTTGATGTTTTTAATTAATAATTTGATTTAATAACTTGCTTATTTAAATGGTACATGTGATTTCATTGTCGTTTATTTGTCTGTTGTTATTTCATTTCAATTTAACTTTTCAATATTGCACTATATTACCAATAAAACATATTTAATGATAGTGTTTTTGTTTCGGGAATTTACATTTATAATCTTATCTCTAGTTAACTAGTGGCCCACTTAACTAAAATGTATTTATGATTGTAGAAAAGCTTAGAAAAGCTTAGAATTGAAGCTTGTTGCATTTAATATTCTATTAATGAAAATAAAATATTTTTAAACTATGATAATGTATTTACTTAGACCTTTTCATTGAGTAAAACTGAATAATCATTAAATGTATAAAAACATGGTAAAAAAAATTTGTTTGGTTTTTTTTTCATTTAATCCTATCACAGTTCGTCTTTGTTTCCATGTGGATGTAAGAAAATAATGACTTTAACAGTATTCCGAATAATGTACTTTCTAGATGAAAAGGATTCTTTTTCTGTATTCTAACATAAATTACTTCTTTTAATTAAAATACATGACATTTAAACTGTTTCCTCTGTTTATAATAAATATCTGATATGAAATACTGCTTTGAATAATTTAATTACCGTGTATAATAATTTTGTTTATTGAATAATAATGAAGTTAGAAATATAGACCATTGGAAACAAATTTATTTATCTGAAGGTAAAAGATTCTCTGTGAACAATGATATGTGAAGACAAATAATTTTTTCACTGTCCTCTGATTTTCAATGGTTGTTTGGTCATTATTTAGCTCCACAAATTTAACAGTCTTCAAAAGCGTCCCATGCTAGTGAATAACGACTGTTTAATCTATACTTTTCACATTCATAAAACTTATGGAAACAATCTACAAATTTAAGCAGAAGTGGGTGCTTATGATTTATGGCAATATCGAGGCATTCCTCACAGAATGGACATATACCAATAAGAGACTGATCAATTACAGTCCTAAACATCAATGGGAAGACTCAAACAACCAATTTCATATATTTGCCATAAAAAGTAGACTAAACAACTTAGTTACAGAAGATCGTTTTCTAAGTTACTTTATTTATATGACATTAACTTGTATCTGTCGTCACTGTTTGAGATTGTACTGTATTGACGATTGTCTAATGCATCCAATTTTTTAAAGGAAACCGAATTCAATGATATAATATTAATATTAGTGATGAGACCCAACCTATATGATACATCATATTCAAAAATGTGATAATTTGTTCGATTCTTGAAATCCACAGAGTGAAAACTGTTTTTTGATTGATAAACATGAAGAAAATATACAATTAGTATACACCCTTTTGAACCGATCTCCACAAACCACCTAAGTGAACTATTCCGCGCTTATTGGTGACCAACCTCGGGTTGAAATTGCAGCGAGATATAAGGATTAGTCAAATATAACTATGTATTATATTCGCTGATTATTACTGATGAAATCTGGGAATCACCACGCCTTATCACGTACTGATTGAAGCTGGATATGTGAACGGTTGGATTCCGACTCAATTAATGAACGCGTATTCATGTACCAGTTGAACTGAGCGAACTTGACTTTATAATTGTATATTCACTAATTTAGAAAATCCAAGTTACGTTAGGTGATCAGAGGTAGTTGTGAAGTAATCCACACTTAGACTTGATTAATAGAATTTGAACGGCGCTAAAGGACATCACAAAGATCCCAGTGGTCTTAACATTACTCACGTATCAGTTAACGTAGGTTGAGGTCATATTTTTCAGTACTTGTGATTGAAACATTAGAAATAATAATAAGGTTAATACGTGTTAACATCATCGTATTAAACAATACATCGCAGACTATATATGATGGTTCTAAACTACTAAAAAGCAAAAGTAATTTTAATTGCGATGTATATTTCAAAAATCATATACTTCTAAGTTAAACATTATTGATTATAATAAGACTACCTCTTTTTATGATTTCAAGTTTGATAACTTGTTATTTTACAAATTATATAATCCACCTTTAAAATGAACTTCAATCAAGATTTATCTCTAAGGTAAATTGATGTATATTCCATTAAAATACAATGTTTCGGATTACTTGATGAGTTATTCACAATCAATAGAAGCTTTTTTATAATGATGAATTAATAAATTGATTAAGTGAAAGTTTTATCGTAATGGCGATGCTTCATTCTTAATTCTTATTCAAAGAGACATTTGATTATTTTTAAAAACCTGTATGCTTATTTGTTTAGTTTCAGTGTTATTTTAGATTGGACAAGTTCAATTTAACCTGCTTTCTATGTTCTCATTTAATTTACCACGTATTATTAGGGTAGAAAATCGAGTAATTATTTTATTTTAAATAATACTGAACCATTATTAAATGGAGAAGAATTTGAGACTACTTTACACATTTTCTTTATTACCTTATATTTACAGCTTTCTAATTAATATATCTGTTCGTTAATAAACCAGAACATAAATTAACATACATAATAAATAAGTTATACCGTTATTTATGTTTGTACACAGAAATATCATTAAGTACTTTGATCTATAAATCATAGCTATACAATTGATGACAAAAGCATTCAATATGGTATGTTAATTGCCATCATCTTTCATTGTATCAATAATGTACTGTAATAATAATAAAAAGAAGAAGAAATGTGAACCCTAATTATCCTGATATCGTATAATTTTAATACTAAACATTATGTAGAATTGGGTCTAAATATAAATTGCGTTTACGTTTAGCAGAAAATAAAGTTTATATTATAAAAAATATACTTTCCTAAACTTTTTACGCTTACAGTGGCCAGTTATAAATTTCTATGCGTTCACTTTTATTACGTTGAAAATGTGAATAGATAAATGAAACTACAAAATAATTGAAGTATTAAACAAGTGTAATATTCCAAGATCATTTAGATTTCTATCGAATGAAAAGAATTTCGGAGGTACTATGTTCTTTCTGAGCTGGATATTCCATCGATGATGTTTTCATTGTCTCGCTAGATAACTTCATATCTTGTAAAATGTACTGATCAAAATAAAGAAAGTGATCTAAGAAAATGTATTTTCAGATGATTTTCTTTGAATCATACATTTGAAGTTTAGTGAATTATTGTTTATTGCTTTATAATTCTTTTTAAAAAGGGAGAATTTATTTCTTTAACGACAATTAGTCAGTATTTTTGAAAACTGAATTATGAATGTTATACAAAACTATTGCTTCAAACGGTATCTAATGGTGAAAATTTACTACATAAATTTATAAACTTCCCTGATGCATCCGATATCAATCGTTTTTATTTGTTCGTTCTGTTTAACACTTAAATCTGATTTATTTATTTCTGTAAAAGATGAATTAATTATTTAAATTAATGACAATGGAGTTTATAACGGATTGTTACACATCTAATTTAGAATAAATTAAAAAAAAGCACGTTATCAAGTTAAGACTAAGTTATGTATAAGACATTGGTAAATGTTGCTATCCTTCCTAAGATAAATACATATGTAACCATAGAGAGAAAGAAAAGTGCAAAATATCCACATGGAGATAATCTTTATTTTGTTAGATCCTCATTGTTATAATACAATCAAATGAACTAAAAAGTACGCTCTTACATTCAAATGATCTATAATTATAGTCATTAGGAAAAAAAATTTAGAATAATGTCAACTTTTTCTGTAATACGTTTTTAACAACATCTTTTTCATGATGTACCTTATCGATACTTTACAGTATTAATAATAATTTTATAGCTGTAACCTAACTGAGCTTTGAAGTAGACAGTAGACATACCTTACTATATTATTTCTTCTATAAATAAGTAACAAGATAATTAATGTTTACTATTAGATATTTATTCTAAACAGAAACCTTACCGAGTTCATTTCAAGCTTTGATGATATTGATCATCAAGTTAATAATATAATCTACTGTTATGTGTATAAATTGAAATTTAAATGGGTTGCCATGAATATGAATTTAGTCAAGTTAATATGTACTTCTACTAAAGTATAAAATTGATATTCATCAAGTAAAAACACTATTATTTCAAACACATGTATTATATTATTACTGTAAATAGAGGTGAATAAAGAAACCTTTGGAGTTTTATAGTTACATAGATAAGTATTTGGTTGGGACTTTTGTAATAAATGAAATACCTTTCCCACAAAAATCATTTAATAATAATAATTTATAGGCATGCTAAGCAAAGATGGATAGTGGCTAGCAGTGGAATCCAGGATGCGCGTTTCGTCCTATTTGGGACTCATCAGATGGATGTACCTGCATCTTGAAGTTTATGTTCACTCTGGGACTCGAACCCAGTACCTTTCGCTTCGAACGCCATCGCGTTATCCAATCGGCCACTGAGTCCAGTTACAGTCCTAAAAACATCAATGGGAAGATCCAAACAAACAATACTAAGTAAATTTCAATAATTTATAAGGTTTCATGCATAAAAACAAAAAAAGAAAACTGAATTTAATTATCATATATTGTAATATAAAGTGAATATTGGTTTACTGTAAACTCATCTTGTTTCCATTTGATTGTTTTCTTTTGTTGTTATACGGATGATTGATTGTTTTTTTTCCTTTTTTTCTTTCTTGATAAATAGTACATTTATTCATATTATCAAAAGTTAAAAAAAATTATGTTTTATTAAAATTTAACAAACTATCAATGTTAAATATAACAATAGAATAAAGAAATTTATTTTTTTGTTATCAAATCATATAACTTTTAATGTACTTTCTAACCTTAATATACTTTCAATTTTATGCATTTATTTGCTTATATATCTGTTTGTCTTAAGAACTTACATGAAAATCTTATTTCTGTGTTAAAAAAACAATTGGAATCTTCTACTTTAAAACAGTATCCTTCACAGATGTAAATAAGCTCCAATAATTAAAAATAATGTTGAACAAATAATTGTGTTATTATCCGAAGGGGTTTTGTGTAGATCTCAATATTTTCATAGTTGAAAGCATGAGTCAATTGAAGCTAGACCATCATGGAAAACCCGGAAGCACTGGACGACCGTTTCGTCCCATTGTGGGACTCCTCAGCAGTTCCAATCCACGATCCCGCATCTCGAGATTCGAACCCAGGACCTACTAGTCTCGCGCCAGAGCACTTGACAGATAGATCACCGATTGACTCATGCTTTCGACTATGAAAATAATTGTGTATTTATACAGGGAAATTGATAGTTGGATTTGAAAGAAAAGTTTAACTAAATACTTGGCTTTTCCTTAGTAAACAAAAACAGTTTCTAGTTTCAGTTGATATTTTCACTTTTTCAGTTTAAACAAAATAAAATGAAATAATTATAACAGTTTACCAACAACACTAATTTTAATAGATTTCTTGTAGAATTTCTTAAATGTCTTGGAATATATGTACATAACTTTGCGACAGTGAGCTGATTAGATTGATATCTTTTAGGAGTTTGTAAAATTAGCCATCTCTTCAGAAGCTAGTCAGATGGTTTTCTTGAAGTTGCTGTAAGGTAAAAGTTGGTGTACATAAAGCTGTCAGGAGAATAAGGAAAGATTCATAATCAAGTTATTGAGTTAACACAAAGCTATACTGCAAACATACTCATTTTTATATGTAAAAATGAAGTCTAGTTAATAGTTCAGTTTTACGATTTAGCCTGTAGAGATTTGCATTTGTTATTCAGATAACGACATAATAATAATTTCAGCTTTCGTATGGATTTTAGTCAATATCTTTTACATCTAGGGAAAATATATATCATAATAGTCCATAAATGGTCGCTAGTAGTTATCATTCATTTATTCTTCGTTCAGATATAACACTATTCTTATTCATTTCTTTACTATCTATATCCATAACCATTGTTTAAATATAAGTGATGGTTTTATGACTGGAGACATTGGTAAACACTGTTGAAATTACATATTTTGTAACTTCTTAATCAGAAGAAAGTTAGCTCTACAAATAAATGATACTCTTAGACAATGAAACCACTTCACTTACATATATATGTATATCTTTTGTCACTGTAAGTATCAGAAAATAAAAACCTACTTATAATCTGCGCTTTAAAGGAGCCTCTTTATAAAAAATTGAATAGTCAATTTCCAAGCTTGATAATGGATTGCTAACGAAATAGTTTTCTTTGATTATTTTAACCTGACAGTTCTTCAATTCCTCGTCTCATGTATTTAATTTAGATTTTAGTTAAATTTAATTAACAAATAAATTTCACAATGAACTTTTCCTTTAATATTATTAATGAAATGAACTTAGTCTGTAACAAGAAAAAGAAATTCCTCTGTTGCCATGGCACTTATTTTTAATTCGCTAATGAAACATTTATTTCGATATAATAAAAATAATTTAATGTTAGTTCATTTCGGTCGTTTCAATGAGATTTGATGTGTGATCGTGCACAAAATTATTTCTGTAAATTTATTGATCAAGAATTTCAAGATGAAAAACCAAATATGGATTGATAATGATGTCGATAAATTGTTACCGTGTTAACTAATACACGTAGACAAGTTTTCATTTCATCAAATCAAAACGTAACCATAATTAAATAACTTTTCGATTAGCTTCTCCATAAAATCTGTTCACCTAAATACATTCATCATTAATATTCTTAGCAAGAAAGTTTGAAAATGCGACCACTTCAATTAAAGTTTTTCAGATAGGATATGCTTTAAGTGATCTGACAGGAATAGTAATAATAATAATTAGTCTTGCAATATATACACCACATTATCGATGAAATGAAAATGTGACCGAATACGTAAAATCAGACCGCACCTAGCCTTTCAAAACATAATGTAATACTATTGGGTAAAACAAATGTCATGGTTGTGAAATGTGAAAAGTCAGCAAAGTTGTATAACAGTTTTTTTTCAAGTTTTATAATCAAAAACACGGCAAACTTATCAAATTCCATTCGAAAAGCTTACTGATAATAGGGAGAAAGATTGAAAAATACACGATAAAAGCAAATAACTGTTGTGTGACACAATTCAGGCTGAAGAAAAACATTGGTTATAGAACAGTAAAACAGGTCAATTCAATGGAAATACATATTGTGAATAATCTATGTTAATCGGTGGTCAAGTGAAAATGTAATATATCATCAGTTTCTTCTGTTCATTTACATCTAGTCTCATTAGTTTGATCCGGACTGCACTAGCTGTATTCCTTAGATCGTATATATTAATTAATAGCCAAATATTAATGATTTCAATGAACATCATTAGTTGAGAAGTGTTTTACTTGCATGTGAAACTTTCTCCTTTCAAAATAATAGATTTCTGTGTAAGTGATAATAAACGTTCAGAAATAATATTAATAATTTTATATCTTATTTGACTTCTTTTCATATAAAGGACTTGGGTTGTTCAACTATATCACAGGCATTAGCTTCACCTTGTTTTTCATCCGAAATTCTCAATTCAGATGAAAATCAACGAGGTTTAATCCGATTGTTTCTATCAGAAAATATGATAACCAGATCAAGTATGAGTATATTGGCAAGTGGCCTAACACGCTGCACACGTTTAACAACGTTACAGTTATCTGGCAATTTAAATATTGGCTCTTCCGGTTTATTTGATTTGAAATCAAGTCTTATCAGTTGTCCATGTTTAAAGCGTTTGGGTATTGCATTTTGTGGTATTGATCATGATGGTGCTGCAAGTATTACGGAGATATTAATAGAAACAACATTCCGTTTCAAAATAATAGATTTGACAGGAAATCCTATTGGCATAGAAAATTGTTTAGCCCTTCTAAACTCTTCAGCTTATTTGGATGGAAAAGTTAGAATAATTGGTTTAGGTAAGTTTGATTTTATTTAAACCATATATAAAAATTTATATGAACATATACATATATGTTTATGTTCAATTGTGTTTTAGAGTTTCAACCTTCATCGTTAATGCAATGTGCGAGACAGTTATCGGATAAAGAAAATAATAGTTTTTTACGTCAGAGTAATGTAAGTAGTATATTTGATTTATTTTCTTAGTCATTTAGGTTTCTCCTATGTGTGAAAATTACTGTGCCATTGTTAATTTAGGTAGATATTTGACCATGTTTAGAGTATGTAATAAGCAATTGATTTGTCGTCAGACAAGATTTCATGTTCCTAATACAAATGAAACACTTTGAGCTAAAGTTCTATATCTGAACTAAAATGAGTAGAATACTCAGTGTCAGCATCCAGTCTCCATCAGATTTCATTGATTATTTTCGAAATGAACTAGAATTAACTCATTTAACCAAATTTCTAATTAAATTTCAGACTGAGCATATCGGTTAGTATTGGTTCTCTTGACAAGTAACAGAAAAAATCGCTTTGCGATAACTGAAATATAAGTCACTCCTGAGCTGATATTGCTACCATGCATAAAGCAAAACAGAATAGGGCTAACGCCTCTAAATACATCAACTCTGAAATGTTCATTGGAGTGTTAAAAATACTGATCGTTCCCTTCTTCATGACTACCTAATAAATAAATATTTTAATCGACATCATGGACCGATTAATGATAGACCATCGTTCAAAATCTGGAAGCACTGGACGGCCGTTTCGTTCTATTATGGGACTCCTCAGCAGTGGGCATACACAATCCCTCACGTGGGACTCGAACCCATGACTTGTGGTCTCACGCGTGAACGTCTAACCTTTGGCCACTGAGCTGGTATCCAACGACATTGATGTCTAACTTTAGCCGATCCACGATATTAAGCGAAAACCCTTCATTGTCTCTGATTAGGAACTGCCTTACACCCGACATGAATTAGCTCGAGTGAACATGGCCTCTCACTAAAACTCTGAGAATCACGTTTTGAAGCTAGTTACCAGTAAGCTCATGATAATTATTTGTAAAGAGCCGTGGAGATGTGGATGCTCACTGCTGAGGAGTCCCATACTGAGACAAACCGGTCGTCTTGTACTTTCAAGTTTTCAATGATGGTCAAACGTTGATCGGTCCATGATCTCAATTAATCCTCAACAATCACCACAACCCTATACTTAAAAATAAATATTTCTTAAATAATCGTCTTATTCTTTTATAAAATAGTTATAAGGTCGGTAAATGATGTCCTATATGGAGGTTTGTGGGCTAATATAATGAAACTACTTTTGAGCTACCAGACCGTATGTCAAATTGAGAATTCTTTAATTTTTTAGTTTAATATATGCAAACATATCTTCCAGTTGTCAGTGTTAAGAGCTGCAGTTGATCCATCTCAGTTAGTATATGTGCACCTGAAGCGAATTATTTCGATATTCTCTTTCAGTTGCAAGTTTCAGCAACGCTGGTTCGTTACTTCTTGTGAAAAGCAACACGAGAATGTAAATACAATCTGGTGACGAGATCGATTTAGGATGAAAATAATATTCTGAACTCAACTGCTAATTGCGATCACACATTACTCAAACTTCCCTATTTTAATATAACGACGATCCTCAGAATCTCGGAATAATTTTTTCTTCAATAGTATAAATATATTTTAAAGGACTTTAAACTTCACACTCGAATACTTTTTCTATACTATCTACTCATCTTCACTACTAGTACTATAAGGATAAGACCTATACGATTTTATCGTTATCATTGTCGGTGATAGATATTTGAATATATCTTAGATAGCATCTATAACTACCATGATAAGTTAACATTTGAAATGTTTGGAGTAATTCATCCGTAATAATTGCTGCCATAAGAAACCCATTTGATAGTTTTCGAGTTATTATACTTGTTTTCATATGTGCTTTTTGCTTATTAGTTTCACTAATTCGTGAATGGTTATGTCAACGTAGACCTGTATACGCCTGACGATGCATAATTCGACATCCGGAAAACTAGTCGGCTATTTTGGTGATTTCGTACTTTTCTTAGATGTTTATGTATTAAAAACGCGTTTACTTACACATAAAATTGACCGAAAATCCCTACGGTAATAATGAAAACGGTCTTATTTGGCCTTCTATGTTTTCGGAAGCATATTCTTTTTTTATGTAATCGAATCTTTAATTTACATTGGTGTCCCAAGTTCTAGGAAAAGTTAATTGCTACATGACACTCATATGTTGGAAATCATTTCTATTTCCCAGTTCATTTTAATATCTAAAAACAAATTATTTTATTTCGACTGTGAGTTTGATCAGTTATTATTCAAGTATTTTTCCGTTGTAGTCCGGTGATACTCGCTATAAACCATTCGCATTACGTATGTTTAATGTAGATTTTCGTTTTAATTAATTATCTATCTCTTAGAACTGAATATAGAAACTGATATATCCATTTATGAACTTAAATTTCATGTACTGAAAGAAGAGTATTTTCTTTACATAATGGTCTTTCTAACTGTTTTTTATTTTGATATCAGGATAATTCGCATGTTCAAAATAATTTACTGAATCCAGATCGAGATTATCAACGACTTAAAAATAAGAATCGGAGACATTCTCATAATAGTTCATCGAAACATTCAAGTTATGGGAAAACGAAATTCTCCTCCCTAACTACAATCGACTACAATCATAAATCACATTCAGGACTTAATCCGCAATATTTGTGGGGTGACAGTTCAGATGATGACCATAGAATGAATAATACTGATGATGACAATGTATCGGTGGTTGCAAAAAGAAACAGAAATTACCTTTCAGAACAAATTAATAGACAAAGTAGAGAAAATGAATGGACAAAACACTATTTTATCAGTTGAACTGTATACACAATTCCATGAGATTCAAATATTTCGTGGAATAATTTCTCTCCCTATCTTAAGTCTTGTTAAATTGTTGAATTTATACAAATGTATCATATAAACTTGAATAATGCAAGTTGCATAGCTCTTACAGTGCACTTAAATCACTTATGTAAATTCGTCAGATTTCTGTCGATTATCTTTTCTTATGAATATATGTATTTTTCCATAACTCGGTTTCCCTAGACTTACTATAAATCTTAGAAATCTCAATGTTTAAATAATGATTATTATCATGTTAAAGTAAAATTTGAACTACAGATTAAACAGAATAATGAAACTTTTCACTGATAATATTTTCATTGATAAAAACTCCCATGTTTATACCGGGATTTGAAGTAGGATATGTATGTCGTTGGTGATGGAGTATAGAAAAAGTCTTTTTTCTGAATCAAAAGTATATATATATATATATATATATATATATATATATATATATAAGTACTATCAACCAGTATCAGATACATTAAATTTCATCTTACTGGTAATTTATCTATGCTGTTGGAAAACAAATATCGTCTTCACTCAGTCAAGCTTGGAGAATTTTAAATAGCTGTAGCCAAAATAGTGATGTTATAATGCTTTAGATTGGAATACAAATTAGGATTTACATGACTAGTCGATAACTGAAGTGGTTTACAGCACTTTAAATAGTTAATAAATTCAGATGGCAATAGAATATAATAAATAATAATTAGCTTTCACTTTTCACATTATTCCTCTACCAATTCGAATGGTGGCTTTTTTAAGCATTTCTATTCACTTAGGTTTTGAGAGGTGTTTTTGACTTGGAAAATTTGTGCAAATCAATCTGTATTCATCAACGGTCAGTATTTATGAATAAAACTATTTACAAACTATTTACAAGAAAAACGTACACTCAGATAATTATGTACTAACTATAAAGATGTAATAGTAATATAGACCAAACGATTTCTGATCATTGTACTGTAGAATGTACCCATCGAACTGATGGATCTAACAGAGTGCAAAATATTTTGCCATTATATTGTATTTCTGATGATTTAGAAATATGTAAAAACTACAAAGAAAACGTTGCAAACCTAGTACTTTTTTCGAAATAATTTATAGTACAGTATACAACAAATTGCATATTTGAGTAAGAACACACATATTCTTTTTAGTACACATATGAATTGAGTTACTTAGTGTTTCGTGAAATTCCTTAGGACTGGTTACAAAACTAACACGTTACAAAATAGGTCTTTTCAAATGGATCAAGACTTTCAGTGAGACCTCTAAAGACTTAGGGTATAATGCTTATCCAACATAACTATTAACCTTCAATGTCGGCGAAAACATCAAGATAAACAGTTGACGGTTTTGGAAATATTCAATAATTAAGATGCTTTGTAGACGGAACAATAAAGTCACATAACTTTTGTGATATTTGTAACAAAAAATTTAACTGTGGTTTAGGCGTAGTTGCAATTTATTGTCATTTACGTAGTCAAATCCCATATTACAAGACAGCTAAGTATTGTAACTATGTTATGTTTACTTGACAGTTATGTGAAATCTTATGTTAAATCTTAAAATTTAAAGCTGATGAATTAATTTGATTTGTTGTTGTTTGCTTGTATATTCCCATTGTTGTTTACAACTGCAGTTAATCAATCTCTTATTGGCATATGTGCAATCTGTGCGGATTGTCTCGATATCGCTTTTAGTCACAAGCTTTATAAGCAAAGATCGGTAGTGGCTAGCAGTGGAATTCAGGACGCGCGTTTCGTCCTATTTGGGACTCGTCAGCCGGATGTGCCTGCATCTCAGAGTCTATTTTCACTCCGGGATTCGAATTATTGTAGTGAAATGGTCAACAGACTTATAATTTATCATTAAATTCATTGGTTCTAATTTATTCAAAGAAAATTGACATGAAGTTATTCACTTAAACTAAACTCATCATCTTGTGCTGAGAATTTTATATTGTACCGAAAACATAATATTGAATAATGCCATTAATAGTAATGATAATCAAAATTAAATTTTAATTTATAATTTGTTCACAAACTTGTACGTGTTAGGAATTCAGTAAAGAACGTAAATTTTGTTTGGCACAAATTAACTAAGATTTGTTGGAATCACTATATCCATTATTTTATTGTTACTAATGGGATGTAGAAAAAATCTACAATCATTTCAATGACGCTAACATTAACAGCTTGAACTGATTATTTATCTGTTATACTGGTTGATTACTTTACAGGAACTAATATCATATTATTCTAGTCGTTTAGTGTTTATCGAATTCTGTTGATGAATTATATGAGTTATTTTTGTAGACGAAAGAATACAAATCATGCTTTATGTATATTTTTATATGATGGTAATGATCGATACACTGACAAGTAAATCCAAAGGTTCCCGTTATAAATCTTAATTATTACTATTGTAGCGACACCTAAATTAGGGAACGAGAACAAAAAAAGGGACAAATGAATGTATTATTAAACGAAATTACAGAATTTCTTAGAAAAATTTGAGAATCATACAGTAAATACTTCATTTGCAAAATGTCCATCAATTGTCTCAGACTTGATTGATCCTTCGTCTTCACACCAATCACTCCCTGCTCGCGTTCACTTCCCTTTGATATTCTCAACCTTCTGGCGCCAGGCATTCCACTTTTGATTGGTTATACATACTACTTATATCTATCGACACTAGTAACACACACCACACTATTATTATTGTGTGTATTTATTGTACTTAAAATGGTATTATTGGTTTATAATCTTAGAATGAATACTTTACTCAATAGTTTTAATCAATTCAGAATAATAGAGAGTTATATTAACAATATGGATATTTAGAACAAACAGTTTTTCAAAAGGAAATCTGTAAACTACGATGAAAACAAGATGATATGTTTCAACTTGTTTTACGCTTATAAATATTATCCTTCCTGTACCAACTTATCAAAGTTCCATTGTACTTACTTACACCTGTTACTCCCAATGGTAACAGGCCGCCGACCAGCATTCTCCAACCCACTCTGTTCTGTGCCTTCCTTTCTAGTTCTTTCCAATTTTTGTTCATCCCTCTCATGTCTGTTTCCATTTCTCGGCATAATGTGTTCTTTGATCTTCCTCTTCTCCTTTGACCTTCAGGATTCCATATGAGGGCTCGCCTTGTGATGCACTTGGCTGCTTCCCTCAATGTGTATCCTATCCACTTCCATCGCTTCTTAATCCGCAGGATGAAATCAGGTTTGTTCTCTCCCACAGTAACTTGTTGCTGATAGTGTCTGGTGAACGGATGCGAAGTATTTTGCGTAGACAACTGTTAATAAACACCTGTATATTCTGGATGATGGCCTTTGTAGTTCTCCACGTCTGCGCCCCATACAGTAGAACTATCTTGACATTTGCACTGAAAATTCTGGCTTTGGTGTTGGTTGACAATTGTTTTTAGTCCCAGATGTTCTTCAGATGTAAATATTCTGCTGTTGCTTTCCCGATCCTCGTCTTCACATCTGCATCAGATCCACCCTGTTCATCAATCATGCTGCCCAGATATGCAAGGGTTTTCACATCATCCAAAGCTTCTCCGTCAAGTGTAATTCGATTGGTGCATGCTTTATTGTATCGGTGAATCTTGCTTTTCCCTTTGTGCATATTGAGACCTACCACTGCTGAGGCTACTGCCACACTAGTAGTCTTCTCCTGCATTTGTTGTTGCGGGTGTGATAGAAGAGCCAGATCGTCCACGGAGTCTAGATCGTCCAGCTGAATCCTAGCTGTCCTTTGTATCCCGTGCTTCCCTCCAGATATTGACGTCTTCATGATCCAGTCGATTGCCAGGAGAAAGAGAAAGGTTGAGAGTAAGCAACCTTGCCTGACTCTGGTCTTTACCTCAAACGAGTCAGTGAGTTGTCCTCCATGCACGACTTTGCAGTTTAATCCATCATAAGAATTCCGTATAATATTGACTATCTTCTCAGGCACACCGTTGTGTCGAAGAAGCCTCCATAGTATTGTCCTGTCTATGCTATCAAATGCTTTCTCGTCGTCAATGAAGTTGATGTGGAGTGATAAATTCCATCCAGTTGATTGTTCTACAATGATCCGCAAAGTTGCGATTTAGTCAGTACACGATTGATCCTTCCTGAATCCAGCTTATTGGTCTCGAAGTTGAGCGTCTACGGAGTCCCCCATTTTGTTTAACAATACCCTGTTGAAGACTTTTCCTGGTACTGAGAGAAAAGTGATGTCCCTGTAGTTATCACACTTGCTGAGATAGCCTTTTTGGTATTTTGGTCAGAAGTCCTTCTTTCCAGTCTGTTGGTACTTATTCTTCATCCCAAATCTTACTGAAGAGAATGTGGAGTATCTTTGCAGTTGCTGCTACATCTGCTTCAGTCCCTCTGCTGGAATGTTGTCTGGTCCTGCTGCTTTGCCGCTCTTGATTTGTCTGATGGTCATGCTGATATCTTCAATTGTTGGTGGGCCATCATCGATTGGAGCTGGTCGATTCAAGAGTTCTTTGAAGTATTCTACCCACCTGTTTCGCTGTTTTTCAATGTTGGTGATTACGTTGCCTTCCTTGTTTGTCACTGGTCGTTCTGGTAATTTCCAGCGAGCTTCTTTGTTGTTTCATATAACTGTCTCATATTTCCTTCTTTTGAAGCCTTTTCCGCCATCATTGCTAGATCTTTCACATATTTACGTTTGTCGGTTCTGATGCTCCTCTTCACTTACTTGTTTGCTTCTGAACTTCTTTTGTAGGCATTTATAAAAATGATTCCTGATAACGTTCCATAGATAATGATCAAAATTCTGAAGTACAAATCAAATGATAATTTACAATCATATTACAAACCAGTTTCAAAAATATTAACTTTCATTTTTTATGTAAATACCATTTTAAATATTGACTGTTTTGTTTTAATAATAAAAATAATTTGATTCGTCTTATTTATAAAGAATCATTTACATGTATCTCCAATAAAATAAATGTTGGTGGTCGAATTCCATTTCAGAATCAGTCATTACTTTGCTGAATATAAACAAGTAGATATTTTTCTTGAAATCACTTACCGATCTAAGTAAGATCACAAAAATCACACTGAATAAATTGATTCCTTTCTCCGTTTACGTATACATGAACGTACATGATGTCGCTTATATCAAAAAATGCAGACAACTACGGATACGAGTTTGATTGAGAAGACCTCGAAATTGAGGATTAATGGATTTCAAACTATTCACAGAATTTCTGGAAACACAGAATTATATTCAATCAGAAATTAATAGACATGCCATCGTGGACCCATTTTACCGACCTATATAGGAAAAGTCAGTTAATCACGTGTCGATAGGTTAACAGAATAAAGTGATCAGTAGGAGTACAAAGATAAATTGAACCATCTAAACGTCTGAAAGTAACCACTCACAGATAAGCTGGTCAAAACGAGCTTATTTCTACTTGAACCAAAATAAACTAAGCTACATCTGTAGCTCTTCTAGGGTTACTATCCGTTTAAATCCTGGGTAAAGGAGGAGGGTTAGGCATGTATTCGGCATCTCAATCCCGTAGAATTCATCTTTGCTGAAAAAACGCTAACCAGAATAAACATATTAAACCATTTCAGCTGTGCTGTCTGGACTGAAAGATCTTACGTCTGAAGAATTATGATGCCTCATGGTGAATTCAGAGATTCTTCGGACGTCACGTGGCCGAGGCTCTTTCTAACAACCAACAACAATTTTTATAGGTACATGGAATGTTCAGACAATATGGCAGACATGGGGGACTAGTGAAATATCTATGGAAATGGGGGGATACAAGTTTGCGGTGCTCAAAATCAGTGAAACCCATCGAAAACAAGCTGAACAGAAGTGGATAGATTCAGGAAAGATGCTTCAGTACTCAGGTCATGAAAAAAATGCCCCATATACCCAGGGAGTTGCTCTGATGTTGTCCAAAAAAGCACGAAATGCACATATTGTGAAGGAACCTCACGGACCCACAATCACGAAAGCATCTTTCAAAACAAAGAAGGAGGGAATCGCAATGAATGTCATCTAATGTAATGCACTCACCAACGATATCAATGACGACGATAAAGATTAGTTTTACAAGAGGCTGCAATCGATTATTGCGAATTACTCAGCAAAGTACCTGGCCATCCTGATGGGAGACACAAACGCCAAAGTCGTAATGGATAACACCAGGTTTCAAGATATCATGGGCTGATATGGACTGACTGGAAGAAGCAAGTGAGATTGGTAATAGATTTGCAAATTTATGTGTATTCAACAAAATGGTTATAGATGGTACAATATTCCCACACAAAACTACATGTGTCTCAACAAGCCACACTACACGGAACCAGATCGATCATATTTGTATCACTAAAATATTCCCAAGTTCAATGGAAGACGTGAAAACCAGAAGAGGAGCTGACATAGCTTCAGATCATCACCAGATGGTTGTCAAGATGAAACTGAAACTGAAGAAGCATTGGACAACTGGAAAAACCGCATTACGAAGGTTGAATACAGACTTCATTCCAGCTACTGACAGACTCAACTACAGGTTCCAAGCCTTACTAGATCTACTGCAAAAAGAAGAAACCACTATGGAGGATAACTGGTAAAAGATGAAAGAATTACCAACTTCAATTGGTCAGGAGGTTCTGGGTGGCAACAAGCATCATCATAAATAATGGGTCTCTTTCGAAACCCTGGACAAGATTCAAGAACGAAAGAACAATAAGACAGTAATTAACGACAGTCAAACAAGAATAGGAAAAATTTTAACAGCTCATGTACAATCGAGTTTGTTCACATCTAACTTGGTTAAGCCCTTTTGTTATCTTATTTAACGAACAGAGTCATTCGTACAACAACCTATCTATACTATTATACCTTTATTATGCATGCTTTAGCATTATTTACTGCCTACGCATATATTCATTTTGTTAGCCTTACTATTAATCGCTTAATTGATTCCGTAATTCATTCATTTCACTATGTATGTACATTTTAATCCTGTTCACTGACTCTCTGACTTGTTTACTCGCACACTCGTTCATTGACTCACTGACTTGCTCGCTCATTCGACTAACTCGCTTGCTTTACGGCACTACTCTTTCATGCTTGCTTAACGTGCCCGTAATTTTGAAAATATGTGCGTGGTTTAATAATAAACGCAATCAATATTTCTTATTCGCTTTCTGATTTATACACCGTTGGGGCGTTATCGAGCAACAGTTATCAGGACAAACAATGTACGAAGTTTAGGGATAATATCGAATACCGACCACCACAATGCCAAGACACAAGCTAAGTACACATAAGTAAACATGCAAGTGAAGAGAAGCATTAGAGTTGATAGTCAAAAATACATGGAAGATTTAGCACCGACAGCAAGAGAATGAAATATGAATCAAATGTATGACACAACGAAACGTTTACGCACCTGGACAGCATCATCGACGAACAAATAGGATCCGATGCAAATGTAAAGACAAGGATTGGCAAAGTAAGGGCTAAATTCCTGCAGTTAAAAAGCATATGGAACTCAAAACAACTGTCTGCAAGCCAATATCAAAGTAGCAATCTTCAATACGAACGTCAAGAAAGTTTTGCTCTACGGAGCTGGAAAATCCAGAACTACTACAACCGCCATCAAAAATTTACAATTACTCATAAACTGTTGTCTGTGCAAGATACAAGATGTCCGTTGACCATATACCATCAGCAACGACCTATTATGATAGAGAACAAAGCAGCTTCGAGATGAAGAGGAGATTAGGAAAAGATGTTAGAAGTGGATAGGTCATACATTGTGGAAACCATCAAACTGCATCACAAGGCAAGTGCCAACTTGGAATCCCGACAGGAAACGGAAAAGAGGACGAGCAAAGAACACGCTTCTCCGATAATCGGGAGTAGACATCAAAAGGATGAATAGTACTGGGAAGAACAGGAAAGGATTGCCCAGGATGGGGTTGGAAGGAGCATGCTAGTGATAAGTTTATGGTCTTCCATGAGGGGTAACAGGTGTAAATGAGTAAGTAAGATAAACTAGCTACTGTAGTTTAGGTTGTTTGTTGATAAATGGGTTGAATTAGTTAGAATACTGGTTAATAATTATAAGTTTTATCAATTTTCCTGACTGACAAAACAAGTTCTATGCTTTATTTAGAAAATTTTGATTATCATTCTTCGACTCCATTGTTTTCTTTTAAATTAAACCTCAAACATTTAGTTAGCAATTACTGTTTGTTTTAATAATTCCATTGTATTTTTTTTCACTTTTATTTTCATTTATATCCCCTTACTAGAGTTGTGTAAACTAGGATAACTCAAACCGATATTGTATTTATGTCCGGTTCTAGGTTTTTCATGAGCGATAACTGGATGATATATATTTAAAACCTACTTAAAGTTTCTATTTATTTCAGTTACCTGAAGTTAATTCTTTTCTCGATAGATTTCCATACTTTCATTTAGATCAAATAAAATTCACGCTTTAAGATACTTCATAATGTTAAATGTTATACTTGATCGTTACAATAAATGTATACTGTCTGTGTTTTTCTTCATTCTTTTACAAAAGTTTGGATTATTTATTTGTCTTAGGTGGTCTAACTTCAATAATTGATATTATTATTACTATTTGTAGTTGCATATCTTTCGATAATTATTGGCCTGTTTGAATAGGTGGGCTACCTGTTCCTGCCATCTGGATATTCAAACAAGTCATTTGTTTCTTCGTTTGTTTTAACAGATCATTATGTCAATTAATTGCATAATCTATTCAGATGCATTTTTGAAGAGTTTACGACGTTTCGATGTACAAGTTACAAAAATTTACAATCGGTGATATAATGATGACTGGCATTGTGCATCGAAATGAAGGCATATCATTCACATGTCGATCCCTGAACTGCTAACATCTATTTGGAGATCAACTTAATATTTATCATTACGATTGATCAAGAAATAAAAAAATACAGATACTTGTTGAAATACTTTACTCTGAGGATTTTATATTTTGTACCGAGAATATAATATTGAATAAAGTTAATAATGTTTACATTAAACTAGATGTCATCCATTTGTATTCGAACTACCTATCCCATCTGAAACTAAAGTTGTTGATCTGTGTTTACCAACACCTCTCTAGTATGTTATGGCTTTTTTATCAAATATACATATTACGCTGAGTTATTCGATATGAAATTTTCACAGCTTCAAATCAAAAATTGATCTTAATGAAACCGTCATCGTCACACAATAGGACTAAACGGTTGTCCAGTGCTTCCAGGTTTTCCACTGTGGTCTAGCTTCAATTTACTCATGAATTCAGCTATAAAAGACATATGAATGCCATACATTAAACACATCATTTGCACATCTTTCTTCAGTTGTCCTTTGCATAACTCATTATTCTTCTAATTCTGATGTTATTTTAATTGCTCTCTGTGTGCCTTTCTATTTTCTTTATTTTATTCTTTTGTTAGTAAGCATTCCGCTTCCTATTCCTACTACATACTACTTATATGTGTCTGCATAAGTAACACATATTGCACTATTACATTAGAAGTATGATATCATTGAATCTGTATGCCATAGTTTAATGATTAATATTTTGGTTTCATCAACCTATTAATCATGAATGATTACTTTTGTGTGTCACGGGAGGCATATATTCTTCGTATTACATACTTATCTTCTTGTCAAACGCTTTTCAACAGTTAACTTCAAATATTCAATAGAAATGAATCACGACTGAATTGGTTTGCAATCGGTCTAAACTCAGCCAGTCAATATTCTGTTAAAAGAAATCATACAAAAGTCATTAAAACACTTTATTAATGCAATATACTATTGAGAGTTTTACGATTAGATGCAGACATGTGAGATACTATAAAACACATTAAAAAATGGAACAAAATAAAAATTACGAACGAAAAACTCCAATCTGTCTAACACACTTGACTAACCTGGTGGACATTAATGATTTTTAGCTGTAGGTATTACACAATAATCATCTTTAGGCCATTGAGACTCAGTACGTTTTTCATCATCACACAATAATCCCGTTATTATTGATGATAAAGATGAAGAAGAAGACGTGATTATTTCTCCATTGCAAATCAACTTAATATTTATCGTTAGGATCGATCAAGCAATAAAAAAATACAGAAACTTGTTGAAATACTTTGCTCTGAGAATTCTATATTTTGTACCGAGAATATAATATTGAAAAAAGCTAATAATAATAATAATAATACTAATACTAATAATGAATAACTTTTATTTACTGACCATTTCTATTTATCGAACTACTTCTTCTCATATGATCTAATTATAATTACATAATAATCAATAAATTCAAAAATTGAAATATCGATTTAACAAACACATTAAAAATTATATTCATACCTATGTCTGATTGTTTTTTTATTAGTACACTTCCAGAATATCTTCTTGATCGTAAATTAATTATCAATAATAATCATATTCATTCTATCAATGGATATAAATTAGCTAAATCAAGTATTATTTTTAAAAATCAACTAATTAAATTACGTCAAATTGAATTAAAAAATGATCCATTACACTTGAATAGTTTATCTAATTTAAAATTACAACCATTTATTATTCATTATTCAAATATTTATGCATTAGAATGTTTATTATCATTTATACATTGTAATGAAGAAACACGTTATCAATTATTATATAATAATATTCAATTATCAACTATTTATTCATTATTAAAAGTTGGTTTATATTTTCAAATATATGAATTTACTAATGATTGTCTTGATATTGTTCAATCTAAATTGAATATTGAAAATTGTTTAAATTTTTGGAAAATTTCTGAAAAAAAATTATTTTTTAAAAAAATATCAAAATTTTATAAAATAATTTTTAATTATTTATTAATTCATTTTAATGAAATTAATAAAACAAAAAATTTTTTAAAATTAAATTTAATTGAATTAAAAATTTTATTAAAAAATGATTTACTTAATTGTTTAAATGAAAAATATTTATTTAATATTATTATAAAATGGATTAATTATAAAAAAATAGAGCGGGAATTATATATTTATGATTTATTAACATGTTTAAGATTAGGTAGATTATCTAATGAAGATTTAAATGATTTATCAAAACATCCAATAATACAAAAAATGTGGAATTCATGTAATCATTTACTATTGATGGCACGTTCTCCTAATAAAGAATTAATACCATATCTTGATAGTTCGTTAACTTCTAGATTAGAAGATGAAATGGAACTTTATACATATCTTCATAAGCCACGTTTTCCTTATACTGCAATTTTTGTAATTGGTGGATGGGAAGGAAATGTGGAATATTCTTATCTCGGTCCATCTAAAGTAATTCAAGTGTATAATTCACGAGCTGATAGTTGGCGTCGTGATAAATTAACTCTTAATGTTGGTCACGCCTATTCTGGTTGTGTTTTGCATAAAACACAAATTTACATTATAGGTGGTTATGTGCCTAGTGGACCAACTCAAACTCTTAAAGTTTTTGAATTAACGAATCTTAAATGGAAGATTTTATCACCAATGCATGAGAAAAGAAATTATGTATGTGCATGCAGTTTAAACAATTATATATATGCTATCGGTGGACATAATGGCAAAATTCGACTGCGCTCAGTTGAAAGGTATGATATAGAACAAAAACAATGGTTTTTTGTTTCACCAATGCATCAAGTTCGTAGTGACGCTGGAGCTCATTCATTTTCAGGGTATATATATGTTGTTGGAGGTTTCGATGGTGATCATTTTCATGACTCTGTAGAAATGTATGATCCCCGTACAGATCAATGGTCACTAGTAGCTCCAATGAATAGTATTCGAAGTGGTGTTAGTGTTATTGTATATGATCATTATTTGTATGCCATCGGTGGTAACGACGGAAGTCAAAGACTACGAACAGTAGAACGATATAATCCGAATACAAATCGATGGCAAATGATGCCTTCAATGATTCATAAAAGAAGTAATTTTTGTGTTACTACATTAGATGAAATGATATATGTTATTGGAGGTTGGAATGATGAAACTAATTCAACAATCTCTTCAGTTGAACGATGGTCTCCAAATTCTTCTACGCATTGGGAACCTGTTAGAGAATTACACATTCCAGCAAGTGCGAGTTGCTGTTGTACAGTGACTGGAATAAATTTATTATTAAACTTCATATAATAGTAAATAGAGTATGAAATGTTTATGTTTAACTATAATCTTTTTACATTTGCACTTTCTACTCATACATACATACTGGTCCTAATCAGCTATCATATGTAATATATGACTTGTTACATACACAAGATACATAAACTCTTTGAAAATCATCTTTCATAACTCCAAGTTAATATTTTAAGATTCAAAATGATCTTTCAAATTCATCAATCATAAACATTTCGTTTATTACCTAAATGAATCACAAGTCAACTCAAGTCCGTTCGTATATATGGATAATAATTTATGTATATCACTTCTTAACATTATTTTTTCTTCTTAATTGATATTCATAGCAATAGACAATCACAAGTTAATGGACATATGATTGAACATAATGAACGAATTCTTTTCTTTTTTATTTAAATGGACTAATTTAAATCAAAATATAAACATTCATAATTTAAATTAAATTTATTTGTTTATTTATCTATAACTAACTTATCTTAACAAATAATAATGAAATAATGGAATTATTCAATTTCCATGTTACAATGGGTTATAATCATTTGTTTTATTTCTATTAAATTTATTCTTTTATTTGTATTTATTTTCAGTTGTAAATGTAACTATTTGATATCAAAATGCTTGATAAATAGATAGAAGAAAATCACTTTTCATTAACATGCTTTGTTATTATATTGTAGTGAACAAGAACACTAGTTGGGGACAATCGAATGTATTTAAGCACAAATTACAGACTATCTTACTAAATTCTGATAACCATACAGTTAACAGTTAATTTGCAAAATAACAATCAGTTGTCTCAATCTTGACTGTTCCTTCTGCAAATATCAGTCCGTCTTCTCTGATTTCATAGTTCATGCATTTTTATACCGATTGCGTTTCATTCCTGTTCTTTCCTTATCGATCTTCTGCCAAAATACATTCTATGTCTGACCATCAACATATACTACTTATGTGGATATAAGTAGACCACACCACAATATGTTGGTGAAGAAAATTAACACATCAAATCTTAATAATTTATCATTAGTTAAACGTTCATGTACCAAGTTTTAAATCACTTTGTTGATTCATCATACTACTTAGTTTATAAAACTCAAAAAGAACTATAGAAGAGTTCAAGCATGTAAACTAATGATTAAATTTTGAGTGATCTTATAATAACTAACTTATTTGATTCTAACAACAGAATTGATCAGTCATGTTATAAACTTGTAAATCGAGAACAATATAACAACGCACCATCAACACCAAGATTAATTGAACTTATCATGAAAACACTATCCAACCTAATTTAATTTTGGTAATAATAAGAATATAATTCAAAGTAAAAATCAGTGGAAAAAAGTATTCACCGTAGCTATCATAGTAACATTTATAGGAATAAAATAAAACATAATTAATTTTTAATTGGTCTTTGTGATATTCCTGAACAAATAGTTAAATACGTAATATATTTCTTTGTCGTGAATATTGTAGTTTGAGCCTAAGTTTTTGAATAGATTAAATACCATTAGTAGTTATCTTGAAAAAGGCTCCTTTAATAAGTGTTGAGAACATAAATTTATATGCAATATTAAATTGGAAATGAGTCCTGCATTGTAGAGTTTTGATTTTGTTATCAAGTGTGTTTTCTGATATTCCATTACAGTCACATGAGAGATGTTAAGTCCTTGATCTGTTTACCCACTTTCGTGCCGAGGATAACTTGCCTAATGTAGATTAAGACCTTGACGCAATAGGCTGACTGGCTTAACCTTGAGGCTAGTATGCGTGAGTTCGAAGTGTGGGGTAGAGGGACGAAAACTATTCTATCACCTGATTGACTGACAGGCACGCGCGAGAGAGAAGACTAGACAACTGGAACACTACTCGTTTTATTCCGAATTCCGATCTGGTACCCGCTTTCAGATTAGTGTAAAAAGAAACATGAATAAATAGATGACTAACCCGACTACAACGTACAATAATTAGGAAAATACAATTATGTCCAAAACTGGGGGATTAGAGTAGAAAATAGAGTATAAAAGATTACGTTTAAATTACAATAGCTTTGGGACAGAAAAGGCTATGGCAGTGAATCATACATCAAACGAAAGCTTATGACCTGTAGAATAGAATAGGGGCAAAAGTAAATGTTAGTTTTACAAGCTTTGAATTAAATGAAATAACGTCACCAAAAATAGCTTCCGTAGTTTGTCAAGGCTTCTTGTTTCTCTGTTCACATGAAGATACATTCGATTATAGGTCACATTAATGATTTTAGAAATAATCTTTAAATCAACATGTTGGAGGATATCATGTTGATTATTTTATTGCGAATACCACTAATTATCTTTATTACTGAGACTAAAATCTAATATATTGAGCTGTTTCCTGGAGTTAAAATGCAATTTATAGTTATTTCAAAGGTTTGGAATATTTCATGAGTGATTATGTCACACATCAACTCCATTCTGTGTTTACACAGAGAGATACCTCAATGTTTAAAAACAGACAACTAAAGTGAATGTATTTAATGTGGCCACGTGATCTAAGTGACTTTTGTCCCAACCCGTTTAGAATTACCACACAAGAAAGTAACAGTACAACTTAGACGAGCTGGAAAGTACTCAAAATCAACACTATTGACTCTAAATAAATACGAATAGATATGCTACTACAAATAACATAGAGATGTACATAATTCGATCCCCTCACTCATCATTCCAAAGTCGTAACGTCCTTCTGTTATGAACCGAGCTTTTATGATTAGCAATGAAAAACTGTGATGTTTTTATGAACTAATGATTCGTTTGTAGTTGGTGTCTGCCTGATTTCGAGTTCCAAATACAATAAGTTTGTTAGTGCCCACCTAGATCTGTCTATTTAGATTGTGCAACTTTGGTCATTCCTAGTTTGTACAATGATTCAATTACTTCTAATGATCACAAAAACGTTAAGTGAATGTTAAATTAATTGATTAAATATGCCGATTGATTGATAACATACGATGTGGCCTAGTGACAACTGACTTAAGCCCCAAATGAATATACGAAATATCGAGTTCAAGCGTAAACATGTTTAGAAGTCACTTAACAAATGATCTATTAGAGAACATAGAAACCATAGGCGATTCACTTTTAATGGAGTTATTGCATACCTATGAGGCTTAATTCTTGCCTTGTCATATCACCTTTACCAATGGGTTTAAAATGAAACTTTTTCGAATGGGTGAGGACATTATATGGGCTATTAGTCATTCTAGCATACACAAAAACAGAATAGGCAGACTCATTATTTCTAAGCCAGAAAAAGCGAACTCGTAACACAAGGTATCAGTTTTAACTTCAAATTCCATGTAAAATCAAGAAAGCTATATGTACTAAATACGCGAGATCTTAAGAAAACTGTAAGCTCAGATGGTATAAAGATCCTGGCTGACCTATCACAAATAATAAAACTTAATAGAGTATTCCTACTGATTTCAAAGTGACATCCACATATACTTAAGTGGTTAGGATCGTACCAAACACCAATATTTTTAGGATAATACAATCATAATTGACTCCATGAATATGCAATAATTACTTATCAACACAGCATTTCATTGAGTTAGTTTGAATTAACTGAATTAGACGCGGCGTATGACTAGTTTAATAGCTGTTCTCTAGCCATAATCATTGAAATTCATGAAATCTTTACACTGTGCCTATTCCCATCTCTTCAAAAATATAGATTATCATTTGAAGTTCTGTTCACCCATTGATATAAATGAATGTTAACAAGCAAGAATAGTGATTAGTATTTCACCATGTCGAGTCGAGGACGGACTATGATCACCACTACAATTCGATTACGCGCCCAGAATCGACTTGGTTCCTTTGATAACTTGCAAACCAGAAGGCTTTATTTAGTCCAGACAAGGTATATTTATTGACGATCTCGTGGTATCGAAAGAATATCTAGACGTGCCAACGAGTACAGGCAAAATGGGCAGAGCGTAAGAAAGTTCGAACCGAACAAGACGGATAGCGGAACCAGAAGTGAGTCTGATACAGTTAAACAAGTACAGTAAAACAATCGCTAGTACAATTGGTTACAATAATAAAAGTTGTTTCTATTAATCCAATCGTGTTCTTGTCGAGACAAACCGGTCACTACAGGAGCCCCCCGCTAGAAAGGGTTTACACTTTCGATACTTAGCGGTTTCGTTTGTGGGACTGATCGCGAAACGTGCAATCGTAGGACGAAGGCGTTGGCAGAACAGGATCCTCGAGTTTCCACCAAAGGTCTTTGACGTAGAACAGTATCAGGAGAAACGTACTGTATCGATTGCTTGGGTTAGCGTGATACACCAGAATGGTTTGTATCCAGAATCTGAAGGTTGCGTTCGTAGAGGTCCGGACCAGAAACGCTGCAGATGTAGGACGAAACCGGATTTAGCCAAGGAACCAGATGCGACCAGAATAACCAAGTTCGGGACCAAATGTATACCATACGTATTTGGAGCCCAAGAGATCGACTGAGTGCGTTGACTAGAGCGTGGGTGATCAGACCAGCTTTCGCCAAGATTGACTGAACTCGACGATACCAATACGGCGATGGTCGGAGGCGTAGGCTCGGGGTACACAAAAAAATGAAAGAAAAAGAGAAAAGTGTGGCGTGCGTGTAGTATAGGAGTAAGGCCCTATACTGTATCCGCTGCTGGTTATGAGGTTGGTCGCGAAAGCGTACGGGTAAGTGTGCTCGGTGACCGGAACGTGAGACAGTAGTCTCGTTCGAACCTCGTGAGCCTGCAATCTCATCCGCAGTCAAGAGCGGTGTGGTCTTCTGGTCTGGACGTGAGACGAAAGTCTCGTCCGTAGACGGGGCAGATGACTCGTGCTGTTGACTGGGACGTGAGAATGAGGTCTCTGATGTATCTAGCGTAGGATCCGAAGTAGACTTAGAGGTGATGATTGGTTTAGCATTGAGTCTCGGCTTCTCGTGTGGGGCACTGTCATTGACGTGTGCTGGCTTGAGACGCTCAATGCTGACATTTCGAAGCGGACATGCCGATCAACCTTGAAAGTCCTTTCGTGACGGGGAATCACGTGACAAGGGGCCTTCGTAAGACTGTTTGCTCAGATTACCGTAAGCTGTCGTGTACCATAATTAGGAATGACTGAGTCATCCGCAGCGCGTAATCGAAGCACTGCACATTATTCGAAAAGTCGAGGAAATCCCAGTTATAAGAATATTCGAATGAAGTAATGCATGTGAATGAACCAATTGAATTTCGCTGCTCATTTTTTCCCAAATCAAACATGATGTAAGCAAGTGATGAGTACCCCAACGATTCTTTAACATAACTGGGCTATTCATGTTTTTATTCACTACAGATCATAACACTGTGACCTTGAAGATACCACAGGTACTGTAGTTCGACAACACTTTACCAGTAACACCTATATTTGAATCGCGCCCACCCAGTGAAATCAAATGTCAGAAGCGAGGAGGTTGGAAGATATATTTGATGCCTTATCAATATATCGATGAGTGACTGACCTAATCTGGCTAGTGATGGCAGGAGACGTTGAGCACGCCGTTCCAATTCGTGATCTGATGCGGATGCATGACCGAGTGCCTTCAGCTAAATGAGTCCGCTAAAACTAATGTGGTCAGCACCAAATGTTGAATACTTACATAACTATCGATTTTGGGGATTTATTTTTCGCTACAACCTTTTTATTATTAAGCGTTCCATAACCAGAACAATGTTGGCGAATAGATTTGAATGTTGATAAGGGTCGTCTGTACACAGTTTTCTAACAAATATTCTTTATGTAGTGAACGCAGACTGAAGTTGCCTAATTTGCAACTTTTAACGCTCAAATAGCATCTTGTTACTAATAGCAATAACGAGCGCGACAAATAAAACGGCGACCATGGTTACTGCAAATTCAACTGTGTAGGTCATAATTGTAGTTATCATTTGGACAATTTCTTATACTGCAAGTGTTATAAGTTGTGTGTTTTTTCAAAATGTTAACTTCTGGTTGAATTTCAACCCGAACACAAAGTGAAGTAAGTCACCTGACACTGTTCACGTATATACGTGAAAACTAGATTTCAAAACTATTAAAAATAGTCCACAAACTTATTTTAGTTGACACCTACAACTGACAGACACTGGTTCCTTTTACTTCGAGTGTTTAGCTTTTGTAATGTGAAAGACTATGCCTAAACACTTCTAGTATTTTATTGAAACGAACGGAAGCAATGCATCACATTGTGGAGCTATAACTTTTTATTAATATTTATCGATGCAATTTGAAGCATGTTGCTGTGAGGGTTATCCCGGGGACCAATATCCTTACATACATTATACTAATCTTGCGAGGTTGACCTGTTATAAGATAAGTGGTATTTATTTGCATTACTTGGATGATAGAACGGTCACAATACTACAGAAGAATTGAGCTTCAGCATATACATTGGAAGTGATCTAAAGCTCTGCTTTGAAAATACGGGATAGTACCTGTATTCGGTTCTCGGCAATGAGGATAGTAGATTGATTTGGCTGTGCTAACCCTTACATCCTGCTTTCCTGTCACAATCCAACTTCTCTCTCACGTTGCTCACCAATTAGGCTGATTCCACTTATTCAGTCAGGACATCCTCATCATTGGTCACCTTAATGAAAAAACGGGATCCCACTACTAGTGAATTTGATGACCAGTCTACTAAACTTCCTGGATTAGCCTTGTCCAAGTCGAAGATAAGGATTTAAAATTCATCATTGGTATTTTCTCAAATATTTAGTACAATTTTAAAGTAGTGGATCAGGTAATCATAAATTGTCTTTTGCATTGTATGTCGTAGTATCGGTCCTTTCTTATCGATTTTATTAAAGGAGTAATTTTACTCAATTAGTCTACTCGGTAGCGATTAGAATGTTCGCTCAGTCTTTGTCCTTTAAGATTTGTGCTATCGTGCCTCCGTAAATTACTCTCTAACAGTCTACAACTCAATACTGTTTCCTGTCTAGTTGGTTCACAAATCCTGAAACATCCTCTGCAAGACTTGAGAATATAGCAGCAAGTATCCTATTTGCTGCTTAGTTCACTTCCTTTTATTCGTATTTAGAATATTAACTAGGATATCCATTCACAGAATAGTGGCCTGTACATTTATGGCCAAACTGCCTCGATAATATATCTTTGAATGAACAGGTATGGTAAATATGGTGTGAAGCTGCTCATTCTTCTCTCATGAAGGCCACAATTTCCCACATATGGACAAGCCCATATTTTAACTTGTCAACTGAAATATTGATATAC
>NC_031495.1:29177516-29210442 GCF_000237925.1 Schistosoma mansoni
ATGCCCTTAATAATCCTCGACTCTTTTGAACAGCAGACAGGAACTACTCTGTACGATATCATGAACTGTTTTATGTTTAGTACTGTAAATCATGGAAAACCATAAACAAATTAGAAGTTAGACACGGTTTTTGAAATGATGATTGGTACAGACACTTCTGAACAACCTGAGGGCTGGCTATACATGACCTCCTGTATAGATACTTAGAAAAAGGATTTTCAGGTAAATATTGAACAGAGGACTGTCTTACACGCAAATCGATCTCGGAAATATCAACGGGGCAGGTTTAAGACCCCGCTAGCCAGTAGTACTGAAACCATTTTTAGAAATGGTATTATTGATGTTAAATGCAACATTTTGTGATAAGACTTTACTTTATTTACATTTTAGATTTATATCGGTCGTACCTGGTTGAGGATAAATATACCATGTCTATAATTGAAATAATAAAAGAACGAACATCCGGCCTGAGACTGTCAACCCAAAATGACAACATGCGAGGATGTCTGATTAAGGAATACCATTTCGACTGCAGCGTACCAACATTTCTCAAAGAAATACACTTCACCAACTTTTACACTAAGAGCGCTTCCGCCCACCTATGTTACCAAGACACGGTAATTCCCACTACTACATATAATACACGCTTATTTTTTAGGCTTCTGGAAGACCGGTCTGGGTTAACCTCTTCAAAATTCAGATGATGAAAGACATTCACACTTCCACTGGTGCATGTGCTCAAGTTAAAATAACACTTCCTCCAACTTTCGAAACAGTTAAATCACGAAAACGTTTATTCAAACTGTGTATACAGCTACAACAACCCTCTTTAATGTGGAAAGAATATACAATAACAAATGTGCAATTTTTTGATGAGTATTTAGAAAATTCTAGCCAAGCTACAACAGATTCCACTGAAGGTCTACACAAACATCTAATAAATGAGACACAGAATGCCTTGACCACACTTTGCACACTAATCGAATTTAAACAAACGGTACAAAGCCGTGAAGTTAACGAGACGGATATCTCAGCCCTATCTGACGCACGCTTTGAAATTACTTGAAGTTACCAGAAATTTACAAGATCGTCCACGTATTTAACACACCAGTGAGGTTGGGGAAACCTACCACATAACGGGAGGTTAGTTACAAACATGGAAGGCGTTCCCAGAGCATATTGGAGATGAGGATGAAGAAACCATGGTATGCTAAACTAGTTCTCCCAAATGGTAGTATTAACGACATGGAAGATAAAGTGGAGTCTTACCCCATATTTACTTCTAAACTGTAAAATTAGGTGGAAATGTTCTATTCTTCACAGAAACTAATGATATAACTCAAAGTGACGCAGAAAGTACAAGTATTTGCAAATTATGTGACATATAGACGCGATTTATCTGAAAGAATTGATTGCAATGAGTTTTGACAATTCATGATACAATTATACTGAAAGTATAGGGCTTAGTTCCCGAATACATGAAAATCTTTTTTTTTTTTGTGACTGCAAATTAAATAATATTGAGTACTCGTTATGGCAAATTATTGTAGTGTTTTGAAAAAGACATTGTTATGTAAGCTTCAGCTAGCACATACTTATTTCTGTAGACAAAGTTAATGCTCGCTGCCGATGTTAATAAATATATAAAGGACTTTTCAATGGTCCACTAAGTTCATTTAAGATGTAAATAGTTGGAAAACCAATAAATACAAAGGTAATACTGCGAATCGATTGACATGACAATGGATAATAATTCTTCAATGTGCAAAAACTTTGTTAGTAAACAAAAGAGTAGCACAGTTGCAGAAATTTCCAAACAAGACACATTTGTATACTCATGTAATATATGCAAAAAAAGTAATAACCGAGGATAGTATCTATACATGCATTATCTACACAATCATATCATTCTACGAATCATTTCATTTAATTGTTCTTCTCGAAACCCCGTTAGAGAATCAACACGAGCGTGACAGCGCCGTGAGCCTGACATCCAATCACGACTGGATGACATAAGTTTGAATGGACATAAAAAGCGCTGAACGGCGATAAAGTTTGGACCAATAGTTACAAGTTCGTGGATAATGTCTTCTATACACAAAATCCCACAGTGACCTTTGAAAAACAAATAGAATAATGATTTCAAAGTGATAAATTTAGATAAGTTTAACTCAAAGATTATCACTGTTTGTATGAAGTAACTTGTAAAACTATTGGTAGCTTTCGGAATATAAATATCTGCAGACCAACTAAACCAATTTATCACACACCTCTCAACTTATATGGACAAGCAGGTATGGAAAAAGACGGTATAAAATACATCAGTCTATTGTGGCATTTCAAATTAGCACAAAAAAATGTTACTGTCAAAAGAAAATGAGTCAAACGACAGATACTAAGAGTATAAAAGACAACACCTTTATTCAGTGATCATATTATATGAGACCAATACTAAGATGTCTATCAGTCATAAATGAGGCAAAACCTAGCCCATATATGCATCAATTTAAGTTGCTACACGACATCTGTATAGTGGGATATCAGAGTACTATTAGTAGTTACAGCATTCGCGGTAGTACAAAAAGACTATGAATAGACAATACTGTTTGAGGAAAATTGGATTCCTGTAATCAAACAAATTACAGAATCATCTGTAAATTTAGGACCGAAGGGAAAGTAAAGGGTGAATGGATATGAGCCACATCACTCAAAGTGTAAAACTACTGGTTATGAAAATCCCACGAAACACAATCAAATGGTCTTGCTGATGGCATCCGGTCAACGGATTTTGAGTATTTTACGTGGACAACTGTTTATAAGTCCTTATACTTTTTGATGACGGTTGTGACAGTTCTTCATGTTTCGACTCCGTATAGTAAAACTGTCTTAACATTCGTGCTGAAAATTCTGACCTTTATGTTGACTGACAGTTTTGTTGAGTTCCGGGTGTTCTTTAGTTGGAGGAATTCAGCCCTTACTTTGCTGATCCGTGCCTTTACATCTGCACCAGATCTTCCTTATTTATCGATGATGCTGCCCAGGTACGTGGACGCTTCCAGAGCTACTCCATCAAGTATGATTTAGCTGGTGCAAGCTGTGTCATATTTTAGGGTCTTGCTCTTTTCCTTGTGAATGTTGAGGCTATTGCTGCACAGGCTGCTGCTACATTGTTTGTCCTTACCTATATTCAATGTTGCGTACATGATAGAAAGGGGTGGGTCATCTGCGAAGTCGAAATATGCACTAATCTTTGACTACAGCTCTATGTTTAATTTCGACATAGCTAATTTGGTGTAGTCGTCAAACTAATGGATGAGATTATCCGGATGGCTGTTCCAAACTATGTGGGGAGAGATAATCTTTTCGCCAAGGAGCAACATGATTTGTGCAAAGGCCTTTCATGCTCAATAAGTTTCATTACAAGAGAAGATTAGGCTGGAGCGAAAGATAGTAATGTTCCAGTAGAAATAAATTTCATAGATCAACGTAAAAGTTTTGACAAGTTCTTTTACTTGGGTCTTAAATTAAAACTGGGGAGGTTTGGAATTCATTATGTAATCATAGACTGGATAAATGACTTTCTCAATGATAAGAGATAACATACAATCCTCGACCCGACTTTTGTGAGACCACATTTGGAATATGGGATTTAAGCGCGAGGTGGACATGTTAGAACGAGTCCAATGACAAAACCAAAATAGCGAAAGGTCGTGCTGGCCTACCTTATGAAGACAGAGACGCCTCCATCTATTTCCGTTATTTGCCACAGGTTACGGGATGATTTATTACTGGCTAATTGTAGACTGAATGATGGTCTTGATGTTAATGTTCTACTTTTTCCTTCAATCCTAAAATAGTCATCTGAGAGGACATTCCAAAAATGTTCAAGAACCGAGGTTATATCGTTTACAACTGGAGATCCGTTTCTCGCACCGCGTAGTAAATTACTGCGATCCCCTATCAGAACACGTAATATTGGTAGGTTTTTTCGAAGCTATATTGTATCTTCACAATGCTACAAAATGAAAGGATTAGTAATGGTCGACTAACACGACCGTTGCTGCTACCTTGACGTGGTGGTCGGGCTTGCCTATCGTGATGAACCAATCGAGCTATACTGGCTGGAACAGTCGTTCCTCAAGGTCCTACCATGCCAGGCAGGTCGGTTGAAGAGCGGTAAAACTAAAAACAACAAACCCAAGGTCCGACGGCGAAGTCGTACAGCATAACAGCGATGCTGTCTTCCCACAAAGAGGGGAGGGGTTAGAAAAGGTCGACCCTAAAAATGCACACTAAGCTTCCAAACTTCTTACTGAAGACCTGTGAAAATACTTGAAAAACCTCCTAGGATGTAAATCTAATAAGATTGTTTCATTTCAAATCTTTAGTTGAACAAAACACTCGGAAAGATGTATTTTGACGGAACTAACTCCCTAAATGACAAACTTAGCAATCAACGATCAAGGTAAATATTTAACATTGAAGTTCACTAAAATTTCCTCAAGTCAGTCTAGACACATGGACCCGTGCAGTATTAAAATTTTGAGGCTCGAATCAGAAACTTGGATAAACAAACAGCAGTCTAATTATGTATAAGGGCATAAAGAAGTTGATGGCAAGCAATCATTACAACTGAAACCGGGACATAACCTACCTAATTTCTCTTCAATGATTTTGTTATCGATTGAATGTTTGTGTCTACCAAGCATAGTACGCCCACGCTTCATAACCATATCGCGCACCACTTGCAGAGAAGGATAACCCCATACCACATAAGGTGAAACAATATTCAACAGACTAAGAGTAGCCTAAAAAAATAGTAAGATCATTACTATTTATACCTTTGTAATTTTAATGAAAACCGCTTGATTGAGGGTATCAAGACGAAGTAATCGGAATACATCTTTACAAACATCTGCAAGTTGTTCTTCATCGTCCTTTAACCGAATTACAATACCCAGTCTTGGTTGATCAGATGTTAAAAACGGAGATTTGCGTTTAGTGATCCGCTGCAAACGTAACTCATCGTACGACCGCCTGAGGCCCGTCTGTGGGTTTATGTTTTCACAAAATTATCATTACCTTTATAAAACGGATCGGAGGTTTGATAAGACTTCTGCGTTTCCGGGCACGTTTACGTAACTCCTCAGAACGCAGACGCTGTTGTTTGATTATATCCCGGCTAACCCTTTTTCTCCTTTTAAGAAGTGTAACAGGAACTGTATTGAGTTCGATAGGCTTGTCTTCGTCCCTATAGTCTAAATAACAGACAGACGTAAACTTGCATGACTTGTACCGAATAGATCCAGAACACCCGCTCACCTAGCTAAGTGTACAATTTCCAACAACAAAAAAACAGAACATCCCCGTATTTTAACAAAATTTGAGTTTTCTGTTTCGGAATCACCACAACTTTGTTGAGTTGGTAACTAAGTTCGAGTTACGGAAGAATGATTTTTGATATTGAGAGGCGTATTTCCTATTATGCTCTTAGCGCGCTATTTGGAAAGGACTGAGCTTATCTTTTGGTTTTGATTGTTTCTTAAGATCTCAAAGCTTCTTTCATATTAATTTAGGTTGTATTTTTTGTGTTGCTCTGTCTGTGAGCTTACCTGAAGACTTCAATAGAACAAATAAGACGTTTTTGTGGAAAGTCGACATGCTTTTTTCTGGCCAGTATAGTGTAGCTGTAAAATAAATCCCCAAAAAATCACGTTACATCACAGCGTGGGAAACATCTTCTACAATCATTAGCCAGATTGGATCAATCGCTTCTCGATATATTGATAACGCGTCAAATATATCTTCCAACCTCCTCACTTCTGACTTTTGATTTTATGGGTGGGCGCGATTCGATTACAGGTTACCGGTTAATAGTTGTCAAACTACAATACTGATGGTATTTTCATTGGTGAGACCGGCGTGATCTGGTACACCAAACGATAAACTGTAAGTCTGTTCCTTTCTGGAACTTCGTAAATCATTGTTTTTTTCATTTGACTTTTATATATTGTGATATACCTTTTTTCGAGTTTTCGGATATACTAAAATTATTTATTTTTCGTTCATTACAATACTTGATTCTTCACTATGACCATCCTTGATTCAGTTAACGCTTTTTTGGCCGGAAAAAATATCGAAGCCTGTATATGCTACGCAAAAGCTGACTTTTGCGGGCTCGGAATTACGGACTCACGCACACAGTTCCTCGCGGTTGTTAAGGCACTACTGCCCGAATTTAACAGGTACGTAACACCTAATATGTTCATTAGTGATGTGTTCGTAAGCTTACGAAGCGCTAAAACGATCGATTTTCAGACGTGGAGATCTAACCGACCGACAAAGGTCAGACCAACTCCTCAATAACATCGACCTGCAATATGTTTCTGCGGCAGATATGTTGCTAAGAATGAGAGAGGTAAGTGACAAAAAACTTTCGATGAAGGCCTATTCAAACAACTTTTATTATCTAAACTTCCGCAACAGGTGCAAGCAGTATTTATCTCGTTTCAAGACAACGCTATAGACGAACTAACTGCATCTGCTGACCGCATCTAAGAAATCACGAAATTTACTAACGCTGAGGTCTTTTCAGTCAAAAAAACCTCAAACGACCCCGAATGACATCATAGAAATATGTCATACACTGACACGCAATCTTCGATTTCGTAATCAATGTTAACGGTCATATCCCCCGCGAAGAAGAGTTTCACGTAGGCGATCTGTCTCGAGACCACGAGAGACGGATGACTCCGATTGGTGCTGGTATCATAACCAGTATGTCAAGTCTTTTAGAAATTGCAGGAAACCCTGCAATTATCCGATCTCAAAATCGAATGACACGAAAAACAGTTCGTGAAACTTTCCAGACGGCATGTGTTAACAGTAACCGTAGCCGGCAAACATAGCTGCATTTTATGTGTAACGGACGTGACAACGAAAGTTCGCTACCTCGTTGACACTGGTGCAGAAGTTAGCGTTCTTCCTGCGAGTTCTAACGACAGGCTTCACGAGTTTGTTTTGAGCTTACAGGCGGCGAACGGAAAACCGATAGCTACGTATGGAAAAAGGTACGTTTACCTGAACGTGGGTTTGCGTAGACTCATTCACTGGATTTTCGTGGTTGCAGATGTTTCTATGCCAATCATTGGTATAGACCTGCTACAATACAACAATCTACTCATTGACACACGCAAACGAAGGTTAATAGACGGAAACACTAAGTTATCTGTTTGCGTAACTCGTCTTTCTGGTTGCAAATTATCTCTAGTCACAATTAGGCACACAATAGACTCATTCTATCAACCATTATTCGATAAGCGCTCTGGGATATACCAATCGCAACCGAAATTGCCGTGTGTACCCCGCAGTGTTACACATCACATCACGACTACAGGACCACCTGTATTCTCGAAAGCACGCCAACTGGCTCCCGAAAAGCTTAGGTTAGCTAAAAACGAATTGGATCACATGATATAGTTAGGAATCATTCGACCGTCAAATAGCCTCCTTTGTACATGGTCCCTAAAAAGGACAGCAATGATTGGCGTCCAACAGGTGATTATCAGCAACTGAATGTTAAAACCATTCCCGATCGTTATCCGCTGCCTCACATTTACTATTTGACAGCTACCTTATCGCGAAAGCAACCATGCTGGCACATCAGGACACTCAAGTACCCATCATTTTCGCAGTAGACGCATCCGGCTCAGCAATCCGAGGAGTCTTACAACAATGGGTTAATCACTCCTGGCAACCTTTAGGGTTTTTCTCGAGACGGTTGCTAGACACTGAATCTAGGTACAGCACGTTCGGTAGGGAACGCCTAGCTATGTATTGGGCTGTATCACATTTTCAACATTCTATCGAAGGAAGAGAATTCACACTTTTTACTGATCATAAGCCCCTTATTTTCTCTTTAAGCTCATCTTCAGACAATTACTCACCTCGTGAGTCTCGACAACTGGACTACATTCCGCAGTTTACTTCAGATATACAACACATTTCTGGAGCAAACAATGTAGTTGCAGACACCTTGTCTCATATTAGTTCCTTGAACAGTTTTCAAAGAATCGACCTTCTTAAACTCACCCAGCCTAAAAGGAAGACACTGATCTTCAGCACGAGTTATCCTCAACAACTCTAAAACTGCCTATTAAACAGATGGAAACAGGTAAGGAAACTTTACTATGTGACACATCTACAGGTAGGGATCGCCCAATCGTACCGAAACATTATCGACGCAACGTCTTCAATACGTTGCACAATCTTTCTCGTCCAGGTGTTCGTGCATCCATCAAGCTTATAGCAAAACAGTTTTGCTGGCCTGATATAAATAAAGACGTGAGCACGCTCCTGTGTAAGCTGCCAGAAGTCTAAGGTAATTAAACACGACAAATGTCCCTTAGGCTCGTTCAAAACTCTCGATACTCACTTCGACCATGTTCATCTGGATTTGGTAGGACCCTTACCAGATTCAAATGGATACTCATATCTCTTAACATGTGTAGACCGTTTCACTCAATGGCCAGAAGCAGTACCTATTAAGGACATTACTGCTGAAACAGTGGCCCGTGCTTTCGTCGAACGATGGGTAGCAAACTTTGGCTGCTCTTCAACCATCACTACAGACCGCGGACGCCAGTTTGAATCTGGACTTTTCCGTTGTCTGACCACATTATTAGGAATCGCCCCCTTCCGAACGACTGCCTGCCACCCACAAGCAAATGAGTTGGTAGAACACTCACCGACAACTAAAAGCTTCACTATCAGCTGCAAATGTTTCACAGTGGACCAATGCTCTTCCACTCGTCTTACTAGGTATCCGCAATGCAGTGAAAGCTGACATTGGATATACTGAGTCTCAATTCGTTTATGAACGACACTTCGACTTCCAAGAGAATTCGTGGATCCTTCATCTTCTTTGATGAACATGGATCCAAACTCCTACACGAGCAGGCTTACAAACGCAATGCGATCGGTTAAACCTGCTTACACTCGACTTCAATCAACTGATGTTTTCGTTCAACCTGACTTACGATGTAGCACATACGTCTTCGTTCGTCGAGACTCACATCGACGACCTCTCGAATGAGCATACGAAGGACCTTTCAAAATGCTTCAGCCTGAACATAAGTTGCTAACTTCATGATTTTATGGGGCTTTCTATTTGTACATACACAATATTTTATTGTTACTATTCACAATGAGTTATCTAATCTTAAAGTCTTTCTGTTGCATCATCATGTACATTCGTTGCTCATGTTTATGTCCTCCCGAAAGTAATAATTTTTAAAAACCTTTCAAAAATATATACGATTGCATAGCTTGATAAAAAATTTGTTGAAAGTAGGAATTATATGCCAACTTATTAAGCGGAGAACAATGTGGTTTCAGCGAAGGATTATCTTGAATAACGAATCACTTCATAGAAAGGGTGAATTGCGCGAAGTCTCTAGATAATGTCAAATAAGTATATATTGTTAACGTAGACCAGCAAAGCACATGATGAGGTGCTAAATAATAAACTTTTCGTGCCTTAAGGTAACCCTCGTGCTATTGATAGAAGAAACCAGAGAAGTAGTGAATAGGTCTTTATTTCGATCTTCGCGCAGTCACAGTGGAGCGTGGGATTATCTGTTCAGACAAACAAAGGCTCTCAACATTCCATATAAGATAATAGGGAATATAACGCTTACAAAAGGTAAGGAAGTGAATGAATACTTGAACAATACTGTTTTAGCATATGCTTGGTTGTTTGGGGTCAACTCTTAACCAACCAACCTGAGCTGTTACATTAGCTTCCCCCTAGAATCGACTTCCGTAGGAACGTCGGTTCGATTAACCTATCTATCGAAAACACCTTAGTTCTATTTCTCATCCCAAGGCGAAATTATCAACTCGCTCACTATTTGACTTACAATCAGTTACGACTAACGCTTTCAACGATAGTCCATGGATGTCTCTTCATTTACTAGCTTGTCATCTTATTTTGTAGCATGTGATCTTTTCTACAACTATCGCTGACGGTTTGCTGCGTGCTTTCAAGAGAAAGTGTGAGAATGTGGAATAAGAATATCTGAGGAAGTGCCGCGAGCGGGCTACCCAACACCATGTTGGTGAGGTACGATTTTTCCATGCTCAGACCGGCTATCAGGTGTTTACTCACCTGCCTCTTGAGTCGCCCTCAAGTAAAAAGTAAAGAAGAGTCTACTTCAAAGGTAATGGTGAAAATCAAGCAAACCTGAAGAACTGCTCCACTGCCTGCATAAAATAATAAGATACAAAATGGAAATACATAAATGCAATTGATAATTGTTCGGTTCATGTAAGTGCTTGGCCTCCAGAACGGATTGGTATTCTGGAAATAAATAAACATAGTGTAGATATCTTGTGCACGAAGAACCATGAAAACAAGAAAAAACTCTTTTGTAATACATATATGTAAAAGGGTGAACTTGCTAGAAGTTGGACTCTTTAACAAAATCGACCAAATGCATGACCCTGAGCCAGTGATGACCGCCTTTTACAACTAGGTGCGTAACCAAGGGTGCATCAGAGTAATCCACAAAACGGAAACGAATATACGGTTAAGAAGCAAAAAAAAATTGTGTGGAGTATGCGGATCAAGTACAGTTGTGTCAAATACCCTTTTCTGGTTTGATTTAGGTATGCATGATATATTGAAGCAATATTTCGTCAATTCATCCAAGTAACGAATTGGTTTGCACCTCAGAAGTGTCCTATTACTCATTAGTATTATGAATGATTAGTCGATAAAAGGAAAAATTGCAGTCATTCCCCCGTGGTTTGATGTGGTCTAATGGCTAGGCACACGGTCCAGCATTCAGAAGGGCAGGGGTTCGAGTGCGTGGGGCCTGCGTTTTTGTTCACCAAAACCCCCTTCAATACGACGTTTGTTGGCCATAAGTTGCTCAGATATGAGAGAAAGATAACAAGAGGACGGATTGATATTTCAAAGTGCCATATTGGAACAGTACAAGTTCTTTGTTTGTATTAATAATAATACTATAGAAAAAAAACTACAAGTTCGGTAGATTTCCATTTTACGTTATAATTAAACCAACGAGGAAAAAAAAGTATATATATAAGCTATTGACATAACATGTCTTTTTTATAACGCTAGTGTTAAATTCCAGGGTTTTGTATGGGCCACTAATAATAGTTGGTTTAACGTTAACATAGCCACGATAGTCATATCGTCAGTTCAATGTTATGATTACTTAACAGTTCCTTTATAAGTTGTGTTTAAACTTAGGTATGTGGAATCAACGCGGCTAAGATAGTAACCTTACAGTAACGCACTGTACTATATCTTCACGGTTATTGATTCTTAAATGTCAGAAATTTAAAAAAAAATCTGAATATTGCCAATAAAGATGGGTTATATGATCACACTAAAAAGCATGCTGCAGGAAAACTGGTTAAGTCATTACGTAAGTTTCCTAAACATGAAAAAAAAATGATGAGAACTTTAATAAGTACTTGACCATGGTTTAATCCAAAATGTTTTGTCTGGGTTGCTTTTTGAATTCGTTGTATTTGCCAGTGTTAGTTGTATGAGTTTGATTAAAATCCTCAGCCATCGTTTCGGAACCTAGCTTATGTGTCCAGTATTTAAAAAAAAATATTTAACATAACATTTATATATCAAAGGTAAAAGGTCTGAGGAGTTGTATGTGAGGCGGAATGAGGAAAAAAAATTTTTTAAGTAGATGCAGGGTCTGATTAGCTACGTGGTTAGATTTTATCCTGCAGCCGAAACTGTCAACATCCTTGACTGACTAATCGGATGTGCCCAGCGAACCGTTTTAGTCATTTGTAAAGATTTATCATCTTTACATTTCGATTCCGTAATGGATTTGTCAGTTAAACGATCTAACAACACGTATGGTGGTTCATGATCTAGATAAGCCGGCTTTAGCCTATCAATACTTACTGTGTCGATGTTTCCATGTTTTTCTATCACGAAATATTTAGATTTTCTTGAGACGACTTTGAAAGGACCTTCAAATGGAGGACTGAGTGGTGCTTTTATTTTGTCACATCTTATCCAGACGTGCGTGCAATTGCTTAGGTCTTTAGGTGTATATACGGCGCGCGATTGTTCACGAGTATTAATCGGCTTATGTTTAGACATGTGGTCCCGTAGTTGATCTACATAATTTTCTAAATTAAGTTTTTGACTGTTAGTATTAGGGTTAATAAATTCACCTGGTAGTCTCAGAGTTGTTCCGAAAACCAGTTCCGCAGCTGAACACTGTGCGTCAGTTTTGACAGATGTTCGTATTCCCAACATAACTAACGGTAGGAATTCTGTCCACTGATTGGGGTTTGAGTGAGATATAAGGGCGGTTTTTAGCTGACGGTGAAAACGTTCTACCATCCCATTAGCCTGAGGATGATATGCAGTGCAGCGTATCCTATTGGAGCCTAGAAGTTTAGCCAAGTTATTAAATAGTTCGGATTCGAATTGCGCTCCTCTATCCGTCGTTATTGTTATGGGTGTACCAAAAATGGTTACCCAGTTCTGCATGAAAACTTTGGCTACTGTTTCCGCTGTGATGTCCGCTATCGGGATGGCTATAGGGAATCTGGTAAATCGATCTATGCATGTAAAAAGATAATTAAAACCGTTTGAACGTGGTAAAGGACCTACCAAGTCGATATGCACATGGGCAAAACGTGCATCTGGTTGCGAGAAAACACCTATGGGTGAATTTGTGTGACGATTTATCTTTGATTGTTGACATGCTGAACACTCTCTAACCCATTTGTGTACATCCTTCTGTAAATTCGGCCATATATATCTGGCATTGATTAGTTTTGTTGAAGCTTTTGCGCCAGGATGAGACAAAGAATGAAAGTTATTATATATCAACTTTCGCATACTTTTGGGAACGAAAGGTCGCGGCATTGCCTTGGTCGTGTCACAGTAGATTAGTATACCATCGACAGGTGATGGGAACTGTCTTAAATTAAGACTGGAATTGTTTGTTTTAAGCAGGTTTTGTAATTCTAGATCCTGCTCTTGTTCGTTTCTCAACGTCTCGAAGTTTACTGTAGACTGCTGTAGCACGTTTATTTCTAGCCTAGATAAAGCATCTGCCGCCTGATTGTTCTGACCTTTGACATGTCGGATATCGCTTGTGAACTGTGATATATAGTCAAGGTGTCGGACTTCTCGAGGTGAGTATTTATCAGCTCTCGCTTTTAGTGCATTCGTTAGTGGTTTGTGATCCGTAAAGACTATAAATTCCCTGCCTTCTAACATGTGTCGGAAGTGTTTAATGGTTAGGTAGATTGCAAGAAGTTCTCGCCCGAAGGTAGAATACCTTGTCTCTGCTGGAGCGAGTCTTTTTGAGAAGAAAGCAATTGGTTTCCAGGCGTTTTTAACCAGTTGGTTAAGGGTACCGCCTACTGCTTTATCTGAAGCACCCACCATCAAAGCAAGTGGGGAAAGAGAATTCGGATACATCAACGTAGTTGCTTGAGCTAATTTATCTTTAAGCTGTTTAATAGCTTCGACAGCGTCAGAAGACAGTTTGAATTCTTTTGGTTTTCCTTTTAGTGAATCTGTCAAAGGTTGCATTAATTGTGCACAACCTGGTATGAATCTGCGATAAAAGTTAATTAGACCTAGAAAACTTCTCAGTTGTGTTAGAGAACTAGGTATGGGGTATTGTTTAATGGTGTCTACTTCTTTTTTGATCGGTTTAATCCCTTCTGGGCTTATTGAGTGACCGAGAAATTCTAAAGTTTGAACACCGAAAACACACTTACTTTGATGTATGTTTATTCCATGTTCATCCAGTCTTTTTAACACTGTTTTTACATGCTGTTCGTGTGATTGCAAATCAGGGCTGGGAATTAACAGGTCGTCTATATACCCCTGCGCAAATGGCATATCTCGAAGTAGATTGTCTATGAATCTTTGAAATGTCTGTGCCGCATTTCTCAGGCCGAATGGCATGCGTACAAACTCGAATAAGCCAAAGGGTGTTGTAATAGCTGTCTTGGGGATATCTTCATCAGCCACTGGAATATTGTGATATGCCCTGACTAAGTCAATTTTAGTGAATATGTTCATACCCTGTAAACCGTTTGTGAAATCTTGGATATGCGGTATTGGGTACCTATCTGGTACGGTTTGACGGTTGAGGGCTCTGTAATCCCCGCACGGTCGCCAGTCACCTTCATTCTTCTTTGGGACCATATGCAAAGGGGATGCCCTTTGACTATCAGAGGGACGGATAATACCCAGTTGTAGCATATAATCAAACTCGGCCCTAGCGATTTTGAGCTTATCTGGTGCTAGTCTCCTGGGTTTTGCAAAAACCGGTGCACCTTCGGTTTTGATAGTGTGACTTACTTTTAGTTTGTCTTTAGAAGGCTGTGGGTTTGGTTTAGTTAAGTTTGGAAATTCCGCGAGTATATCTTGGAATTTCGCTGTTGTTACTGGAGGAGTTTGAATCAAGTTAAGAGAGCTGATGTGACTTTCTTTGCCTTTTGTGAAATACGAAGTTTCTTTTAGTGTAAATCGCCGTTTCTTGGTGTCAACTAGAAATTCGTATCTCTCTAGAAAGTCCATCCCCAGTATTGCCAGATCTAAGTCGGCTACCGTGAAAACCCAAGGGAATAGCCTCCTGAACCCCAAATCTAGGGTTAAGTTTTTCTGCCCAAATGTCGCAATTTTAGTTTTATTTGCAGCTTGAAGTGTAATTGACGATGTTTCTCGACTAATCTCAGTTTTATTTTGAGGGATGATGCTAAGAGCAGCGCCAGTATCCACCAAGAAATTCAAGCCAGAGTTTCTGTCTCTAACATAAAACAAGCGACTGTTTAGGCGCCCCTCCTCAGTCGTCGCGATCTGGGGAGGGGTTACTCGTTTCCCGCTGTCTTAGAATTATGCTTAGGCCAGGCGCATGGTTGCATGCACTTGGTTGAGTTGACACCAAACTTCCAGTGATACCAACAAAACTGCCCAGGTTGTCTGGACATTTGTGACCTGTTTTGTGACTTGGATCGTGGTCGTTGTGGTGACCTGCTCCTGTTCCTATGACCCATTTGCATTCTGGTGACAGCCTCAGTGAGACTCTTAACACTCGCAATGAGTCCTTCTATGACGGGGTCTTTTGCTGATTCTACTTTTTGTGTGTGATTTATTGTGCCTGGTCCAGTTGGAGGACCTCTCTCCATTATTCTATCGGCTATACGCGCTAAATGGGATAATGAGGTTTCAGGATCTTGTGCATCCAAACAGTGTTGGACGTAGCATGGGAGAGCTTGTATCCATCCTTGTTTTAGGACTGCTTCACCCACTGTGTTATCACCCATTAACACTTGGAGGTGACGCAAAAACTGTGACGGCGACCGATCACCTAGTGTTTCACCTTGAAAAAGTCTTTGGATTCTTTGACTATCTGATAATGATAAACGGTTCATTATCTCTCGTCTTAAGATGGTGTATGGTTGTGGTGATGGTGGATCTAAAATCAAGTCACGGACTTCTTTGGCGACTGAAGGAGGAAGGATAGAACACAAGTCTCTATAGCGAATCCCTTCAGATCTGATATTGTGTCTCGTGAAATAATGCTCTAGTTGAGCAAACCACAACTCAGGATCACTACGATCAAATTCTGGAAGTCGGGATTTCGTAGTCATAACAGTGTCTATCTCCACTGGTGATAAATCCTCCAGATTATGGGTTTCTATTGAGTCTGACATGAGGTATGTGACAAATATAGCAACAAAGTTAGCACGAAAAATGGTTACTATAACACGAATAACTTAAGATAATACGGAATAAACTAGTTATATACTCAACTTAGTTTACCGATAATCAGGTCTACTTTTACGATTAAGTAAAAAAAAATTAATAACAGAAATGAGGTTGAATTTGTGTTCAAAAAGGGCTCACCACTTTCGTGCCTTAAGGTAACCCTCGTGCTATTGATAGAAGAAACCAGAGAAGTAGTGAATAGGTCTTTATTTCGATCTTCGCGCAGTCACAGTGGAGCGTGGGATTATCTGTTCAGACAAACAAAGGCTCTCAACATTCCATATAAGATAATAGGGAATATAACGCTTACAAAAGGTAAGGAAGTGAATGAATACTTGAACAATACTGTTTTAGCATATGCTTGGTTGTTTGGGGTCAACTCTTAACCAACCAACCTGAGCTGTTACAAACTCCAAGTCACTACTGAGTGAAGTACCAAAAGGCTCTGTCCTAACTTCTCTACGTTTCATACTATATGTAAATAAACTCCCAAGTATGGTTTAGTATACATTCATATTTTTTGCTGATGATGGACATTTCTGGTGAGAAACGTTTGATAATGTGAATGCATATGCACTTTGGGAGAACTTAAAAGTTCTGTTTAGCTGCTCTAAAACATTAACTGATGCCTATAAACGCGACCAAGTTTGTCCGCATTCATATCGAGTATCCAAAGGTAAATAGATTCAGCATAGGGGAAGGGTCGGTACCTGTCGATCAGGGTGATAACTAATCATGGTCTTAAGACCATGACCCATTGCGGTCTTAGCCAAAAGATTCATAGCCCCTTAGACTCTAAGACAGACATTTACGAAGTTGGATACTAACACATTTACTACAGTATACACAAACTTAGTGAGATCCAAACTTGAAAACTGAGTTTAGTCTGCAAGCCCCTGTTTAAATGACGACTTGCATATCTTGGAGAAAGTACAGGGGACAACTGTCCGTGAAATTCTAGAACTTCGGGGTATACCACAAAAGGAGAGGAATGAGAAGCTAGACCTCTTTACTCCATCCTACTGGAAATTTAGGGTTGATCTGATTGTTATGTTCAAAGTACTAAGAAATTGCTCTGAACGTGATATGTCATCGTCTTCCTTTCACCAGATAAGGTAAATTCATAGCAAATAGTAGACGAGTACAAAAGCCAAGAACGAACAAAATACCCACGGCATATATATATATATTTATATATACTGGATCATCATTTGTCGGAACCAGTTACCATTAGTCAAGGTGTCCGCCCCTCAAACTGAGTTATTTGCGAGATCAGACGCTCTCAGAAGCTTGCTTCAAAATGACTAACGTAGGACGTGGGCCTTCTGTTCTCAATCTACAAATATGAATTTTCCAATATAGTGAAAAGACAAAGCATTCTTTTGCAGCTCAAACAAAAATTGGATTGACCGTTATAAGTCTGCAGAGTCTGTAGTACTGTGAAAGTGTGGCATCGCTTCAAGTGTAATTTCGCTGAGCATTGGGAAAAATGACAATTTGGGCGAAATTTGTCTCGTCTTGATTCGCGTTCATCATTCCGTTTGAGTGGTAAACAAGTTCTGATAAATCAGCAGCTATTTAACGCCTCAATATTGATGCTAACGTTAATTACACATATAAATGCATGTTTATCTGATAACTGGAACAATGGCTATATATATTTTAACGTGAAAAGCAAAAGGCATATGTATTTTTTGTTCAAGTCAAAGTTACATGATAGAATGCCACAAATTATGTTAGTAAGTATCCGCAAATACCCACATATAGCAATTGAAGTGTGAGATAAGATAATATAAATTAGAAACGTTTATCTGGTTATAATATTGCAACATAAGGAATCTACACTATTTGTTGGGGGGGAATACTGTTGAAAAATCTATGGTTCGAATTCCAGATTTTAGTTGTTTCAGTACACGACCGACATGTTAATCATATACAATCCCAGGACCCAAGTGAATCCGCCCCAATTTATTGTTAATTCTAATACTAACGATTAAATACGAAATTATACAGTCTGTATCGAGTGCAGTATCTGAGTGAAATGCAATGAACCTGAGGAGAAGAGTTACAGTTGACTGCAGAAATATGAACTCCTTCTCAAGCTGTGGCGGATATGATGTATGAACTAATGATTCCCCTGTACATGAAGACAGTCTGGTTTTTAATTCCAAATACATTACCTTCGTTTGCGCTCACTTAGTTCTATATAGTCTTAATTGCGTTAATTCTGAGATTTCTAGTTCGTGCATTAATTCAAATCCTTCGGATAATCACACTGAAATCCAGCCAAAACAAACTTATACTTCACGTCATATTTGTCAACAAGACTGGAGGGACTTGTATTCAAAGAATAATGGGCGCAGCACAATGATTACAAGTGAATTGAAAATACCACAGGCATTGTAGTTTGACAACACTTTACCAGTAACACCTATATTTGAATCGCGCCCACCCAGTGAAATCAAATGTCAGAAGCGAGGAGGTTGGAAGATATATTTGATGTGTTATCAATATATCGATGAGTGACTGACCTAATCTGGCTAGTGATGGCAGGAGACGTTGAGCACGCCGTTCCAATTCGTGATCTGATGTGGATGCATGAACACTTACAGCGCCATTGACTTGGGGATTTATTAAAGGCTACAGATCACTCCTCCCCCTAGTGAGGTAGTGATGACCCTACGACGTGGCCAGCCAGAAGTATAAACTCAACGAGTTTGTTGTTGGTAAACACTCTTCTGATAGCTTGCTATGCCTAGCAGCGTCTGGTCGTCCTTTCTTACGGTAATGGGCCATAAAATACAGTATAGTAATCGGGAAACAAAGTACAGTCGAAATCTTAATTATTCATAAACTTCATCGTTCTTTTCCAACCGTCCTGGAAAAGAAGAAATAGAATGTGTTAGTGGATGTCGAAATACACTCGTACTTGCGTAAAGACACATAGCGAGCGAAAAATGTAAATCAACTAATACACCTGCGACAGCGTAAAAAAGATTTTTAAAAATGTTCGTTTTGTTTTCGGGGGATTTATTTACAACTACAGTATCGAATGAAAGTCTGAATCATTGTGAGATGAAAACTTCGAATAAGTCAACTCCTTATCAGATTTCCTGTTTTATTTTACCAGATAAGGGTTGTCCTAATGATTCACATATTTTTGAGAAAAATATGTTGAATGAATCAAACCATGATCGAAAATCTAATGCGAGTTTGGTGGATGCTGATTTTTCTAGTGATCCATTGTTCGCCAATAAGTTTGCTAGTAAATTTGAAGAAAATACTCCAGGGGAATCAAACTCTGATGACCTTATATCATATGTTGTTTATCCTGACCACGGAGTCACTTCTAGTAGATCCTCCAGTCAATGTGAGAAATATGTTTTAAATAAAGTCACACCATTTGTAACCTGAGTATATGAAGATGCAACATTATTTCGTGGGGAAGGATGGAGTCAGAATTTTAAGGTTATCTACATATTTTTCTAGTAAGGATTTAAGGTTCGGATTGTCAGAAAGGAAGTGTTACATCCCAACGAAGGATTAATGAGTGGTAATTGCTAGGAATCATTTACGGATTATTATTACATATATAAAATTCAAACTACATTTGGGTGAAGAATAACTCCGTGGAATAAATGTATTAACGCGTGACCCAATCGAAATCAGAACAAGGTGATTGGGGTAACAACGGTTCTAAAATTCATCATAAATACTGTAGGGTTGGTGAAATGTCACTGAGTATCGTACAGACCATCGATCCCTGTCAAGGTCAAGGATAGTCAACGCGCACCAGTCAATGATATGCCATGGACTGGCCCACGCGGCAGTGGTTGTTCTTTCACTTCTTCTCCATAGCGTCCATGATCCTTTGATGCGTCGATGGTTCAATCCACGTAAGGGCCGGTCGCGAGGTGTGACTTCAGCATTAGTTGGTTCGTCACCATTCTCGTCTAACTATAGTAGGCCCCCAATCATTTCGACATAGAACATCAACGTAGATGGTCTACACTGGTGAGCAAGACTTCTAATAACGCAACCTATCATTATGATCTTTTTTATTGCATTCTATACTTATAATTTTTCATTTTTAACTTCGGCTATCTTTATCAGTTTCTGTGAACATTCGTTGCTTCATATCAATGTTGATTAGTATTTCAACTGAAATAATTAGTTCAATCGATAGAACTAACCAACCAACTACGACTATAATCGACTATCGTGGTTCTTTAACAAGCATTAGCAGCATGTAAATGCTCCTGTGTAATATGTCTGTTAAAATATCAACCACTCGTAAGTATAGCCTCAAGGCAACACGAACGCATATCTGTTTGCAACTTATCCACTTGTGTAACCAATACAGGATTAACTGTCGATTATAACTTCATCTTTCTGCTTAATCACTATCAACTAACTACTATCAGAAACTATCTACTAGAATATTTTACCTTCTTGACCACTGCCTGCCTAATTTCCAATTGCTGAGTTCCATGGCGAATCAGAGGATACAAATGCTAGAAATTTACGGTGAGTTTGAACTATAAATTTCTTGCAATGTTAGATCTTGTTTAGACTGTTTCGCCAGGCAATGCTACGTGTTTGGCTCAAATTAAATTTGGACGTATACCAATTCAGTCTACAACGCTTCGTTAATCTACGAATTTAATCAACAAATTTCAATTACTTTGGAGCAAGAGTAACCCAGGCGAGTTTCATAATTGCGATAGTTAATTTCGTATAATATTTATGATGTTTAATAACGTTTCGCGGCTACTTTCACTTCGAGTAGTCATATAATCTGTCACTGCCGTCAAATTTGAGTCGGAACTATGTACATTTATGACTCGTAAGTCAACATACTCCGAAAAAACGTATTTCATGTACACGAGCAATCCATGTCTTAATGAGACACTTCGTCGTACTTGATGTCACTTAGCGCTAAATAATATGCTTTTTTATGAAACGATCACGTTATCTAAACCTAAACTTTAGTTACATTGGTGGTTACCATTTAAATTAATGTTTACTATGCGCTTTGTATTTGCTGTTATCTCACACAGTAAATCATGGCTCGATTTCCTTATCGCAAGAAAATCACTTCAATTTCGTCTTCCGCTTATTCACATGCAATACGGGTTTGGAAAATATCCAAACGACCTCTGAAATTCTCCACGAACCCCGCGCAAATCTTCGTATATGTTTGCTATTGCACATCCAATTACTATATTAACGATGCCCACCCGAACGTTCAGTACAATTGTCAGTATACGAAATGATGTTACTTCGATGTGACATTACAACACATCCGAACTATTGTAGTTATTCAAATTCGACGTCGTATTTTTTCATCTTATGAAGTATTGTTTCCGCGTGGCTGTTATCTAATAGATGATTTCGGTACATCAATCGGCTGTCCAACTACTCGACGATCTAAAGCCTGTCCACTTCAATTGGTGGTTTGACGACACTCATTCACGCGAATCATCGGTTTACGCAGTCGAGCGCATCTCCTGCAAACTGACAACGATATTGTCGTCTCGACCCCAACACTGACAGCATTTTTCACCGATATCATTGACATGAGTCCAGAGTGACACTCTTGGTTTCTTATGTTCTTTTCGACATTTTTCGGTTCACTCATCAAACAAACATGCAGCACCCACCGTTTATCATCTTTTAGAAACTTCATCGTGCCATTTTCGCTCTCGCTCTGTATTCTTCGACCCATATTGATTTTTACAGCAGTTATCAGTTTTTCCAAACTGACTGCAAGTTGATCAGAAGCTTCGCACAAGGAAACCACGACTTATCTTTACGGTTACACTCCTGTACTTACAGTTAGTCTGTTAAATATAGATATAACTAGAGATCGACACATACGAACAGTTGTCAATGACACTTACTGACTTTCTACTCTGTACTGAGGGCAGTACAAACATCGACATCGATTGATAATACACTTATCGTACTATCACTGTGACATCACTACTCTTGTGGCAAATTTAACTTTTCTCATCTGAGGAACTCAACCACTTGTCAGAGCTATCTTTTTCAACGCGACTTGATAAAACTCTATAATGTCATGTTTTTTTCTATTATTTCCCTAGTGAGGTAGTGATGACCCTACGACGTGGCCAGCCAGAAGTATAAACTCAACGAGTTTGTTGTTGGTAAACACTCTTCTGATAGCTTGCTATGCCTAGCAGCGTCTGGTCGTCCTTTCTTACGGTAATGGGCCATAAAATACAGTATAGTAATCGGGAAACAAAGTACAGTCGAAATCTTAATTATTCATAAACTTCATCGTTCTTTTCCAACCGTCCTGGAAAAGAAGAAATAGAATGTGTTAGTGGATGTCGAAATACACTCGTACTTGCGTAAAGACACATAGCGAGCGAAAAATGTAAATCAACTAATACACCTGCGACAGCGTAAAAAAGATTTTTAAAAATGTTCGTTTTGTTTTCGGGGGATTTATTTACAACTACAGTATCGAATGAAAGTCTGAATCATTGTGAGATGAAAACTTCGAATAAGTCAACTCCTTATCAGATTTCCTGTTTTATTTTACCAGATAAGGGTTGTCCTAATGATTCACATATTTTTGAGAAAAATATGTTGAATGAATCAAACCATGATCGAAAATCTAATGCGAGTTTGGTGGATGCTGATTTTTCTAATGATCCATTGTTCGCCAATAAGTTTGCTAGTAAATTTGAAGAAAATACTCCAGGGGAATCAAACTCTGATGACCTTATATCATATGTTGTTTATCCTGACCACGGAGTCACTTCTAGTAGATCCTCCAGTCAATGTGAGAAATATGTTTTAAATAAAGTCACACCATTTGTAACCTGAGTATATGAAGATGCAACATTATTTCGTGGGGAAGGATGGAGTCAGAATTTTAAGGTTATCTACATATTTTTCTAGTAAGGATTTAAGGTTCGGATTGTCAGAAAGGAAGTGTTACATCCCAACGAAGGATTAATGAGTGGTAATTGCTAGGAATCATTTACGGATTATTATTACATATATAAAATTCAAACTACATTTGGGTGAAGAATAACTCCGTGGAATAAATGTATTAACGCGTGACCCAATCGAAATCAGAACAAGGTGATTGGGGTAACAACGGTTCTAAAATTCATCATAAATACTGTAGGGTTGGTGAAATGTCACTGAGTATCGTACAGACCATCGATCCCTGTCAAGGTCAAGGATAGTCAACGCGCACCAGTCAATGATATGCCATGGACTGGCCCACGCGGCAGTGGTTGTTCTTTCACTTCTTCTCCATAGCGTCCATGATCCTTTGATGCGTCGATGGTTCAATCCACGTAAGGGCCGGTCGCGAGGTGTGACTTCAGCATTAGTTGGTTCGTCACCATTCTCGTCTAACTATAGTAGGCCCCCAATCATTTCGACATAGAACATCAACGTAGATGGTCTACAATACAAATGTACAATTTTACCTAAACAAATATTACCACACAGTTATTTAACCAACAATTGATCCCACAATAATCGATCTAAATTACAATAAATAGACAATTGATAATGAATATAAGAAAATTACCGAACACACCAATAAATGAGTGTTATTCTATTCTTTCTGGATAGATCAAGTAACTGTTCGTTGCTTTATAACACCAAGTGTTTCCAATTCTAAGAAAGTGCTCCAAATCACAATCAAAATGCACGATCCCAGTCAAATCAAGCAACACGATCAAAGAGGGAACACTAAATATGGCAGCCGCCAGGATAAAATATCAATTAAAACAACATAGATACAGTTCAAGGAGAAACATAGAAATCCAGTGAAAGCAACAGTAAAACTGGGAAAACTATTATGAAATGAAACATTACAAACTCAAATGGCATCAAAAAGACTAAGAATATGTACAAATAAAGAAACCATTAAGAAGTTGCAAATGTATACATGGAGGGATTTTCACATACGAAACCTTCAAAATGGATCTTACATATATATTCCTCTTGGATAATTAATAGATAGCTATATTATATATATATATATATTCCTTGTAGCTGTAAATTAATCCCCAAAATCAATAGCTTTTCAAGTGTTCTACATTGGAGGCTTACCACATTAGTTTTAGTGGACTTGTTTAGCTGAAGGCGTTCGGTCATGCATCCGCACCAGATCACGTTACATCACAGCGTGGGAAACATCTCCTACAATCATTAGCCAGATTGGATCAATCACTTCTCGATATACTGATAACGCACCAAATATATCTTCCAACCTCCTCGCTTCTGACTTTTGATTTCACTGGGTGGGCGTGATTCGATTATAGAAGGTGTTACTAGTAAAGAGTTGCAAAACTTCAATACTGGTGGTATCTTCATACTTTTATTATAAACTTCCATTTGACCTTTTGACTACTATTATACAATTTACTAATCTTAAGTTATTCTTATTTCATTACTTACGGTCTCCCACACTCACATCCACGTTTGGCTTGATCTTCCATTTTAAGGTATGACGCGGTCTGGTTTGCCTGTATATAAACCGCGTATGTCTGAAGTATATGATTCATACAATGGAAGCTGATATTGTGTTCTGGACTGAAACGGACAGGGCTAGGCGAGAACCAATAAGGAGTTGGTGTTGACTCGATGCTGCTCGTACTGGTTAACGCGTCATTGGCACACTGTCAAAAATAACACAAGTCGGTGTTCTAATTGATGATCTTGTAGCGTGATAATTAACAGGGCAAAAGTCATAACATGACATTAAAGTCCAAATGGAAAACGATTCGAACAACAAACTATTAAAGATGTCGCAAAAACTCATGGATTGACAGTGCTTTAGTCAGTAACACCTTTGTAATCGAAGGATACCAAACCAAGTCAACTCAGAAGTCAGGGAAGAATGAGATCGAAAATGCATTTGGAAAGTTGCCGATATGTTTAAAAGCGTTTGATTAAGGCTGGTTAATAGTTGCGAAGAAATCGTAGCACGGTGTGCCAACTCTGGATCTGGTATGGTTGCATTACCAAGCGCTTTCAGCTAGGATATGTCCAGGAAAGTAGCGAAATCCCCAGAACTCAAAAATAAACTATGTGCTAACTTCATTGAAACGAGCGAAGACACACTACTGCATACACAAAGCATGGAAAAATGAAAATATTTTGCGAATATCTTTTAAAAGAACAGATACTCACGCAGTCCCATCCAAAAATATCAATCCAGCTCGTAAGCGAAAACAAAGTTAGATATGAAAATCAAAAAACGGATAATCTTTCCATATATAAAAGCCATCAGAAATTTCAAAATTATTGAGGCCTTTTGGGACAGTTGTCGCATATTAACTATAAAAACCACTTTAATCAGTCTTGTGCAAACCAAGGGATGAAATGACGGGAAGAAAAAATCAAGCATCCACGAAATAAACTGTCCCAACTGCGAGAAACGCTATATCAAACAAGTTGGATGCTCTCTTCATCTTAGTCTACATGAATACCAACTAGTCAGACGCCATGTATCTACGTCTGCATCAGTGGATGCATACAATAGTAGACACGCTCAGATGGAAAAATGTCAAAAATTTGAATAGAATGAATAATAAGAACACCAGAGGATGTTTAGAAGTTTGGCGCTGAAGTCGATCCGCAACCAATAACCACATTGAAGTTATCCAATTTGTCAACAAATCAGAAGAATTATAGACAAATAGAAAATTGAGAATCGGGTCAAAGCAGGTAGCAATCACAGTAAATATGCAGACAACAAGTTAAAGGTTAGCAATAGCCAATCTAGATCGACAAGACATCAGTGATACGTAAAGAAATCCAAATACCTCACTTCTATCACAAGTTTGTGGATCTTTCTAAAAAATACAAAGCTTCACAACCAAACCATAAAGTTCACAGGAAGAAGCCACCAACGAACAACATTTTTGTGTATGTAATTTATTTCTTTGCTGTTATGTAGTATGCATATGCATATATGCGTGTCAGAAGCAAGAAGCCAAAAAACAGACTCTTTGATATATATATTACGGAAGAACCAAGGAAACGTTTTCGTTAGTAGCTTTTCCTCGCCGTTCCATGGTACATATACCCATATATATTCTTTGGTAGTTTGATTGTTCATGTAAGAACTCGAGTATTTAACACGTATGTACATTCTCCTTTCTTCTCCAGGACGACCGGAAAAGATGAAGCACCATAGACAAATACAACGAACAGGACGTTTTGCTTTGTACATTTTTCGTTATGCAGCACTGAAGACCAATTCTGTCTTAATTTAGGCTCCTTGATAATCCACATCCATGACTTCACATACAGAACTGAGACAATGTGGTGAACACAGTACTACACGACTATCTTTTCGAAATTTATTCATTTCGCAACGTAACATTACCATTTACACAAGCATGTTCGGTAATAAAAATTAAGTGATAGTCTTCAAGGTTTATCTTTTAGTAAGTATGGACTTATGAGATGCTGATAACTTTATGACAGATTAAGTTTCTAAGTATAAACCGCTTTTTGTTTTTATTAAACATGACTGTCTTTAGTAACTGGTGATAAACACAAGATGCAGATTACGAAAGCAGTGAATTCACACCATGTAAGGGACATAAGAGTAAAGCTAGAAAATCCACATACCGGATAGAAACTAAACATGGTAGGGTATAAAGCGATTAGTTAGTGATATGTAAAGGCCCATTACCTTATTTATTGACTGTGCCTCCAAAATTCAATGCCATATATTACTAAGACAAGTATTGTTTACCGAAAGATATCGATTTTATTGATCAACGTTTGTCTTTAAGTACCCTTTCAATATGAGGACTTTCAGTCACCAGTTTGACTGGAGTGAAAAATTGTCACAAAACTACTGTATATTAGTAGTTTATTGAACACACTTCATAGATTTATTTGCAGTTATAAGTAAATAAACTATTTGTTCAATTACTTTATTAGGCTACAATATAATTCACTCGAAAAAAATGTTGTTTGATATTTAGAATCTGCCTCAATTTATATTGAAGACAATTTAATCTTTGTTATAGTCAACTGAATCCTATGTGCAGACGTAAAGTGAGACAGGTTGTGAGTAAAAACCCCTTTCATCAACTTGAATGATTAGGATCGAATGTTGATAACTGACAAAAGACTTACCAAGTAACTCAACAAGAAAGATTCTTTGAAAATAAACGGAATCAAGTCATAACTAAAGACGATATCATAACTATCCATGTATGCATCACCTTGTTGGTTCAACTGTTATTTTATGGAGAAATCATATACAAATACACAGAACCAGGTTAATGGCACTTAATCTACTACTCTTTTAAGACTGGCGACTGTAAAACAAATTCAAACTGAGTAGGCACAAGACTTTACTAAAATAACAATAATTGGATGAGGTTCAAGATTTTATATCTACTTGCAAATATCATTTGTTATAGAGTAACCGGATTCAAGCCCTGAATAGGATATAATTAAATATTAAGACGAAAAACGACGCTTGATATTTGAGAACTGGCCTTAACGAACTATTTAAAGAAAAACAAATAAGATATGATTTAAGAAAATATTAGATATTGTATAACAGATCTGAATTTGTTTATGAAAATTGTCTCAATAATGAGATATTTAGGCATCGGTTTTTATCGAACTGCAATAAACAGGTGAGTTGGTATCCGGTGTGGTAATATTCAAACATTCCTTGACAGAATTCGAGAGCGTGCCAATATCATCAGTTTTATCCTCTTTATCAGAATAAGTACTTTCAATGCTGGGTCCTGAAAATAAGGAATGATGGAAATATTTTAGGAGGATCAGGATCCAAAAAAATTTAAAAAGTATGGTTCCTTATTCTTTGCTTAATAAAAACTAAATATAACAGTAATTTTCACCTACATTGAATAGAAAGACTCCTAATTATACGAGAGCGTAATCAATTAAGAACACAAGATGAGAATTTATAACACAATTTACATCTGATATATAGCATATAGAAGATAGTACAAATTACGCTGCAGACACTTTGTCAATGACAAGCATTACTCGTTTAACTGCAACTGATATTAATTACACTGATATTTCAGAGCTGCAGAAAACTAATACCGAAACGAACGAACTTTGCGAATCTAGTAAGACGGAATTGAAGCTAAAGAATATCTGTTTGTATACCACGGAATGCGACACCTCATTTTTGAGAAATCTCATGGTATAACTCCTCCAGGTGCAAAAAACTTATCAAAGACATCCGTTTGCCCAAATATAAGTAGCGACTTACAGATATGGACGAAATCATACATGCAATGTCAGAAGTCGAAGGTCCAACAACATGTAGTAGTATCGCCTGTAGGAGGATTTTCTGCACTAGACTGAAGTTCGAGCATATAAATATCGATATTTTCGGAAACTTACCACCTAATAATTTAACTCATATACTATATTGTATTGACTGATTCACCAGATGGGTAAGAGCTACCCAGTTGTAAAACAATGCTCCTGAAACGGCGGCAAAATTTGTGAGACATTAGTTTGTTAATTTTGAAGTTCCAGAAAGGATTATTACAGACTAAGGTGCACAATTTGGAAGTCGTCTGTTTTGAAAACTAACAGAGTCTTTGTATGCTCAGAGGATACGGATCACGCAACACTCACCACTTCTGTTTTCTGTTGACTCCATTTGATATTGATGAGGAACGATGAAATATAATTCCTTAATTACCTTTGTATACGTACATAAACTTCGTATTAGTGAATCAAAGAATAAAACAATACGAGAGTGGTTTTGGATGTGTTTTGTACATCCACTGATACAGATAGACAAGAAGAAACGAGAAAGACAAATGTGACCATTTTATTCAGTCAAACGTGTCTCAACATTTACAGGGATTAAAGATACATCTAAGTATATGAACACACATACTCCCACATATACATGTTCAAGATCATATATAAAAATGGTCTAACGACTGGAGGGACTAAAGTAATTCGTCTGTTCAAAGGTTAGAACAAACCATACAGGCGTGTGACAGTGAAGCTCACGACAAGCTGAATGACTCCATATGGCGATATCAGAGTACAATTATTGTTTTATTAGTGACTAACTGATCTTTACACTCCCAATTAACATATATGTACCTGAATTATAATTTTTCGGACATCCCGATGATGCTATGAATGAGCCAATGACTAACATTCAGATAGATATTTTTCTTCGTATAATCAGTAGTCTTACTGAATTGGTAACAGTTCTTACTAGAGACCGATATAAGCCGGAAGACAACTTTCATAAATATGCTTTACATAGTTCCGGCTGTCCTCAGAGAGTGAAAACAAAGAGGTCTGGATATCTCCAAACCTAGTGTCGGTTACTGTTTTCCAACTTAATACAGCTTTTGATTAAAGAATTTAACAGTAATAGATGTGGCGAGAGCAAGTAGTATGACTGAAAGTAAAATAATTCTGACTGTTATCCAAAACTTCTGTAGATTTTCCTACATTTTTAAGCGTAATTTAATTAAGAATTTCTTGAGAGTTAACGGTTGTTCTATGCCAGCAGCTATGACAAAAAGAGTATATATACTATTTTGTCATACAAATACTACGAAATGGAGAATTTTTTTACGAATGCTAACGCAATAACTGGGTGTGTAGTGATCATTTTAAATTGACTTACAAAAGTGCTTGCTATAACAATATTAAGGTATTTAGGCATTTTTGCTGAATGACATTATTGGGTATGTAAAATGTTTAAGGTTAGGTTTCTGATGTTCTCTTATGGATTTAATAGATCATAGAACAAGTAGTTCCTACTAAACACGTAAATTAATATTCTTATATGATAAGGTCATTTTTATTATAATACGCCATTTTAAGCATATTTTGCGATGATTTAGACATATATTATAAGTGTTTAATTACAAACTAGGTTGATGAGCTGTATTAACTGTATTAGATTAGAACTTTTTGAAGTCTCAAAAGTGATCTATAAAGCTACGTAGTTTTAGTTCTGAGGTTCTTATAATAAAGAAATATATACGGACACTTCTGTGGAGTCAAAATATCAATGACTAGGTTAGTTAGATTATGTATTATTATTATAGAAACTAACGTGTCACAAAGCAAAGAAAAATTTAGGACATATACTTCTCAACTAGCTTCCGAAGTCCATTGATCCTACTTTACTATTCTGTTTACGTTGTTAGTAAACATACCTTTCAATTACAATGCAGATTGTTCCAGACCAACTTCGATGAATGGCGCTTTAATGATTACCTAAGTCCTTAGCTAGTTCTTCCCTAAACATCTTAACATTTTTGCCATAAACAAGAGCTTTTACAGATATTTGGGGCTCAGACAAATATGTGATTTCAAAAAGGAGACAGCATTCCGTTGATGCTCTACAGCTAGGGCTAATATGGATATGGTTTGCTCCATCGTAGTAGTTATATCGGGAGTCAACAAACCAAATAATGATTTTTCACGCTTGAAGTCCATGTTTGTCAAAAATAAATTTGAGCACAGAATTTGTCCGCTACCATTGCTACATTTCAGTTTCTGATCAAATTCATTTTGACTTCATCCAGGTTGTTGCTAGTAGGAGAGTATCAAAAGACAATGAGAAACAATAGCTTTCCCTACAACTTCTTAATGTTCCATCAAAACAGACAGTCCACAAATGATTGGAATGAAATACAGAAGTGCTTGATCTGATGAGGCAAAAATAGTAGAATAAAAAACAATAACAAACGACGCTCAGTGAATAAAAAATGGCCACGATTACAGTGCTAAATGTCAGTTAGTAATATCCTTATCAGGATGCATGAAACCAAGACTGGAAAATCACAATAAAAAGCACACGTCACGAATATCTCTGCTAACCATCAGAAAACACTAGACACATCAACAACAAAAAATTTGTGTGTAGCAGAAACAGTACATGCTTTCTTATTGAAGATATATATATATATATATATATATATATATATATATATATATATATATATATATAAAAGCATAGTTTATGTAATAACTTACTATTGTCACTCAACTTTTCGTCAGTTGCTTGACAACCTTCCTCGAAAACCTTTCGAAATTCTTCCGCATCTTAATAATCAAAACAAAAATTAAGATCACACAAAGCCGCGCGATGATCATGTATTTAACAAAATCCAAGAGAAGCAACATCTTATAAAAGCACTTTCACAAAACATTATTACCTACGAATAACAAGCAAAACATTTCTAAAAACTTATCCAAATTATCTAACGCCTGATTACAAACAACCAGCAAATAATTAGCTGAAGCTCAAAAGAGTAGTTTGAATAAAAAAACATTTGATAAGTGAACGATTAATCTCAATACCTGACAACAAAAACGATGACACAAAACAAAATAGCATAACCATTATATAAGTGCTTAACAATGATTAATTCTGAAGTGATAAATGAAATACATATGAGCACAGGACCTAGTACATCGAAATTACAGAATGGATTGATCCGGGATCTTGAATAGGTCACCGCAGATATAATCGGTTGGTTGACAAAGGTTTCATGGGCACAAATAACTCGAATAACTGTCAGTCTACATCATCTGTGATGTTCAGAGGTGTCTACTTCTCTAGATAATCCCAGGCATACAGTCAAGAACTAAAGTCATACTGTAAGCTCACCATTCAGTCAGTAGTGTGCAACGGTTTAATTTGTCACATTACATAAACTGACGATTGCTGAAGGTCGATGACACTACAATATCACAAGTTTTGGAAGATGAGTCCAGCCTAGACTATATCGTCTACCTTTCATATCTATTGTCTTAATATAGGATTCAATCACCTACTTATTTCCTTGTTTACAAGTTTTATACCAGTATCAAATATGTTTAAAAAGTGGTGACATGTGGAGAAAATAAACACATGGTTTGGATGAGGCAAATTTCTTCGAAGAGCATTGGAATAACGCGGTGGATAAATCCTAAATGGCCGATAAATGTACGACCAAACTGCGTTTAAGACCAGGTCAATAAGCGGAACGGTAGCTTCGTGGTTATGAAGCTTGACTTTTTACCAGTAGGCACCGGTTTCGAAGCCTGGAACAACTACTTCGGTTAACCAGATAGTATCGACGACCTTAACAGTGTGGCCTGGCGCAGGAAATCTAAGCCTTCAGATGAGCTACAAAACAAAGCCAATAGGCACAATCTTATGGAATATCTTTCTACATAACCTTTCGGTGACCCTTTGATTCACCTCCGATCTGGGCATGCTATAAACATAAATATTCAACCTAACTTCATATATTACTTGAGCTAACCCTGTTTGTGGCGGCGGTAATAAGAGGCCAAATACGGGTTGCGTAGGATGAACTTATTTCAAGCACTCGTTTATCTAGACATATTCAGAATGAAAAGCATGAAGGAGAAAGAGTCGACTCATTTGTCTTTGCCAAAATCACAGTGGTTCTGGAATCTATCGCTACTATGGTGAAACTATACGAAATACCACTGATACCGTCTCCCAATACTCAAAATGAGATTGAAGAATTTCTCTAAATACATCACGTTGCAAGTTTTGAACGAAACCTCATCAGGTAGTGTGTCTTAAATGATCCCATTTCTATCCATCTGAACTATCTAGTTATTTATACAACAAGTGAAGTTCCAGGGAGAGAGAAAACGCCAGCTGACAATATTAAAAGACCAGCCACTCGATTGGATGGCATGGACATTTTTTTACCAAGAAATTAGTGTAGTATGTTAGGGAAAAGCTATCATAAGGCTATGACGCAACACAAGTATGTGGCCACTGACCTGGTCTAGACGAAGAAAGCTTCTTGACCGGAACTCTACGTGGCAGACCGGGATCGGAAAGAATCAGAACCGATTGTGACGGAGGGCACGTACTACTTGCGATGCTCCACTGCCTTGCTGATCAGACCTGGTCAAAGCTTCGGGTGTGGTCCCCTAAGAAAACCACCTGTTTCAGTTTGGGCACCCGGGCAGTATCACAGCCCTCACGCAAATAAATGAAATGACACATTCAACTGACAATTCTATTCCCCACTTCAGTGGATGTTAACTTGTTACAAAATCTGCCTTCAAATTATATAAATACCTACAAAAAGAATT
>NC_031495.1:29210642-29249570 GCF_000237925.1 Schistosoma mansoni
GAAATGAAGCTAACGCTTTTTTTAATTTTTATTCAAGGAAATAGATAAGTAATAATTCGATGTAAAGTTGACACTTGATTATATCAATTAATAGGTTTAGTGTGATAATTTGAAGTATTTGAATTACAGTATAAACTAGTAATCCCATAAACAACGCAGTTTAATCTAGAAGTATTAGATAAGTACAAACAGATGAACTGTATTTGGAATTCAAAATCAAAACAGTCACTAATACAAGGGAACCATTGGTTCATTCAAACACCACATCCGCCACATCTTAAGTTGGAGTGTAAGTGTCTGTAATAGATTGTACGTCTCCTTCTTAAGTTCATCTTACGTCTGTCCGACAGTGTAGTGGATGTAGACTCTGTATTATCTAGAATGCACTCGTTAGTATTAGAATTAACAACTGAAATTGGAACAGACTGACCTGATTCCTGGAATTGTATACAATTATCATGTTGGTTGTGTAGTGAAACCACTGATATTTAGACATATTGAAGGGTTATTTCCTTCGAAACCTGCAGATCGAATTAAGCTGGGAGTGTGATACTTTCATTTCTCGACTACTTTTATCTAGACAGCTATCCCACAACAGACATTTTTGATTCCTGTGATTCCAATTTGCACCAGTGCTTTTAAAAAAAATGAAATCATAAATGGTACCATGGTGATACTTTTCTGGTGTCCTGAGAAGCTAAAATTTCGGGGTTTTACAGTCAGGGTAGTCCAAATTTAGTGCCATGGATAAAAAAGATAATGACCACCATAGATCAATCTATTGTTTGAATTAAAGGACTAAGGTTTGAATGAACGCTTTGTTTGGTATGCATCAAAGAACATATGACCTAGAGACTCAAAAAATTTGAGATCTTGGTGGTTTGAGATTAAGTTACCAGAAATAAACTCTCACGTGTGCAAGGAATCAAGCATTCAGATATTTAATGGCATTTAAATGCTATTGAATTGCAGTAATTAACCTAATTAAATATCTTGAAAAACGTCAGAAATTCCCCGAAGTAATATTGAATACATACACGTAGAGTTAGCATATCTAACACCTAATAATTCTGGTTTTACCACTTCGTCTGCGAAATCAGCTGTCGTACTCCAAACAAAAGCTCTACTGCTGCTGCAGTTTGGACGTAAGTACATATTTTTAAGGAGATAATGGTTGGCGCAGACCTAAATTGCTGTAAAGTAACGTGTATAAGAACCTTGTACGTGCGATCCCGACGCATCAATAAGCGATAGCATCCACTGGTCCTGTTACGTAGAATTTTCAGAACTCCAACCCCACGCTCCTTCCATTCTGGGGGATCTTCAATAGTGTCGAAACGAAACAGCTGTGCTCTCCTGAAAGATCAAGTGATCTCATTTAAATAAAAAAGTACTGCTTGAATAAGCACTCTTCATTCTCCTCGGAACTACAGACTGTTAAAGGGGGAAGAGTAATAACAGGCTCAAAATATGGATCAGGGTCTTCGTGCTAAGCAATTTAACGAAAGGAATTATTCGTACTTCTGAAACGCTATGCATTATCGCCACTAGTAATTGCAATGGCCAGCTAGTAGTTTGTTTGCGTCTGAGTAGATGAGGTACAGCGACAGCGGACTAAACACAACGAGATTCTAAAAGGAAAAACATGTAGCGTTAAGTCAGGAGCCAAACAATGTTATCATATTTACTAGTGACAACAACTAACAGGAATTACTGATGCGTGTGTAAACTAAAAACCAACCTGCACTGGGTAAGGATATCAAAGCGGCACAACGGCTAACCAATGACCACTCAAGGTTGTTGTTGTTGCTCAATCAATATCCAATAAGCCGTTGAAATATATCGACCTCATTTTGTTTCAAGTAATAGCCTTAAATATTTACCAGAGGCTGTTATGGTAAGCTGAAACATTCGACTGACATAGTTCTGATGCACCCATGGTTTGTCAGTTGAATAAGGTATTTTCAGGGAATATATGATGAATGAAAGTGAGACCATTCAGAATATGTCTATTTGTATCGCATGAATGTCATTTGCTGGTTGAAGTTTGGAATAATCCTGATGTTAAAAGTGAAAAGAACACGTATATTTCGCCTTTTCATCCCCTTTAGGGTAAATAGTTCACTGTACTAAATGAAATTACAAGCATTGAACACAGGTAATCATGTTAGTTTGACTAGGCGGACCTGTAGTGACTGGCCCTATGATAAGCCCACATAGGTTATTCTAGCCTCTGAACAAACCAATTTATCCATCCTTCTTCCATTCACCTTGTCACTTATTCAACTATTAATCCTGACTGTTTTTATATGATCATGTGTGTGTATTGCTTATCCTATTCATCACATGTCCGTAGTTTATTTTTGTCTGACTACAACTATAGATTCATGCTTCATTAAATCGAGTTGGCCTACTCGCCTCCTCAACTGCGCGTCGTTTCGTTTCTCTTCGCTTCGTTCGCTCCGTCTCTCTGGTTGTCTGTTTCAATCAACGATTGTACAAAATATACGTTTTCAAAATACATTCTCGTATTTGACTTATTTTAATTCCATTATTCGCTAACTAGAGTTAGGTCGATAATTATATACGAGGGTTAGCGACATATATATTTCAATACCACTGAAGATACGATCTACCTGAAATCAGATCTCGGGTTGTAGGGTCAGTGAAATATCACTGAACCCTATCCAAATCATCCGGCAGTTGGGTCACTAAATATCAAACAATTCGTATATGTCCATCAAGGTCAAGGACAGTCAACGCGCATCAGTTAATCATACGCCATGAACTGGCCCATGTAGCAGTGGTTCTACTTTCGCTTGTATCTACTTTAACTAATATATTCCTGTAATAACGTCCTTTGTGTTGTACAGTCTTCAGAGTATCCATGGTCCCTTGATACATCGATGGGACAATCCACGTAAGGTGCTGATTGTGAGGTGTGATATCGAAGTTAGCTTGTCCGTTACACCGTTTCCGTCTAACTCGAGTAGACTTCCAATCATTCGACATAGATCATCAACGTTGATAGTCTGCAGGGTCATTAAAATTGATTAGCTCTACCACGAAGGTAACGTAGGAAAAGAAAGATCACTAGCTGAAGGCGCTTAGTGCAGGATACATACCAGATCAGGTTTCAACCTTCTCCTGAGGGTATCCACCATATTAAACAGGCAGATAAGTAGTTACGCGTTTTGATACTACCACTTACAACTCAAATATATATCCCCTCAGTAATTACCCCTTCTTCTCTTTTTGTCCAGATAACAATTCGATAGAAGAGATTTCCTTGACAGTTTCGTTAGGAGCTATCATTTTCAAATTCTTTTTGGACTATTCCTCCCTATAACCACTATAAACATGTTCGAATAAAACAGTTGCATGAACCATGACTGAGATCACGTTTCCCGTCGGAGGTTCGGATGCAAGAAAACCGAATCCGAGGAACTGATACAAGACCATCAGTGCCCACTTTTAAAGAGGGACGTGCATCTGTCGACTGGAAGTGTACGTGAACAGGCTGCACCTGCCGACTAGCTTCCGGAGATCACCGGAACCCCTCGGATCCAGGTTTGTTCTGTTAAAGAAAAGCCTCAAATGACGTAGATGACACAACGGATCATTGTGATACACCCACTCGTTATTCGAATATTCATCATGAACCCTGAAGTTCTGAAACTTCCCAAAGAAACCTATCATGAAAAACACATATTCTTAGACCGTGAGAAGCAGACAACACTTTTGGGCGTTGGCATTTCAACAAGTATGGCTAATCTTTAAGAAATTTCAGGAAACCCTACAGTATCACCAATCCCAGAGAAAATTTGATCATGAGTAGAGCTTTTGTTTGGAGTACGACAGCTGATTTCGCAGACGAAGTGGTAAAACCAGAATTATTAGGTGTTAGATATGCTAACTCTACGTGTATGTATTCAATATTACTTCGGGGAATTTCTGACGTTTTTCAAGATATTTAATTAGGTTAATTACTGCAATTCAATAGCATTTAAATGCCATTAAATATCTGAATGCTTGATTCCTTGCACACGTGAGAGTTTATTTCTGGTAACTTAATCTCAAACCACCAAGATCTCAAATTTTTTGAGTCTCTAGGTCATATGTTCTTTGATGCATACCAAACAAAGCGTTCATTCAAACCTTAGTCCTTTAATTCAAACAATAGATTGATCTATGGTGGTCATTATCTTTTTTATCCATGGCACTAAATTTGGACTACCCTGACTGTAAAACCCCGAAATTTTAGCTTCTCAGGACACCAGAAAAGTATCACCATGGTACCATTTATGATTTCATTTTTTTTAAAAGCACTGGTGCAAATTGGAATCACAGGAATCAAAAATGTCTGTTGTGGGATAGCTGTCTAGATAAAAGTAGTCGAGAAATGAAAGTATCACACTCCCAGCTTAATTCGATCTGCAGGTTTCGAAGGAAATAACCCTTCAATATGTAACATAAATGAAGTGAGACTCATATATTCCTATTGTATTACTCAACAACGTACGGAAACAGTACCAACAAACAGAAACGTTAGCTGTCTGTATGAGGTTGATTCGGAGTATTTAGCAAGTAGTACGTGCCCTCCGTCACAATCGGTTCTGATTCTTTCCGATCCCGGTCTGCCACGTAGAGTTCCGGTCAAGAAGCTTTCTTCGTCTAGACCAGGTCAGTGGCCACATACTTGTGTTGCGTCATAGCCTTATGATAGCTTTTCCCTAACATACTACACTAATTTCTTGGTAAAAAAATGTCCATGCCATCCAATCGAGTGGCTGGTCTTTTAATATTGTCAGCTGGCGTTTTCTCTCTCCCTGGAACTTCACTTGTTGTATAAATAACTAGATAGTTCAGATGGATAGAAATGGGATCATTTAAGACACACTACCTGATGAGGTTTCGTTCAAAACTTGCAACGTGATGTATTTAGAGAAATTCTTCAATCTCATTTTGAGTATTGGGAGACGGTATCAGTGGTATTTCGTATAGTTTCACCATAGTAGCGATAGATTCCAGAACCACTGTGATTTTGGCAAAGACAAATGAGTCGACTCTTTCTCCTTCATGCTTTTCATTCTGAATATGTCTAGATAAACGAGTGCTTGAAATAAGTTCATCCTACGCAACCCGTATTTGGCCTCTTATTACCGCCGCCACAAACAGGGTTAGCTCAAGTAATATATGAAGTTAGGTTGAATATTTATGTTTATAGCATGCCCAGATCGGAGGTGAATCAAAGGGTCACCGAAAGGTTATGTAGAAAGATATTCCATAAGATTGTGCCTATTGGCTTTGTTTTGTAGCTCATCTGAAGGCTTAGATTTCCTGCGCCAGGCCACACTGTTAAGGTCGTCGATACTATCTGGTTAACCGAAGTAGTTGTTCCAGGCTTCGAAACCGGTGCCTACTGGTAAAAAGTCAAGCTTCATAACCACGAAGCTACCGTTCCGCTTATTGACCTGGTCTTAAACGCAGTTTGGTCGTACATTTATCGGCCATTTAGGATTTATCCACCGCGTTATTCCAATGCTCTTCGAAGAAATTTGCCTCATCCAAACCATGTGTTTATTTTCTCCACATGTCACCACTTTTTAAACATATTTGATACTGGTATAAAACTTGTAAACAAGGAAATAAGTAGGTGATTGAATTCTATATTAAGACAATAGATATGAAAGGTAGACGATATAGTCTAGGCTGGACTCATCTTCCAAAACTTGTGATATTGTAGTGTCATCGACCTTCAGCAATCGTCAGTTTATGTAATGTGACAAATTAAACCGTTGCACACTACTGACTGAATGGTGAGCTTACAGTATGACTTTAGTTCTTGACTGTATGCCTGGGATTATCTAGAGAAGTAGACACCTCTGAACATCACAGATGATGTAGACTGACAGTTATTCGAGTTATTTGTGCCCATGAAACCTTTGTCAACCAACCGATTATATCTGCGGTGACCTATTCAAGATCCCGGATCAATCCATTCTGTAATTTCGATGTACTAGGTCCTGTGCTCATATGTATTTCATTTATCACTTTAGAATTACTCATTACTAAATACCTATTTGTTACGTGTGCTATATTCTCAGCGATGATTCACGCACTTCTTTCTTACGCCGTTTTTCGACATTGAGCTTCTGTGTATGAGAAACAACCCACAATATTATCTGCCGTATATCATATGTTTCCGTTTGTGAGGCATAGACTTCATAATCTATTACAGTTTTGGTGTCTGTTCCATTATTGCGCCGATGAAAATATAGAAATAGGCGTAAAAATTCTTAGGGTTAATAAAAAACGTCACAAGATGTAGAAGAAAATGCAAGAGATAATGTCATATCAAGGAATGGACTTCGGGTTTTAGTTCGATGTACTAAATCTCGTCAACCTATCATCCCGAAATACCACAGTATTCGGATTTTGTTGACGCATTTGTCCTCAACACGTTTATATTCAAATGATCCCGAACCCGGTCGAACCGGAAATCCGGAATGAAAGAATCCGAGGATTTATTTGGAAGATGTTCGATGTTTTTAGGAGTATTTGATCTGCGCCGGCTAGTAGCCGTGCGAGATGCGTAGCGTGGTGTACACAATATTGATCTGCTGCAGATCTTTAACCAAATGTCCAATTAGGGTTTGTCAAGTATTCAGAATGTAGCCGGCATTCATTTTGAAGAACTACAGAAGTAGTTGTTACGGGGATTTGTTTACCGTTCAAATATATAAGATATATGAACTAAGAATTACGCATTAAAATCGTCGAGTTCTCAGGGGGATAGTGTGTATTTCAACAATCACGCTCATGTACTGGTCAACCTGTTTTACCGTAACAGACTACCTATGTATATTTTTAAATTACAGATAAGAGGTGTATGTCTAGGGACGGAGTGATAAAAGATGGATACCAAGATAAGTGCGGGTGCTCAGCATTTAGAGCACGTATACTGACAAGTCCCGACATCCAAACAAATTAGTATAACAACACTACGTTTATCCACTGAAGTAATTATTGATCAGAGGATAGACATTCATATGAGATCCGCCGTTCTCTCATTACAGACCTGAGCGACTTAGGACGTCATCCAAATTGACGTGACGACGGTTTTCTTCGAATGTTGAAGGTCTATCTCTTTTGTTCAATAGTGTTTATAATTATTATTTTCCTTCTAACTAGTTATATTTTCATCACGTGTCTCTTTTACGCAGCTTTGGTTTTTTTATTTCTAAATTAAAAGCCCACATGTGGTCTATAATTGGCTGCCTGCTGGCGTATAAACATCTAGTTTCAGCTAGGTCATAAACACTGGAAAAGGCGCCTATTTACCTCCAAAATACTTGATGGATTCATAAGGAATACTGAATATATATTGTTAGCTTAACCCTAACAAATTTATTTAAAGATCTGAAGTATTTCCACTAATACTGTGATGCAAATACAAATAAATCAATGTTTTTAAATATTGGCTTGAGGAGATGTAGATTATTAGAATCAAGGACAGCCGTTGCTCAGTAGCAGAGAGAAGCGGGATTTTGTAGTTCTAAGGATATGGAACCTGTATCACAACAGCGACTTGACGAATTGAAAGCAAAAATAGCATTACTTGGTAAAGTGAACCAGTTTTTATTGTTTTAGAGGGTGATCGTAAAGCATATTATGAAAATTCTGTGCAAGCTGTCTCAGAAAATAAGAAACGAGTGTCTGACCTTCGTCTTGAAAATAATAAATTAAGAAATATCCTTCGAGAAAGGCTTTCAGTAGCGTGAATTCTGACTAATCCCCTTACTAAAGGCTGATCAACACATCATCAATCATGTCCTGCACAACCGACAGGCTGATAGGGTTTGCATGTCTAATAAAACTGGGGCAGTGAGTGACCGTTATAAGGAGATAAACGCTACTTTTTAGATGGTGATCGAACTTTTGGACAATCGCACGTGTGATGCAAGGAAAAGGCTTAACTCTCTGAAGCATATAACTGTCCAAAAGGAGAAGAAAATTGAAGAGATAAAATCACAGTATAGAGAAATTACGGAACTTATTGAGTACGGAAACGCAACTTATGCAGGAACTAATAAGGAGGGGAAAATGCTAAGAAACTTAGAAAATCGACTTGATAAGGCTCGGCTTAAATACCACGAAGCAGAACACATCAGAAAAACCTATGAACAAATAAAAGAAAAGCTTCAAGATGTTAGCTGGGTATACTTTTACAACTGATTTTTTTAGGAACATCTAACATATGAACGCAGCCTTGACTCTCTTGAAAAACAAATAAAAGCTACTCAAGATGAAGTTTCAGAACTACAACGAATGTATAATGATGCCACTGTGGCTAGGGATACCGCACAACAAGAGTTGAAGTTTCAAGAAGAACATACCGCAAACGAACGTCGACGTCGAGAAATAGAACTCGCAAACATGAAAAGAATTGCCGAGGGAAAGAAACTCGCTGTTGATAGGAGTGACTATCAAGTAAAATATTTTTAGACTGAATCTACTACAGAACTGCTTATTCAAAAAATATTATTCAGTCTTCAGTAGTAAGGATCGGAGGTATATCGACCTATATTAATCCTCGTAATCTATAATACTGTGGATGTCTACTCTCGTTTTGAGTGCATCAAAAGAAGCTGTTGATATTACATGTTCTGGTAGAGAATTCCAGTAATTCACTACTCGGGCTGAGAAACTAAATTACAGACGTAAACGACATGATCTCGGCTTTTGAACTTTTTTAAAATGTTCTCTCGAATTATCAGTCCCAGACGAAAGGAGAAAATAAGACATATCTGTACCAAGATCAATGCTTAGTATAAGATAAACCAATATTAGATCACCACGTAATCTATGATAAGATAACGGAAATAAGTCGAGGTGTCTCAGTTTGTCTTCATAAGGTATGCCGGGGGGACATTTTACAATTTTGATCATTCGTCGTTGAACTCGTTCTAACATATCCATGCTGTACTTGAAACCAGGATGCACTGCTTGAATTTCATATTCCAGATGAGGTGTCACGAAAGTTGGGTATAATACCCTGTACATTTCTTCGTTAAAGTACTGAAAAGACTTACGAATAGCTCATAAGACCCTAAAACGCTTAGCCTTTCAGATAATTCTAGTTTTGAGGTCGCTGCTTATTATGACTTCTGGGTTTTTTTATAGTCCATCAAGTAATACAACTTTACATACTGTGTAGTAATATGAATCATATTTATTCGATTGCATCAGCACACTCTTATTAGAATTTACGTATGATGATCACCTGCCAATCCATGAAGCCAGTGCATTCATTTCATCCCGTAGTATCTTATCTGACATACTGTTTATGGGTCTCCAAATCTTTGTGTCGTCGTCAAAAAGTAAAAGGATGACTTTTCTATAGTTGGGAGTTCATTTACATAAAGTAAAAAAGAAGAGAACTGAGCATTGTTCCCGGGGAGCCCCACCCCTTATATATTTTCACGCTAAGAGAGATTCATTTACCCTTACTCGTTGTCTTCTATTATTAAGAAAGTCATTTGTCCAGTTTATGAATTCATAATGGATTTCAAAACTTTCTAGTTTTAATTTAAGACTCAGATGAGAGACCTTGTCAAAAGATTTACTCAAGTCTATGGAAATTACATCTACAAGGGTATTTCTACTTTTTACTGCAGCCAAATCTCTTGCCAAGTATGATAGACCTTTCTTAAGATTATGTTGTTCCCTTAACAAGCGATTACGCCCTTCCAAATAGCTTGAAATAGCTACCTGAGTAATCTTTCCCACTAGTTTGACAACTACAATGAGTAGACTAATGGGTCGATAGTTATTGGCTAAGTTCCTGCTCCCCACCTTATACACAGGATTGATTGCTGCGTCTTTCCAGTCTCTTGGCTCTCTGAACTGCTGCAAAGACATATCAAACAGTATAACCATAGGTTCAGCAGTTGTGTCAGACAGGGCTTTTATAAACCTAAGATGAATGTCGTCCGGACCATCAAACTTATTTGGTTTGAGATAATTAGGTTATCTTAAGGCAGTTCTTTCTTTAATAACTGCAGAATCCATTGACATGCCACTCTGGTAACGATTTATCGTCGCTCGTCCCTCATTGCCGGTAGAAACTCTGCTAAAACATCTCGATAAAGCTTCGGATTTTTCGACATTATCTTTTGCCATCGTCAACGAATTTTCTTGCTCAAGTAATTATACAGTGCCTGCCCCTGATATGATATATATTCTTATATGTACATTATATGCTAGTCATGTACTGTTCTGATACATGAGACTAGTTTATGTATGAATTTTGTGTTAAATTAACTTGATAAACAAATTGTTATACTGAGTTTAGCTTAACAAAGGAAAGTCACGAAGTTTTCTGATTTATTCATATTCTTCAGCAAAGTTTAGCACTAACTCTGACGTTTTATACTAAACTTTCATTGAATACTAGCTAGCTGATTTATTTTATCAGGTTTAAAGTTTGATAAAATAGATTTCTCTTGTAATAATACCAAATTTACAGAACTTTGGTCAACAAAATTACGTTTTACTAAATCCATAGAGGAGTATAGTAATTTGTTTATTATGTTGATTTTGTTAAAATATTTTTGTGTTTCAACCCTATGTGTTAATATTTGTGGTCGAAGTTTTTAAAATACTTGGTAGTAGGTGTTTGTACAATGTTCTCATTGAATGTTACCTATGCAGTATATTTAATGCAAAATACATAAAAAATATAAATGGATATGAATAATTAATCCTTAAAACTCACGAGATATGTGTCTGCCAGCACCTCACTTTAACTGGTAACAAAGTTGACTGGAGTCGAGGTGGTTCGCTAACATCTTTCTTTACAAATCAGAAGAACCTGAATTCACGAAAAAAATAACAAAGGCATATGAATAACATACTGGATAACAACCGTTCCTCATCAACGTAGAGCCTAGCGTAGATACATATTAACCAATTCTACATACCATATTACGATGGTGAGGTCAGATAGACAGAACAGATTGCAAAAGAGATCAGGATAATGTGATAGTAGTGACAATGTGAAAGAATAACCATCGGGAAAATGGTTATAAAAAACAGATGTAAAGGTAAATGTGAGAAAATACTGGGACTCAAGATCGATCTGAAGATAAAGAGTGGATGTATCCGCACCCTTGTGAACTATTTTTAGTCATATGTCCAGAAATCTCCGATCATTTATCGCGGTTATCACGCAGACTCCAAACAGATAATCTGGATCTACCTACATTGCTCAGAACAATGTTCAATAACTTCACGGAGTGTTTGATTAAGAACGTGAGTTAATTAGCCAGCTTCAGTATTCAAGAGGCATATGGTTCTGCCTGGTGGTTTATTACAAATTTAAAATTGCCAAAGATGTCCCAATGTAACTAGAAACCCGAAAATATAACGTTAGTTTCATTATCGATCACTAGACAGGTCCTAATCAGAACTATTAAAACTTGGCTTCCGTAAAAATAAAAACACCGAAATTCTTTTGGTTTACTGGGCTAAATTCATTTGCAAACATCTTAACTACATTTTTACAGTTGAAACTTGTGGGATGTTATTCTGACGAACTAAATGTACCCATTTTCGCCATAGTAAATGGAAAGATGTTTCTTCTCATTGGTCAGAAGCAACAGTAAGATGCTCAAACTCCATGTCTGTTTAAAATCACTAGGAATCATTGTTCACAACCTCGATAAAAACCTAGGTTTTAATAAAAATTCAACTACTATTTTCAACTCACTGTATGCAGGCAGCATGAAAGTCGATTCTACTGGAGCATCTAAAATATCTGTGAATATAACTTTCTTAGATTCGGATTTAAACATCTAGAGGCATATGTTTTGATGAAGGTCTGTGAATTTCTTTCTGGTCTGAGCTTAATGTTGTTTAGGGTTTGCTTCCAGTTACTTTCCAAGTTTTGACATCGAATATGGGGTACTTCAGTCTTTAATCATATGGAATTATCTGGTCAATAAATAATATTTATTTATTAAGACTCTGGATCATATAATTCATGAGTATCCACGTAATATGAAGTCAACTTTTATTGTTATGAAAGGCAGTCAACAGAACAATGCTAAGCAGAAGTGAAATCATTACAAGATACTGTGCTGAATATTGGTCCGCTTTTGTAACAAAGAATAACAATTATTTTAATGAGCTGAACTACTAGCAAAAGAAGTAAGCCAAAAAGTTTATTACGATGAAAAACTTTTGGGCACTTCACGAAAAGTTTCGTATTTTCAGATCACAGTTATATAGAAATTTCAAACAATAGTGAAAAAACAGTGAAAATAATTGTCCTGTAACTATTTGTACAAAGTCATAAGAGTAATTAATGACACAACCATGTAATACTCCAATATATGACTTTTAAAGTTATGTTTACAAGCAAGTATTTTAAAGTACGTTTAGCATAATGCATGCTTCAGGAAAACGTTTCACTGAGACTTTAAAAGTAACAGTGAAGTGTTCACGTTGAAGCATATGATCATAGAAATAAACTTGATACCTAATCTACTATGAGTAATTTTGAATCAGCTTAAATATTCTATCCGTCACTCAATTGTTTGCAATGTATTTGTTATTTTTGTACTTCAATAAATAGTGGTTATCCAGACTAATTTATTAAATAATCATTTGTAAGAAATATTATTTGTACTCTCTTATGCAACATTTAGCAAGGCAGAGAGTCACCTCCATCTGCTAACGTTCAAAGCGGAAGTATTCAAGGAGACAGTATTGGTACTGGAGAACGAATTTCGGGAACAGGTGGGGTAAGCATAACTGAAGAACAACAAATGAAAATATCTAAATATGAGGAGTCATTTAAAACTATTAAAGAAGTCACTGGACTGTCTGATCTCGATCAGATTGTTAATAGGTTTGAAAATCAAGGTGAAACTTTAAGAAATCTAAATGAATTAAAAGAAAAGGCTGAAGAACAATGTCAGAAGCTTCGTAAACAAAGGGATCAACTACAGCAAGAGTTTGAAGAACTTAAGTATTCGGGTGAAACGGAAATAGAAAGGTACTTTAAAATATTTCGAGCTGTCCTGTGTAGCATAGTTTTAAATATTTCTCAAATTAAGGATTTATCGTAACATTATTGCATCTGGAGATTTGGAAGTATTATGAAACCTGAAACTCAGTTAATTATTTTTATTAATTTATTTGAACACATAAATATTGGTACAAGGGGACACCAGATATATATGCGCCACACAGTCGTGTGAGGGTTATGATACTGCCTGGGTGCTCAAACCGGAGCAGGCAGTTTTCTTAGGGGGGCACTACCCGAGCCTTTTACCTAAAGGTCTGATCCACAAGATAGTGGAGCATCGTGGGGAGATTCAGTCCCATGGTGGCCAGTGACTAACAATCGGTTCATACGCCATTTGTTCCCTCAGGGTACTGGAGCCCTTGTGCACCATTAGTTTGGAATTAGGGTTTCCCAACCTCCTGTGTCCTCCGGCTCGGTTAAAGCGCCGGACATTCGATTTTTGTCCTCTTAATTTCGTAAACAACAGTAATGCCACGAGAAGGCAGTAAATAAGACTTCTCTGGCAGAGGTTATATACGCGTGGCCGTGTGAGAGCATTTAGAGAGAGGGCGGGCCCTCCGCACAATCGGTCGTACCAGAGCATTTGGGGGTGCAGTTTATTGTGGTTTAAACAATAGGAAGTTATTAATTTTGAGTTGAACTTTAAAATGGTTCAATAATATGATTTTTTTTTAAACATACACAAGCTTTTAACATACATTGATATTACCCAAGTCATAGCTATAAATAAGTATCTAACTCATTCAAATTCCATTATAATTTTAAAATCTAGGCGAAATTGTAGTACATTCAATGTAAACAGTCTTTTTGGATGTCACGATATGAATGTTGTAACTTCACATATATAATTATGAAGCTAATTTTTTTTATATAATATTTTTTTTACAGCGCTAATCAAGTAATAAAACAACATCAAAATGAAGCACAAATAGAAAATGAACGTCGTATAAAATGTTATCAAAATTTAGAAAATGCCAATCATCTTTTAATTCAATGTAAAACAGGAGTTGATCATATTTATGATAAATTATCTTTTTTAAATGTAAATATCACAAAAGGTATAGAACATTTTCATAAAGATAATGAAATAAAAGATGATGAATTAATAGGAGTAGGAGGTGAACAAAATATTACTGATAATAGTAATATACCAGAAATGTTAAAAATATGTAATAATAAATTAGATGAACTTATGAATAGTTTAAATGATGTTAATATTGAAGAACAACTTAATCTAATAGAACAAGAAGAAGTAAGTACATTTCTTGGGGTATTCATTTCTAATTATTCATATTTAATTCCGTTAAATAAAATGAAATTGACAAAATCAGCAATACTATCATTGAAGTACTTAGTAATAGTCTACTTCCTGAATGATTAAAATGGATGAAATTCAATTAGTACTATTGTAGTGTGGTCTACTTATATCCATATAAGTAGTATATGGCAATGGTCAGACATAGAATATATGTTGGTAGAAGACCGATAAGGGAAGGACTGAAATGAAGCGCAATTGGTAGGAAAATGCATGAACAATGGGATTAGAGAAGATGAACTAATATTTACAGAAGGAACAGTTAAGATTGAGACAATTGATTGTTATATTGCAAATTAACTGTTAACTATATGGTTATCAGAATTTAGTGAGATAGTCTGTAATTTTTGTCTAAATACATTCGATTGTCCCCAACTAGTGTTTTGTTCACTAAGCTATGAGAATGACATTGCTTACTATTCAGTAATCATTCACTGTAAATGTATTTGTGGTCATAAAAACTAAGTGAGATTGTTAAAATATGGAAAAAGTGATAGATCGCTTTGAAGGAAGTAACTAACAAACCTCATTCAATTGGTTAACTGTTCTATTCATGAATTGTAACTAATATTTCGTTACGAAATATTTAATCAAAATAACATAATAATGAGTTAGTTTTTAAGTAAAAATTAATCCATAAAAGAATCAACTGATGATTATTAACCATCTAGTAATGATTCATTTTTTTAAACCCAATTTATTCATTTTAAATGAAGTTGTATAGAAAGCAGATATATATTGTAAATTGAATAGTGTAAATGTCCGTTTTGGCATGAAATCGATTTGCCACTTGTTTATGTAGATAAGAAATATATATCTGTGCTTAATAATAACTGTAAAATCTTAAAAATGTTTGTAAAATTTTTATCAGAGTTAGATCAGTGAGGAATATGTAAACAAACAACTTGTAATTATTTTTCATATGCCAATTTTCAGCATGGGGATTTGTGGAGATTGTAGTATTTTAATAGCTGAATTCACGAGTCGATCAAAGCTAGACCACCATCGGAAACTTGTAAGCACTAGACTTCCGCTTGATCCTATTATGGTACGCTTCAGCAGTGAGCATCCACGATGCCACACACAGAACTAGAACCCAGGACGCACGCGGACGCTTAAACTTGATCCAAGTCCCGGAGTGAACATCAATTCTGGGATGAAAGTACATCCAGCTGACGAGTTCCAAATTGGACGAGACACACGACCTGGATCCCACTGCTAGCTACCATCTGTTTTTGCTTATAATGCTTGTAAATTAAGACAATATCGAGGCAGTACGCACAGTGTGCACATATGCCAATAAGTGACTGATCAATTGCAGTCCTAAACATCAACGGGAAAACTCAAATAACCAGTAAAAAAGAGATTTATTTACTGACTGTGTTTTGATCATTCATTCGTGAAGTTTTGTGAACTATTTGTACAATTTAAAAGTCAAGAAATATTTGTTGTTTGAAACAGAAATATGAACTAAAAAAAACCCACTATTTTGCCCATAAAAGGTTTTCACAATTTATGATTATTTAAACGAAAAATTATGAAATTAGATTTTTTAATAATCAATTGATATTTGTACATTATTGACTTTTTATGTTTCGAAAGAGTTAAGCTTTGTTCTACTAAACATTTGAACCAATATTCCACTAGGTGATTGAATCATTAAATCCACAGAATATCTAACGGGTTTTAAACTTTATAAATGTTTACACTTTTCGTTTGCAGATTGTTACATCCCTGATCTGTCTACCCACTTTCATGCCGAGGATAACTTGTCTAATGTAGATTAAAATCTTGACGCGATAGGCTGACTGGTTTAACCTTGAGGCTGATATGCGTGAGTTCGAAGTGGGGTAGAAAGACGAAAACTATTCTATCACTTGATTGGCTGACAGGCACGCGCGCGCGAGAGAAGACAAGATAACTGGAACACTACTCGCTTTATTCAGAAATCCGACCTGGTATATGAACCCAGATTAGTGTAAAAAGATACATGAATAAATAGATGACTAACCCGACCACAATGTAAATAATTAAGAAAATACAATTATGTCCAAAACTGGGGGTATTAGAGTGGAAAATAGAGTATAAAAGATTACGTTTAAATTACAATAGCTTTGGAACAGAAAAGGCTATGGCAGTGAATCATACATCAAACGAAAGCTTATGATCTCTAGAATAGACTAGGGACGAAAGTAAATATTACTGTTATACAAGCTTTGAATCAAATGAAATAACGTCTCCGAAAATAGCTTCTGTAGTTTGTCAAGGCTTCTTGTTTCTAAATAAAGACAGAACAAATAATTCATAAAGGGAACTAACTGCATGAACTTCTTGTTTCTAATGTTACTTCATTTTAGAAAGATATAGTGTAAATAAGATTTATCATAGAACAAAGTTAATATCTTAATGAATCAAGAAAAAAAGGAGTTAATGTATTATTTTATCTTCATTTCCAATTCAATTCTATTACTTTATATTACTATTTTAAAATTAGTAATATTTACTTCTTTTCAAAAATCATATTCAAGTTCTACAAAAAGCTAGATAGCAAATTGCCAGAGAACAATATAAGAATACAATTTCCAAGAGTAAAGAATGAAGGTAATCCTGATGGTAAGTATTAAGTAATCATAAGTAATTACAAGCATAAATACATTTTATAGTATAAATTTTAAATAAGTTATCAATAATATGAAGACATCTTTTATTGGGATATATTTATACTAAATACTATATACAATATTTTTAAACAATAGAATGTGCACAATTTGTTTTATGCTGATTAACTGAAGTAGTTAGCATATATTTGATGTAAAGCATAAATAATGATTTAGTCCAATGTATGTTTCAGTGATGGCAACTGTGGAGGTTTATCCATGAAAGAATTTGACATGCAACAGTTGGAGGTTACAGCTTCAAAATCCTAGCAACAGCTAAATTTCCATTTTTGACCCACAAGTACATACTTTAAATTCACTAAAAGTTTTATGTGATATTGTATAACTTGTGTAATGTTTTCTTTTTTCTAATAATCTAGATGATGATGGTGGAGCGGATGATAATGAAGTGTTAACTAGAGCTGCTTTAAAGAAACAAGCTCAGCAAATAGTTGAAATGAGAAATAAGAAGAGACAAACTAGAAAGAAGAAAAGAAGAGTTCGATAAAATAAAAATGATGATATGATTATTCTTTTGTATGCAAACATACTGTTTTCATTCTGATACACAGGCAGGCATTCAGTCAAACTACAATGAACAGGATATAGATAACTTTATTTCCTTATGAAAATCACCACTGTTTATACACTAGTCATAGGCAATGTGAACAGATTTTTCAAAATGATAGGACACTGAATCTATGAACATTTGTTTCCTGAAAAGAAAAAAAACGTGAAACTTCACTTTTCTTTCTCTTAACTTTCCTTCCTTTTGCACAAAATATATCGCTTTTATATCCTAGACAGGTGTTGTCGAACGTTTAAGAATAATGTATTTGGTTTCAAGTAGTTTGTGCTTGTGTTCTCTTTCAATTAAATGAACGTTTTGTAACCCTATGTTATCCACGTATCTACATTCTTCAAATGAGTAGGGGAGAAATTATTCAAAATAACCCTCGTAATCCATTAATCTTACTTCACAAAGTCATTCAGACAGGATGGAATAACACGGACATTTGTTGTACCCTCAACTGCGCTATTTGCCCCAAATCGAAAGATCAGCATCACGTATTAAACATCAGATGAGCTAAGGTCAGTCGACTATTAATATTAACTGTTTACTACAGCAGTTCGTTCCTCACTATTAGGATTGTTGAAATCAAGATCTTTGTGACTTGTCAACAATCGTGCTAAACTGAATGTTTTCTAATACGCCTTAGTTCAATAGAGCAGGTAAATGTGTACATATGTAAAACATATTTTAGATTGTTTACCTAGAATTAAATACTTTTTTATTCACTAATCATTAAAGTTGAAGTAGAACAGGAAAGTATGTGACTACATGAGTGAAAGTGTTATGGTCAGTTACTTACTTACTTACTTACTCCTGTTACCCCTCGTCGAGGAGCATAGGCCGCTCACCAGCATTCTCCATCCAACTCTGTCCTGAGCCTTCCTTTCCAGTTCTTTCCAGTTGCTATTCATTCTTTTCATATCTGCTTCTATTTCCCGGCGTAGTGTGTTCTTTGGCCTTCCTCTTTTCCGCTTCCCTTCCGGATTCCAAGTTAGGGATTGAGTCGTGATGCACATTGGTGATTTCCTTAATGTATGTCCGATCCACTTCCAACGTCTTTTCCTAATTTCCTCTTCAGCTGGAAGCTGGTTTGTCCTCTCCCATAAAACGCTGTTGCTGATAGTATCCGGCCAATGGATGTTGAGTATTTTGCGTAGACAATTGTTTATAAATACTTGTACCCTCCTGATGATGGTCGTAGTAGTTCTCCACGTTTCAGCTCCGTACAGTATGACTGTCTTGACGTTCGTATTGAAGATTCTGACCTTGAAATTAGTTGACAGTTGTTTTGAGTTCCATATGCTCTTCAATTGTAAAAATGCTGCCCTTGCTTTGCCAATCCTCGCCTTTACATCTGCATCCGATCCTCCTTGATTATCAACGATGCTCCCCAGGTACTTGAATGTTTCCACCTCTTCCAGAGTTTCGCCATCAAGTGTGATTGGGTTGGTGTTCTCTGTGTTGTATTTGAGGATCTTGCTTTTTCCTTTGTGAATGTGGAGGCCTATCGATGCGGAGGCTGCTGCTACATTTGCGGTCTTCATCTGCATTTGTTCGTGTGTATGAGAGAGGAGGGCTAGGTCATCTGCGAAGTCCAAATCATCTAATTGATTCTGAGAAGTCCATTGTATTCCGTATTTCCCTTCAGATGTCGAATTCTTCATAATCCAGTCAATCACTAGAAGGACGAGGAATGGGGAGAGTAGACAGCCTTGTTTGACTCCGGTCCTTACTGGAAATGCATCTGTCAGCTGTCCTCCATGCACGACTTTGCACTGTAGTCCATCGTATGAGTTTTGGATAATGTTGACAATCTTTTCAGGAACTCCATAGTGTCGAAGAAGTTTCCATAATGTTCTCCTGTCCACGCTGTCAAACGCCTTCTCATAGTCAATGAAGTTGACGTATAGTGATGAGTTCCACTCAACTGATTGTTCTACGATTATCCGTAGTGTCGCAATCTGGTCTGTGCACGACCTATCCTTACGGAATCCAGCCTGTTGATCCCTAAGTTCGACGTCTACTGCGTCTTTCATCCGATTCAGCAGCACTCTGTTGAAGACTTTTCCTGGTACTGATAACAAACTGATGCCTCTGTAGTTTTCACATTTGCTCAGATCTCCTTTCTTTGGTATCTTGATGAGATATCCTTCTTTCCAGTCCATTGGCACTTGTTCCTCTTCCCAAATCTTCTTGAATAGAAGGTGAAGCATGTTTGCAGTTATTTCAATGTCTGACTTCAGTGCTTCTGCTGGTATATTGTCAGGTCCTGCCGCCTTCCCACTTTTGATTTGTCTGATTGCCATCTTGACTTCTTCGATCGTTGGTGGAGTGACATCTATAGGAAGGTCAGTGTGTGCTGCTTCGATGTTCGGTGGATTCAATGGGGCTGGTCTATTCAGCAGTTCCTCGAAGTATTCTGCCCATCTTTTCCTCTGTTCTTGAATCTCAGTGATTGTCTTTCCTTCTTTGTCCTTGACTGGTCTCTCTGGTTTGCTAATCACCCTGCCAATTTCTTCGTTGTATCATATAGTTGTCTCATATTCCCTTCTCTTGCAGCTTTTTCCGCCGCCGTTGCTAGTTTTCCCATGTATTTCTGCTTGTCGGCTTTAATGCTTTTCTTCACTTCCTTGTTTGCTTCTGCGTAGTCTGCTTGTGCTTTGACTTTCTCTGCTCGTGTTCGGCTGTTGTTAATTGCTAGTTTCTTGTTCTTCCTTTCTTGAATTTTGTCCAGGGTTCCCATAGAGATGCATTCCTTGTGATGATGCTTCTTAGGACCAAGAACCTCTTGACACGTTGAAGTTAGGGCTTCTTTTATCCCTTTCCAGTTGTGCTCCAAAGTAGTTACTTGTTCTTTCAGTAGATCCTGTAGAGCTTGGAACCTGTTGTTGAGAGTTATCTTGAATTCATGGAGCTTGTCAGTATCTCGAAGGAAGGCTGTATTGAACCTTTGTAGTGCTGTTTTTCCAGTTGTCCAGTGTTTCTTTAGCTTAAGTCTCATCTTGGCCACAACCAGGTGGTGATCTGAAGCTATGTCAGCTCCTCTCCGGGTTCTCACATCTTCCATTGATCTTCGGAATTTTTTGTTGATACAGATGTGATCTATCTGGTTCTCTGTGGTTTGGTCCGGTGAGATCCATGTAACTTTGTGTATGCGCTTGTGTGGGAATATTGTGCCGCCTATAACCAGACAAAGGAAGTAAATGAAAAGATTGACTGATTTAACCCATAAGTTTGATATCTAATACATGTTGTCCAATTATATCTTCATATCCTGTGTTGTCCACTCCAACTTTAGCATTTAGATCTCCCATCAGGATGGTGAGGTCCTTTCGTGAGCACTCCGCTATGATTGATTGCAGCCTTTCATAGAACTGATCTTTATCATCGTCGTTGCTATCATTGGTGGGTGCATAACATTGGATAACGTTCATTGTGATTCCTTCCTTCTTTGTTTTGAATGATGCTTTGATTATCCCGGATCCATGAAATTCCCATCCCACAAGTGCATTTCGTGTTTCCCTGGACAGCATTAGAGCAACTCCCTGAGTGTGTGGAGCATTTTCCCCTTCGTGACCGGAGTACAGCAGCATCTCTCCTGTACCTAGCCTTTGTTGTCCAGTTTGTGTCCAATGGGTTTCGCTGATTCCGAGTACTGCCAAGTTGTATCTCCTCATTTCCATTGCTATTTGGCTGGTCTTTCCTGTCTCCCACATTGTCCGGACGTTCCACGTACCTATAAAGAGTGTTTCTATGGTTGTTAGAAGGTGCATCGGTCTCGTGACTTCCGAAGAATTTCGGCTTTCATCATGAGACGTCATAATTATTCCTTCAACTCCCAGGGCAGAGTTTAAATAGTTTGAATTATTTTTTCTGGTTAGCGTTTTTTTTGCGAGTTGGCTTTTCTACGGGATGGGGTCGCTAACCCCATGCCCAACCCTCCTCCTTTACCCGGTCTTGGGACCGGCAGTAACTCTAGAAGAGCTACAGGCGGAGTTGTTATGGTCAGTACTGATGTTGAATTGTAAATCAAATAGAGTTACATACTAACCGTCAGTTCCATCGGATAAAAGATAACTAATTATTTATAGCTAACTCGAAATCCTTGGTGTCTTTTATACAAATATGTACAAGGCCTAGGAATACGTAGGTTGTCTTCTCAGCTTTCACAATGGACGACTCAAGTCGAGAAGTTAAGTTCACAGAAGGATAATTCTAACTCATGAAGTATAAATCCACCATAAGATAATAAAATAATTCCCGGTCTCTCCGATAATTACATAAAACGGGCCACTGAGGTTTGGGATCAGATTTAGGAAAAACTGTTAAAAAGTCCATGAATTTTGAAGTATGTCAATGAAAATAATACATTCAGGTCAGTCGGTCTTGTCAAGTGTATCAGTAAAGGTTATGAATCCAAAAAGGTTGATTTATGTCCAGAACAATCGTTTATCTCGTGTCTTGGCGAAAACATCAAACGTATAAGATGTCGAGTGTTCCCTTAAGTCGATCATCTATATGAATAATTAACAGTGATTCGTTTATACACACAATTCCGGCAAGGCATGAAACGACAATATACCGAAGAACCTGATATCCAAACCGTTCCTTGGATTTATTAATACACCAAACTAATTATAGTCATCATCTTCTATTTAGATGAAGTAAAAGTAACGGAATACTATGACTTAATTGTATTTTTCAATTTTTTACCTTCTCGTTTTTTATAAATCTACAAGAATGTTTTGAGTAGTGAGATAAACGTAATATAGAAGGTATAAGGTCGATGACCTTTGGATTTTGTAAGACAACGTTTTCTTAAAATTTGTTCTCACTTTTATTAAACAAAGTAACTAGTTACCAAACAAGGAGTGTGTTAGAAATACGAAGTATATTTTGAACTATTAAAAGTATTATATAACTGGACACTTGTTCGAAAAAAGACAGTAAAACTAGTCGATAAGTTAATGGTTGAGAGTGTTAGTAAGGGAACAACAACAGCACAAATTTGTCAAGCAGATAACTAAAAACCCATACATTCAATTCTCTCTGAATCCTTAAGCTCCGCTGTATTTCTGACACTAATACCTCCAAGGTAATGTTTCTTCGAGTGCCAATAAACCAGAGGTTGAGGTTGGATTGTTCCCAACAATTGATAGACATACGACTAAAATGTTGAATATATAGATTGTAATTGCCTGGAGAAAGCGTTGGCTAAGCTCACTGCCATGATAAAAACTTCCATGAAATAAGCTTGGTGCAAATCAGAGAAGCAAGTGACTTTGTAAAATGTTATGAAATGAAAAGGTGACCATGATGGCTTTCAATATTCGGAGATAGGTTTGGTTACTTATTATTTATAAGTAGCTAAGATGTTCTACTAAAAATAGCCAGATTATCGACGGAAACAAAAATCAAAACGCATTATGCATCTGGCCGTGAGTAAAACGATAGATGATACTCCCCTAGAGAGCAAAGACTGTGTTAAATATGTGATAGTACTTAACAGGTAGTCTAGAGTACGTTATAGAATAATTCAGGGTTTAGGTATACAGTTGTGTTTTGAGACTTGCAATGAGATAAGTCATGTTATTTATCATTGTCTATTACATAAGAAGTAATTTGAAATTCACGGACTTCTTTCATCTTGATTTATTCAGTTATTCAAGTAGATACGTATGTACATTACTAAGAATAGATGGGATTCTATTCTTGAATATATTTGAAACTAATTGAATAACAATGAACCAAAATAGAATTGGCAATCATAGATACATATTTAGTTGAATGAACAAAGGATACTATTTGGGCTCTTTTACATTATCATGGACTTGTCATTCATTTTGTTTTAGAAAAAAATTATGATACATAATAATGAATTTTGTGATTCATTTTACACTGTATTTGATAAGGAATAGTAATGGATAATTTATAAGTGACGTTCAATAAAAAAAATCGGTGTTCTACTGCTGTAAGTTATGGTGTTTTTCTGTACTCATTAAGATAACATAACATTCCAGGAACTTTCAATTATCTAGATTATGCTTAATATTTGAGGGCATATTGTCAGGAAATAAAGATTACCAAAATTTATAGGTTTACTGCATATAACAGAACTGTTAATTTATTATCACAAATTTAACATTTCGTTCATTTGAACTTTATAAGTTTATTTTTAATATTCAATAAATTAAGGTTACATAAAAGGTCAATGAAATCAAATTTATAGTGTCAACTCAAAGACAGGAGAAAGCACAAGTTAATGGTTGCCATTTTTTGCAAAGTCTAATTTCCTAAACATATATTCTGAGTTCAGTGAGCAACTCAGTCAGTTGGGTTGAATTACCGTTATAGTAAATCTCCCGATGAAATGAGTATTAATTCTTAGCTGAATTGGCTCTCAATTAACTGCAGTTTCTCAACTAAAGATATGTATTCAACCAATCAGTCAGTAACTTTAAATGAAAAGTTCTATCTTATTGTGTTGATGTTACACAAAGTATTTACAATCTAACTGTTAGGATAATTGCATGAACTTAATAGATATAGTGAGTGAAAACAAAAAAATTTCGTTATCTTCAGTATTTATCTTAGTACCGGTTACTACTAGGACATTAAATTGCTTTCAATATCTGCTCCTATAAACAATATTTTATATATTAATCCATGAAGTCTCCCAATGTTAGCTGTTTATCTAACTTTGACAAGGCGACATAAATATTTTTTTTCATTTTATCCGACCAAAATATTTATAAACCTGACCAATTATTTACCTTAACAGGCTTTTAAGGAATAATCTAAAAATAGAATAGAGAATATATGTACATCCATCGAATTCGACTATCATGTAGTCGAGAAGAATATTGACTTATTAAGCATAAGATTCACCAACACAAAAGCAAATCAATGAATACATTTCTACTGTAAGAAAAAAAACATTGACTTTTAATCCGTTTGATTGTCAATTTTACCATTTCAAAGATTCTAAGTGTGATGACTTTTAATAGATTAATGATAACAAAACAAATTACAGAAAATGACTAATTCATTCTGTTAAAATGACTAAATGACTAGTGACTGACTTCAAGAGATAATTCTCGAAGTTCTAGTGAGAAGCAGTGACCAGTGGAGTTCAACCCACGTCTGTTATGAGATACGAACTCACTGAAAACAATTGGTGAACGGTCGCTCAACTTCGTGGATTGGTTGGAGTTAGACATAAACACCATCGGATGCCGGCTCAGTGGTCTATCTGTTAAGTGCTCTGGCGCGAGACTGGTTGGTCCTGGGTTCGGATCTCGCGAGGCGGGGTCGTAGATGCGCACTGCTGGGGAGTCCCACAATGGGACGAAACGGCCGTCCAGTGCTTCCAGGTTTTCCTTGGTGGTCTAGCTTCAGTTGACTCACGCTTGAACTATGTAAATGAAATAAACAATTAATTGCATTATATATAATTGACTAATAAAAAGTTTTCCAAACTTATCAAAAATGTACTGTAGTAGTTTCAATTGAACCAGATAATAAAAACAAGAAAAGATCAATAACTCATATAAATTTATTCAAGTATGAATAAAGTAAGTAATAATTTATAAAACATTAATTATTTTATATCGTTGAGATCATGAATGAATTGAAGCTAGACCATCATGGAAAACCTGAAAGCACTGAACGACCGTTTCGTCCAATTGTGGGACTCCTCAGCAGTGCGCATTATTTCTTTCAAAATACAACAAATATCACAAAATACTTTAGAAAATATGTGAAAATTCATAGAATTGACTTTAACAGATACAATAAATACTTGATAAATAGTTACCATCGAAACAATTTACAAAAAAAAGAAAAATAATTTTATTTTTTATCTCATTAGAAACATTTTTTTATTTTTATTTTATTTTCGTTGTAAAAAAATTTTTCTGATAAATAAATGATTTAACATAAACTGTCAAATGAATAATTCAAGTTTTTCTTTTTACAATCTATATTTTGGTGATCTTTTTTGTTTTGTTGAATAATATAGAATTATATATAAAACGAATCATTCAACCATAAATTGTCAAAGTAGCCAAAATTGAAATATCCACTTTTTTTGTTTCCTTTTTCAAAGTCACAATGATGTCGGAAAGTTGAACAATCATATAATGAATTTCGTGTATGATAATCAAATGCATAAATAATGTCAATAAATTGTTACGTTGAAATATGAATTTTAATGGTTGATATATATATATATATATAATCATTGAGTCAATTATGATGGGACCCAATGACATTTGTTGGTTGTCCTTTTTCCCCTTTTTCTTTTGTTTTCATTTAGACTGCTGTCTTTTATTGTATTCTTCAACGTTGAGTAAAACTCGTTCAAACACAATCAAATAAGAAAAAAATATGTTGATAGGTTGCTTGGGTAAACTATATCCATCTATATTTTAAGACTATTCATAAATATTTAATTTATCAAGTTCCTTTTTTCTAATTCTTTTTTTACGTTGTTTCTTTTCTTCTCTGTATTTCTGCCTTCATTTACGAAGTATATACATAGACACACACTTTACCATACATATATATGTATGAAGAGAGAGAGGGGTAGGGGTTGGGATGAAAGAGACTTTTAGGAAGCCAGACGAATTCCGTTATCTATATGACAAGTTTCATCATACCATGATTAATGATCTGACAATAACTAGAATACCACTTTAATATTACTTGTCTAAAATGAACAAGCAAAGTCATCTTACCGATAGTAGATCAGTCAATGTATAGAATAGGAAACACACAAGAAGTGCTTTAATTCTTCCTCTAAAACAATAAATATTGTCAAGGAAAGAAGAGAAAGGAAGAAGAAGAAGAAGAAGAAGAAGAAGGAAGAAATAAAAGTATAATCTTTCATAGACAACATTGACTTATTATCATCGTCATCAATATTATCATTGATATTAGGAAAGATGGAAAATGTACACATATACATTTATGGATACCTTTGTGATTTATAAATTCTTGTAACCAGGACAAGACAGACAAGATTTATAAATCAGTTATTCTCCCACGAACTTTCAGTTTTCGTTTGTTCGTTTTTTTATTATCGCAAACTAATTTGTAATTTTATTGATATATCTCTAATTATATATGAGAGATCTTTTGTGTGTACATTCCCATGCAAACATTATGTTTATGATATTCAGTGCTTTATGCATTAGATGGTTAACTTCGTTAATGAGTCCTTATTAGTTAAACTGTCACAGTAACATGAAGAGTATATGGTAAATTCAAATGACATATTGCTAAAATCCTGTATTTTGTATTCCTTGATAAAATTCAAGCATCTAAAGCTATGTAATTTATTACGGTACCTGATGAATATATAAGTACAATTCTGTCTGTGATAGTATTTTGGTACTTTCACTAAAAACAAGATGATAGTACATATTATTAACTTATACAATATATAGTTCATTTGTTTAACTTACCAGTTTAAGTCAACTCTATAAGATTTGCAGATCATATATGACTAGGAATTATCCATTCATTTAGTGAATATTTTTTGACATTTTTATTCTTCTTTGACTCACGTTACTTATTTTGTGTTCTCTCACTTTTAATTCAAATATCATCTTTACTTTCAATCTGTTTGAAATAGGTAGTGTAAGATTTCCACATGAAAATAATCAATAATGAGCAGAAGTAAATCAAATTGATGGGAAAGTAATGATATTTGCCTTAAGGTTAAACTTCAATTTTATCAAGTATTCATTTGTAATCATTCTCATGATCTTAATGCATTGTAACTTTCTATTTGATTCTGGTTTTATTACACTTCTATCTAATATCCATCTAATGTCAAACTCCCTTTAATTTGTAGTTGTTAAGGGTTTTTTAAGTATTTGATTCAATAAAGCTATACAAACCATTAACAGGATGCATCTCTTTTATTGAAACTCCTACAATAAACACAATCTTAACGACTAGATAAAATCGACATACATATATAGAAATATTATAAGCGGAGATGGATGGTAGTTAGCAGTGGGATTCAGGATGCGCTTATCATCCTATTTAGAACTTGTCAGCTAGTAGTACCTGCATTACGGAGTTGATGCTTACTATTGGACTCAAAACCAGTACTTCATTTGATCAGTCTCATTTAAGCAATATCAAGGCAATCCATGTAGGATGCTCATATAAAAAATGGCTAATCAATTGCATTGCTTAATATCAGTGAGAAGATTCACACAGTCAATACAAATGAATATCTAGAAATAGTTTCACACTTTTATTTCATTCACTGACAAAATTTATCATTAAGATATATGATACAATACAGTTCAAATATTGTACCCATGTTTTATTTAAATGGTATGTAGTACCGTGCTTCGCTAATCTTTGGCCTCGATAACCATTATAATAGAAATCTTAACGGTGCATAAAATCAGAAGGCAAAGAGAAGCGACAACTACAGATTTCTTATCAAATGACTCAGGCCAGAATGTCATAAGCACATGAGCAAATATCAGCGAGCAATGCAAAAGTGACACGCAGTGGATAAGCCAACTCACTTTAACCAAGCGTTAATCAATATTTGTAGTCAGATAAAAATAAATGACAGACATATGATAAATAGGATAAGAAGTGTACACACATACGCTCATATAAAAAAATAGTTAGGATTAATAAGTGAATAATTAACAAGGTCAAAACGTGACTCAAGATAGATAGGTAAATTGGTTTGTCCAGATATTAAAATAAGGTATATGGGCTTAACATATGAACCGATACTACAGGTAATATAATTCATACCTTCAACACGAAAACTTTCTAACTAAATCCAAACGTACATAGAAATAGAACATTCGATAAAAGTTCTATTTGAACATTTTAAGACTAATAAACACATAGCAGTAGTACATAGAATATCTACTTCTATATTATCTATTCATTAAGATTTATGTATAGATTATGATATATTAAATATTTCATTTGTATATTAATGTACAATCTAGAATAATATCAACGTTATATAAAACATGATTTAGCTTTTATAAAAATAAAAAAATAAAATAATAATGACATCTTAATTTTATTTAAATTCGATTAATTTCTTTTTTTTCTCTATTTTATCATGTTTTTATCGTTTATTATTTTCCTTTTTTTTTAAAAAAAATAAAATATCCATTTGATTGAAATAAGTAAATTTAAACAAAACATAAAATACATTTATTGATAAACAAAAAGCATATAGATATATATTATTTTCTTTCTCCTTTTTTGTTTCTTTTTTTATATTTTTTTTTACATGAAATTAACATTTATCTGAAAAACAAGAAATTTTTTTTAAAAACTAAAATTATTTATAGTTGAAATCATGAATCAATTGAAGCTAAGCCACCTTGGAAAACTGGACGGCCGTTTCGTCCTATTATATGACTCCTCAGTAGTACGCATCCACGAGATTCGAACAAAGGACCTATCACTCTAGCTTCCAGGTTTTCCATGGTAGTCTAGCCTCAATTAACTCATGATTTAAGGTATGAAAATACTGAAATCTCCACAAAACCCTTTCTGATCTAAAATTATTTATTCAATAAGTTATTGATACAAGTTTTTGTTTTATTCATTCAAGGAATTAATTATACTTATATGTATATATATATATATACATATATACTATGGTTATAGTTTGAATAAAGTCAATTCATTATTTAGAAAAAAGAGGATTAATACTAATCAAAGCTATTATTCGAAAATCAAGCAGTTGCTATAATATATAAAAAGAGAAGAATGAACTAACAAAATATTTTGATGAATGGTTAGTAATATAGTAGTTATGTAAGAATCAAGAGACGAATGGAGACAATAAGTAAAATACAAAAATACAAAAATGGAAGGAATAAAATAATTGTTTAACGAAGTTCTGCTACAAGCTCCACTTGATTTTCCAATAATAACTTTGATTAGTATTAATTTACTATTACTTCACATCTGTATAAAGATGTACATCAGTTATTATTTGAGAAAATTAGTTTCGTTATATTCTAGAAAATTATATTCTCTATGGGATTATTTTTATTAATGTTAAATTTGGAATGTATTTAATTATCGTTAAGAGGTACTATTTATTAGTTATTCTGTGGTGTGTGTTACTTATATTCACACAAGTAGTGTATGGTGATGGTCAGGCATAGAATGTATTTCAAAAGAAGGTCGATAAGGAAAGAACAGAAACGGAACGCAGTCGGTAATAAAAAGCATAAACAATGAAATCAGAGAAGATGGACTGATATTTACAGAAGGAACGGTCAAGATTGAGACAATTGATTGTTATTTTTCAATTTAACTGTTTACTGTATGGTTATCAGATTTTAGTGAGATAGTTTGTAATTTGTGGTGTTATTGTTCACTACAATATTACTTTGAGTTATGATTATTCATGAAGTTAAATTACAAAATTCAAAATTCTCAAATCAACTGAAATCATACCACACTTCTCTCCCTTTACTAATTATAACTAAACATCAATATATATAATGGAACGAAATAGATACTTAATTCTGAAATTTATACAATAGTTTAACAAATGATATCAGTTCGGAATGATATAGCATGTAATATCAATTTGAATTTATATACTTACTATTATAAGATTTGATTATGAATTAATATTAAACTATATAAGACGTAATGATTAAACGATTTGTAATGAACTTCAATTCAAGCGTTTTTCACTTTAATTCAGTCAAGTTAAACAATATGTTGGTTTTTTATGAGCAAACGTATGATGAAGTCGATTATTAGATTTCACTTACTTCATTGTAATTACTTTAAGGAAATATCAATAATCAAGTAATTTGATTCATTTAAAGTTAACCAATTCATTACAATTAGTTGCTAACATATAAGAATTATTGATAGATAATTTTATTTATGAAATAATCTATTGATACTTCAATTAAAATTTACTGTTGAATTTAAAATTGGATACACAGCTTTTATCATGGTGTAGTGAACAGAACACGGGTGGGGACAATCGAATGTACTTAAGCACAAATTACAGACTATCTTACTAAATTCTGATAACCATACAGTTAACAGTTAATTTGCAAAATAACAATCAATTGTCTCAATCTTGACCGTTCCTTCTACAAATATCAGTCCGTCTTCTCTGATTTCATTGTTCATGCGCTTTCATACCGATTGCGCTTCGTTCCTGTTCTTTCCTTATCGATCTTCTGTCAAAATGCATTCTATGCCTGAACGTCACCATATACTACTTATGTGGATATTAGTAACCCACACCACAATAGAATACAGTTTAATTCAATTTGAATCCGACTGTTCACATTTTTAGTTTGTAATAAATAAGATTTTGTAAGGTGGGTATTAAAAAAACACTCTATAGTTAGGTTTAGTCGTATCTATAGACACTTACATAAGTAACTTATGAAAGGAAGTTAGTTACAAAAATATTGTTTGCCTAAATTTACCAATTTAATTTTCAAAATGAGAATCTTCAGAATCAACGTTCTAAATTGATTATATCGTTCTAAACTACCTAAGGTAATGTTTACTCGAATATCACATCATTACATATTGGTATAAACCGTAATATAGATTTGTTACTAGTCACAGTCTATACTCAAAGCAAAGTAATAAGTAACTTGTTCTATTGCCAGTGATAATATTTTGTTATTTTGAAACTCAAATAAAACTTGACATTGATTTTATGGATGTCAAGATTGGTGAGTTGGTATTTCATACGGAAATATCTCAAACTTTGAAATCAAGAGAGCTATTCAGATTGTTTGCGAACATTATTTTAAGGTTTAAAGACATTTGTCAACTGGATAATTAATAAAAATGGGAAAATATTGAACATCTGTTTCACTTTAGTATGAACATTTTCAAACTGTCCTGTTTTGCTTTTTCTAACTGTGAATAAAAAAACTTCAACTCGTGACAAAAATTATCCTTTTATCTATTTATATTCATATGATTACTAGTTTGATCTTTAATTAGTTATTGACTACTACTGAAGACATAGTAAGTAGTAAGTAAATGTTTAGTATGTGAGAATACTGAACGAACAGTACCATGTGCCTCCTAGTAACTAGCTTCATGAAATGATTCTCGGAGTTCTAATGATAGGCCCTGACCAGTGGAGCTAATCTGTGCCAGATAGAGACAGATTTCTACCTCAGACAGATGAACATTTTCGCGCGATTTCGTGGATTAGTTGAAGTTAGACACTAATACCGTTGGATGCCACCACAGTTGTCTAGAGGTTAAGCGTTCGAGTGCGAGATCGAAGATGCACACTGCTGAGAAGTTCCACATTAGGACGAGGCGGCCGTCTAGTGCTCTCAGGTTTTCAATGGTGGTCCAACATTGATCGATTCATGGTCTCAATCAAAAATAGTAGGATTTGAAATCAGAGTTAGATAAAAATCTAGATAAAGAAGTTAAATCAAAGGATATTTGAAGCTGCATAAACTAATGGCTATTTAATAGCATATTCCTTTCAGTTGTAGATAATAATGGAGTTCTTGATATGAGCTTTGTTTTAATTAAGACTCGTAAGTTTAATATGCTTGCATCAAAGTATGGATATTCACACTGAGAATCAAACCAAGTTCTTGTTACTTTTAACGCTGACACGTTATTAGCCAAGCTACTCAGTCCATATATTCACTAACGTGTTTAACTGTTATCGAGATATGATCTCAGAATGCGTATCTACCAATAGAAACTACTCAAATACGATCTTGATAATATACAATGAAATAATGTGAAACCTACAAAAATAATACGGAGATTACCCCAAGTTTTAATAAACCACATGTAAGTAATTAGATTTTATGCTCAATTTCTTCCTTTTGATTAGAATAAGTTAAATTACATCATATATAGTATCTTGATGTATGCATTTAGAGTAAAATACGTATCTGAAAATGGTAACCCAACTTGAGAGTTATTCAACTTCGTTTAGGATGTTTGTGATTCTCTATTATTTCACTTGCTTAGAATGATAAAAAGCTTTTGTCTAGTGATATTTTCTAAGCTATCAAAATGGTAAGTTACTTATTGAATAGTGATAATAATAATACTACGGTGTAGTGAATTTTCCTTCCCTTTTATTCAAATTTTTAAATCCTTTCTGTTTTGCTGAATGAAAAGCTGAAATTGGTGCATAATAAAATACTTAAAGTTAATCAGTTTTAAAGGCTTATTAAAATGTTTGATAGAATGATAAATACTTTCTGTTGAAGAAGTGTTAATTGGAATTTGTCATAAGTGTGAAATATTAAGAGAGTGAATGTAATCTGCGTAATCAATATACAAAAAGGAAAATATGGAGTGTAGTATTTAATAAACTTTCATGATTTTTGTAAAGAATTCTTTAAACTTTGAAGTAACCTCCATCACAGACAGAAATTAATCAAAGAATCAAAGAGTAGTAAAAATTACTGAAAAGCTACTTGGTTTCGTTGTGTAACTCTTCGGATATGTGCACACAAAGTCATGAAAATGAATCAAACCTAGGAATCTAAGGTCCAGCAAATCGTGACTCAATAATTTATATTTTTTAATTTAATCCATGTACAAGAGAGTAAAAGTTTTATACAATTTCATCGGTCACTTCGTATTTAAATATCATATATGGTTGACTATAATTGGTCTCAACTTCTCCAAACAGTCTTGGAAGTGTGCAAACTTTTATTATTTACTGCGATGGCTATATCAGTCCGAAGTGACATCAGTTGTTAAACTATTGTATAAGTTTCAAAATTAAGTATCTATTTCGTTTAATTATATATAATTATGCTTAGTTATAATTAATAAAGGGAGTATGATATCCGTTCATTTGAGAATTTTGAGTTTTTAGTTTAACTTCATGAATAATCATAACTCAAAGTAGTATTGTAGTGAACAAGAATACGAGTGCTGCCAATCAAATATATTTGAGCACACAATTACAGACTATCTCACTAAAATCTAATAACCATACAGTAAACAGTTAAATTGAAAAATAACAATCAATTGTCTCAATCTTGACCGTTCCTTCTGTAAATATCAGTCCATCTTCTCTGATTTCATTGTTTATGCTTTTTATTACCGATTGCGTTCCGTTTCTGTTTTTTCCTTATCGATTTTCTGTTGAAATACATTCTATGTCTGACCATCACCATACACTACTTGTGTGAATATAAGTAACCTACGCCACCGTATCTCAATTATTCGAGCCAAATCTGGTATTGGAGACAGTCAGAGAACAGATTATTCATTAGTACATACTGTGAAATTAATTGATCGACTCATCTAGTTTATAAAATAGTAATATTTTTCGTTTTTTAAATCCGAAATTCAAAAAAGGCGTCCAGTTCACCATCAGTATAAACTATTCGTTACATTAAAGAACGAATCAATAAATATTGGTGAATATATTTATTGTTCAAGATATTATACAATGTAACAACTAGTACAGTTTTCTTTGTCATTAACATAGATTTATTGAGTGGGAAACAAAATTAAGAAAATTCTTATTAAACAAGGCAAAAACTAGTCATTCTTAACATACACTTTGTTCAAAATTTATTTTGGTAAATAAACTGTTTCAAGTTCAATAGTCCTACATACTCAAATTGGATTTAAACTTGGTTAAAAAGTAAAAAAGAACAGCTTTGATATATGAAAAGAAAACATTCATAGAAGGATACGTGTTTTGTGTTCAGTTAAACAGAATAAACAATTGATAAGATAATCAAACCACTTGTATGTCCCAATAGGTTATTAAAAGCAGCAAGATGTATTTGAGGGAATTATTGAATTCCCATAAATCGACTTTTCACCTTGCTGTCATAAATTTATGAAATTTGAAATATACTAGACAGTTAATTAAGTCTTCATTGAATATGTCAGTGTTATACGTTGAAAATATTAGATTTCATATGGACTGCTGTTTGAATACTTACAAAAATTGCAATCATCAATTTTCAAAAGTCATATAAGAAAAAGATGGGGAGAAAATTCTATCCGAAGTTTTTGTTGATAATGTTTTCCAGAATGACAATGAGAGCTTCTTGATTAAGCTAGACAGCTCAGAGAACCAACTCCATCAAAAAGTACTCTTTGGTTGTTAGTTATAACTAACAGAACAAGATCAAGTGAATATATTGCAAAATGAAGGAATATATAACAATAACGTTAGTATGATTATAGTATTGAGAATATCATACGAATTAAAACATTCTATCGCATAATTAAGAGCATTTTTTAAGAAAGTGAACGAGTACTGGTAAGCAAAATATAGGCCATACAATAGAATTTGTAAAATGTCTCAAGCGTAAGGACTGCAATTAAAAATGAGATGGATCAATTTTGAGCATAGCCCAAAATTGGCTGAATATACATATTCATTAGAGTGAATACAAGCAACTTATTTCTTATAATTAGTTTTTATAAATATAAGATATTAGTATATGCCAAGGAGAGATTACAGTTTAAATGATAAATGTTGTCCAAAAATCCTTGTTTTAGTCAAATAAAGATAAATAAACGAAGAGAGTTCATCTCAATATATGTATCCCCTTAAGTTTTATAGATATAAATCTAAATTAATGATCCGAAAATATGTTCACATTTAAGGTAGATATACTTTACGAAAATAAGTTACATGAATATAGGACTATTAGTAAAATGAAATGAGAGTGTTTGTCTTTTGATGACAAGAATATACTATTAACATGGATAGGTCTATCAAGTTAACTGGGATCATAAGATTAATAATAACATATAATAAGGAGAATAATAACGTAGTTACAAATCAGATCAAACATCTTCTTGAAGATTAATATACAAATTAACATATAAAATGATATAAATTATAAATAATTGTGATACATACTAATTAGATTCTACATGTGTTTACATGATCAGTAATAATAAAAAAAGGATATGTGAATAACAATAATGTAGAAATAAGATAATTATGGCTAATTAAAAGATATAAGAATATCAAAATAGATCATATTATAACTGAGATGACTATTGATATTTTGATCCTGAGGTTGACTAATATGAAAGATTAGGCTATTTGTAGTTTTTTTAACATTTATAGCTCCACTATTAAATCGATTAATTTTTAATTCTTTCGTTCAAAGGTCTCTAAATCTCAAATATTTTGGTGTATAATTACTAAGGGGACATATTACTGTAAGAGATTAGTTTAGACTGACTACATGATCTGTCTGAACTAAACAGACTAGGATAGAAGTGTTGATCGTAACAATAATTGATTGTTCTAAATTGTTTTGTGATCTCAGTATTAGCATTTTGCTGGGTGTGTCAACTCTAAATAACAGACCCAGAGACAAGAATTTTCCACTGTTTGAGCTCCCTTCTATCTTATTTTCTTGATTTATTGTTTATTTACTAGCTACTCCCTAGTATCCGTTTTCCCTTAGAGTGTTGGGCAGAGCAGTTTGAAAGTTCATTTTACGATGATTGATTTTCTAGGCTTTTGTGTAGTTGGACAGACTTTTCCTCTACCTTTTTTGTGTGGCGCGATTCATAAATAGCATTTCATGCTTTTCTGTTAACCGAATATCATTCGTATCGATTTGCGATGTTGATGTGTGATATTTAGATGTCAATTTTCCATATTTTTCGGTGTACTCACCATAGTTTTGAGATAATAATGCTTCATGGTTCAGATGCAATGATTTATTGAGACATGGGTTAAGCTTGTGGAAGTAACCAGTTACAGTTTACATATCTTAACTTCCTCTAAGTAATTAACTTAAGAAACATGGGATTTTATGGGAGTCGTTGAATGTTTTAGTAATCTGACTCAATAAAATTAGGCTGTAAAACTGAAGAATGTCTCACAAAAACGTTTCTATTTGAGATTGTATTTCTGATGATTCTTTCACTTTAGGGCAATAAATAGATTAATGATAAGTCCACTATTAATGAGGTTGAAATTAATTGGTATCCGTGATGGCGACAAGTAATAAATGTCTTCCAGATGCATACTTAATAATCATTGTAGCCTAAAAGTAATGCATAGTTCATGAATAACTGCTTATTGTCATTTCTGTGATTCGTATTTAAATATTTTGAGGGAAACGATCAGCCTTTTAATAAGCATTCAATATCAAACTGTATAATATTTAAATAGTATCATAATGGTTTAAAAATTTTCTCGGCTATGTACCCTAACAACTAAAAACAGTAGATAACACTGCACTTTTATACAGGTATACACATGTTAAACATATTTCATGATAACAGCAATCTGAACCTATCTATCAATTATAAACGGAAGAGATCTCAAACACATGATGTAACGTAAGGAAAAACTTCGTTTAATTTTTTCATCAACAGTCGTTCAGTTATTGATATACTTTTAAATAAAATGAATTTCAGTAATATATATGTAACTAATTTACAAATGAAAGTTAATATTTGTTTTCTTTACATCTTATATGGTTTAAGTTAATTAATTAAATTTCATAATGAGATAAGTTATACAAACAAACAAAAATGACAAGTGAATTGTGAGAAAATCATCAAAATTAAATTTTAATTAAACCGGTTCAATTTTTTTGTTTAACTTTATGATTTGAAACATTGATCAAACGAAGAGTTTATTTAAATGTAACAAGATTTTAATTAAATATCATGTTACTTGTAATTTGAAACTATGACATTTTTTGAATTTACTTAGTATTGTTTGTTTGAATCTTCCCATTGATGCTTAGGACTGCAATTGGTCAGTCTCTTATTGGCATATGTGCATACTGGGCGTATTGCTTCGATATAGCCTTAATTCACAAGCATTATAAGCAAAGATGGGTAGTGGCTAGCAGTGGAATCCAGGACGCGCGTTGCATCCTTTTTGGGACTCGTCAGCTGGATGTACCTGCATCTCATTTTTTTATCAGAATACATGATGAAATTGTTAGTTATTTCAATATATTTGATTGACTAAAGTAATTCCTGTAGGATTTATGGTCATTATATGTGTCGGCTGATGCATTTACTAATCTAGTGTGGAGGGTAAAAAGGATGATGCCAAATTGAGTGATATATATATATATATATATATGATCTTTTGCATTTTTTTATACATTATTAGGTGTTGCGTTTTTAATGAGTAAAGTATATGAAAACGACGCAATATAAATATCCAGATATCTTTTGCTTCCTTGATTAACCTTAGCACTGGTGATTTATCCCTTTGATGTTTGTCGATAAATATAAAGCATGATTTCGAAACACCTTGAACATTTCTTAAGAAGATATACCTCAAGGAAAAATTGTTGAGGATATTATAGCTATTAAGATAACTTATTTTGCTATGATTAACTAAGAAATTCGACAATAACTGTGTTTGTCTGTAAAACTAGAAGGCAGAAAATCGTTTCATATTAATATAACTATTTTCTTGAAGATAAATGTTATATAATCAGTTCAAGGATCACAACAAGTTGTAATAAAATTCCACAACTTTATTGTGCTATTTAGTTTTCACTTGTTTCACTAATTTAGTACCTATAGTAACTCCAAGATTGTCGTTATAACAGTTTAGTGACAAATATTTGCGGCTCACATCACCATCTTTGCTTGTAAAACTTGTGACTTAAGGCAATATCATGGCAGTTCTCGTAGGATACACATCTGGCAATAAGATACTGATCAATCGCGATCCTAAACAACACAGGGAAGATACAAGCCAACAATACCAAATAAATTACGAAAAAATCATTTTGTTAATCATTTTAACAGGTAAAAATAATTTGTTATAATCATAATTCTTTCTATGAATTTAACTCTGTGATATTTATCATTAATAGATCAGTTGAAATGGAATATCTTAAAATATCAAATTTTTAGACACTGGTTCTTGGCACATTGTTCCATTCCTACATATATTCCTCTTCAATTCATATCCATTTGAAATCGTCTAAACGTCACTGGGATTATCAATTTATGACTTTGTTTTATCATTGACATTGTCAAAAAGAAAAGTAAATAAGTAAACAAACAAATAAATAAAAAGTGACTAAAATAGAGTGAAAATGATTCACAAATGATAATAATTAATTAATAATTGAAATATATTATGAATTCACTTAGTATTGTTTGTGAATCATTTTCACTCTATTTTAGTCACTTTTTATTTATTTGTTTGTTTACTTATTTACTTTCCTTTTTGACATGTCAATGATAAAACAAAGTCATAAATTGATAATTTTAGTGACGTTTAAACGATTTAAAATGGATATGAATT
>NC_031495.1:29249770-29270346 GCF_000237925.1 Schistosoma mansoni
TCAATGGGAAGATTCAAACAAACAATACTATGTGAATTTAAACTTCACCCCATTGCACAAGCAAGTGGCTTTCAGGGCTCAGTAGTTGAGTAGATAACGCTATGGAGTTTGAAGCGAAAGGTACTGGGTTCGGTTCCCAGAGTGAATATCAACTCTGAGATACAGGTACATCCAGTTGACGAGTCCCAAATAGGACGAAATGCGCGTCTTAGCTTCCACTGCTAGCCACTATCCATCTTTGCTTACAAAACTCTTTAGTTGTATAATATTTTTATTTTTATTTTATATTCTCCAAGATGATTTTTATAGAGTTATTTAATTTTATAGGATTGACTAAACTGATCAACTATGTAGATTTGTGTTACTTTTCATCATTAAAGCATAAATAATTCAGTGAACTGTTTTGTTTAAAATACAACAATTCAGTTTAAGGATTTAATAATTCTCTTTTCCATTTTTTCCAACTTTCATTATGAATAGAATATTTCTGGTCAAGATATGTTTATAATTTCGATAAAATCCACGATAGCTCAGGCTACTATTAGTAAGCGCTTTATTTTGAGGTGTAACTACTCGAAATAAACTGAATACATTAACTAATCACTGTAGAAGAAATAACATCATACACTATGATTTCTATTCTGCCAAAGAAGTTTGTAAACATGAACAATACACTATGGGCTAAATATACTTTTACACTGTCATTAGTGTTCAATTTCTGGAAATAATCAACAAGACATCTTGAGATCTTTCTCATATTTAACATACAAATCACTGTGTGTCTGAAAACCTAATTGTTTCAATGGTAAGACTTAAAAATTACACTTTTAATGTATATTTGTTTTAAAAACTGTTGTCTTCAATAAAAGTTTTATAGATCCTCACTTTTGTACATGTCAATTGACATTCGATATCACTTTATTGATATTAGGAAAATTGTACAACTAGGATTTTATCATAATTAATTGGAAATCTTCAAATATAATTTTTTCACATATAATGAAATCTTCAATACATTTTATGTTATCAACAAGGATAATAGTTAAACAGTAAGCAGTTGATTTTTAAGAAACAGTTTGGTAGTCTGTCTCCGTGTAAATTAATATTTTCTGATGCAGTCTATTAGTTTGAACCTATGATATAAATTATACAGACTTAATACTCTACCACTATTCGTTTTTCATATTTATCAAAACGTTTCAGCTCATACTAACAAATTATGATAGATGTTGGCATTATTTATTTGGTTACTGAAACTTCCATCTGGTAATACTAACTTTCTAAGCGATATTTCTGTGTTGGATACAAACATTTTTAATGTTTTAGTGTTTTTGTTTAGACAAAACAGTATTGTATGTGCTAAATGACAACGCTGAAGCAGTTTAATGACATCAATCATCAATTGTCTTCTACTGTTTGAGTCTATTTTAACATTAGGAAGAACAACGGATGGTGACATTACCTTCTTTTATAACTAAATAAAATTACATTGCATCTATTTTAAATTTGTTATAATTATCTGAGCTTACATTAAAAAACTTCACAACCTATGGGCATGCTGAATGTTGTACAAATATTGAAGTGCTTTGTCTATTTTTTCCACAAAAGCTATGCGACCATATTAAAAAAATTACGTACATGTAGAGAAAAAAGAAATAATTATCACACCTTATTTTATCCAGATATTCTATGACAAACAACGTTTTATGTAAAGAGTTGACTCAAGTATTGTAGCTGAACAAGAGGAATTGTTGACCACTTCTATATAGTTATTATTATCATCATAATTTTTTTGGATTTTTGCAAAGAAAAAAGATCTATTTTACAGGAAATGTATAGTCAAATTCTAAAAGTCTTTCGCAGCTTATTCCCTACATTAAAAAAAAACATATAATTACTTAAAATTAAAGTGTAAATTTAAAACTGAACATTTCGTTTAAAAGAGAACAAATCAAATGTTGAGATGCTTGAACTCAGAAAACTTTATATCACTGATAGTATAAAATAGAGAAGGTGATAAAAAAATACGTAACTTAGCTTAAAAGTAATAAAATCAAATAACAACTATCTACAGTTAATTGAGTCTTTAAATAAACTAAGACAAAACATGGTGATTTCCTATTTAAAGATTAAAGATTTTTACAATGGATACGATATAGTGATAGTTAAACCTTTTGTTCTGACATTTTTATTGCTTCAAATTAATTAACACAACTTAATTTATATGAATAACTCAAAGTGCTGGTATCTTTGATCAATGGTCTTACGGTTAATAGTTTAAAAGGATGCTCATGAAAATTACTTCTAAAAACACATCAACAATTGAAATGTTAAACTGGTTGGGATTTTTTATCGGTAAGGCCTCAATTTACTTTTTTAATAGTTTACATTTATCATCAAGTTATTTACAACTACTGAAACACATTGATCCTTTCGATGATGTGGGTATTCATTATACACTAATGTCAGGGTTATAAATATTTGAATTTCCACTAACTTACTGTTGAACTGAAATTTTGTACTAATTATTCACTATCAGGGAATTAATATTTCCCTGAATGAACGTTCAAAAAAGTTTAAATCACCTATGATATTGTTGCAATATTTGAGAATACTGAGATGTGTTGAATTCATTCAACTATATGTTCAGGAAAGATTGCTGTGTAACTAACTAATTAGTTTATAATTATCAGGATTTTACCATTTTTATGATGACTATATGACTATATGCAACTTGTGACATGCACCTCATTCTACTATGAAAGTTTTCTTCTTTACAGGTTACAATACCTTCGAGGTTCATGAAATTATGCATTCAGTATAGCAAATAAGAATTCGGTAAATTATCTTTTAATTTAATGAAATCATTCCAATATCATACATTCTTATGCAAAGAATTCATCTTCAGTATCATTTTTATGCCTAATGTAGTCTAATTAAAATTAATATAAGCTAATGGTTATATTCTTCAAAGGTGTTTCAATTGGAACTTAATTAATTAATATTTTCAGGAAGGGTTTTTTTGGATATTATAGCAATTTAGTAGTTGAGTTTATGAGTCGATTGAAGCTAGACCACCATGGAAAACGTGGAAGCACTGGACAGTAGTTGCGCTCTAGTGTGAGACTCTTCAGCAGTGCGCATCCACGATCCCGACTTGCGAGATTTGAACCCAGGACCTATCGGCCTCGCGCGCGAACGCTTAGCCTCTAGACTTCTTAGCCTGCATCCAACGGTGTTAGTGTCTAACTTCAACCAGTCTACGAAATTGAGCCACCGTTCACCATTGTCTTCAGTGAGTTACTATCCCACACAAGACCCGGTTGTTACGATAGTTAATAAGTCGGATGATGTTACGCAAGGGGATGTACCTAATGAAAATAGGAGTAAAAATATAGAAAAAATAAAAAACAATATTGAATTGATAAGATTAAATATGAAACTATTGAAGTATGCGGTTGAAATTCATCTTAACAGACGTTATTTCCAATAAAAGACTAGATAAGGAATGAAAAAATCTCTTCTCCAATTTCTTTGAGTTCAGTTCTCTAGAGCGAATTTCAGATTGTAGTAAGCGTGTTTATGGACACTTTGATTCTATTTTATCATTACATTAGTAGTTCTAAAAAGTGAAACGTGTCATATAGTAAACTTTGATTACCAAACTATATATATTTCTTGTGAGATATTTTCCATTAATTTAGAGATGATTGCCAAGAAAAGATAAATTTTTAAAGTCTTTGTCATTAATTCTTTTAATTCACTCTTTTTGTTCATCTCATTTATGATATTTTATTGAACAGAGTTAATCAGAATTTTGTAACTATAGAATAAGATACCTTATTATGTAATTATTTCAATTTGAAGCAAATTTTTTTGTTTCCACGTGACAGAAATTATGGCAAAATAAATCATTTTCACATTTTACGTCATAATATCAGATAAATAAGAAGTTACATTAGTAACTATATACGATGAATTAAAGTTAATTAATTACAGTGTGTAAAATTATACTAAATTTTAAAAAGATTTTGTTAAAACTAGAAAATTAAAACAAAACGTTATTGGATATTTAACATAGAATGTCTCTATATTTATATAGCAACTAATTTTTTTATGTTCTCTAATTTAAATGAAAATGATATTTTCAATGTTGACGAATTGATACATATGCATATATGAATATAAACATTAGTGATTTGATTAAAATGTCATTTGTGTCTAATATGATGATGTCGCCAAAATGTTACTTAAAGTAGATTGTTACAAAAAGAAAACATATGACATCATTTCATGTAGTAGTTGTACTAATAAAGTAGAACTGATTATTCAGTAGTATTTCGCTTGGATTAAGAATTCAGTAAAAACTTATAGTAAATGTTTGAGCTTTAATCAAACAAAATGATTTAGTAGAAATTCAATGAGAAAGCCTGTGATAAATCTATTTTTGATAAGGTATATCTGGAGATTAGGTTAATCTAAAAATATGAAATCAACAAAAGTTGGAATTGTGCAGCGTTATATTTCAATTCATCGTTCCAAAAGAAACACATCTTTAGCAAGGCTTAAAGATCCTTGTTTCAATTTCTGGTGTAATTGTGTGCACAATACTGAAAACTTCTAGTCTGGAAAGAAATAGTTGTCCAATGAATCCTGGGTTTAATTGTATATACGTTTGATGAAAATCCTCAACGAATACCATTTATGAGTAAATTAATTTTAGATTTTCTTAACCGCTTGTAATACAAATATCATATACCGCTTAATTGAATTATGAAGTCTGGTATGATATAAAGATGTGGAATCTTTCACGTACCTGGGAAGCATCATCAATGAACAAGGAGGATCCGTTGTAGATGTAAAGGCGAGGATTGGCAAAGCAAGGGCCGCATTCCTGCAATTGAGGAACATACGGAACTTAAAACAACCGTCAATCAATATCAAAGTCAGAATCTCCAATATGAACGTCAAGACAGTCCCACTGTAAGGGGCCGAAACTTGGAGAACTACTACAACCGTCATCAAAACAGTACAAGTATTTATAAGCAACTGTCTGTGCAAGATACTAAGTGCCCTTTGATTGGATACCTTCGGCGACAGCCCAGTGTAACAGAGGACAAACCAACTTGCACTTGAGGAGGAGATTAGTAAGAGACATTGGAAGTGGACATACTTTATGGAACCACCAAAGTACATCACGAGGCAAGCCATAACTTCTAATCGTGAAGGAAAACGGGAAAGAGGAAGGCCAAAAAGCACAGTATGGAAGCAGGTATGAAAAGGATGAATAGCAAATGAAAACAACTGGGAAGGCAAGGCAAGGACAGATTTAGATGAAGAGTGTTGATGGGCTGCCTATGGTCCTCCACGGGGAGGGAGTAACAGGCGTAAATAATTGTAAGTAATTAAAAGTTGTCAAAGACAACATTATTTTTTCAGCTTTGATTATTTATTTACATGTGATTTCGACTAAATTGGCTAACTCATTATGTGTTCCCTGCTGGCTTCTAATCCAATAATTTTCAGTTAATGATTAAATACTGATCAGAAGTCCTAGTTATGAGAAGTATCATTCCTAATCTAGATGTTTAGTTTCATCATATGAATGTATCCTAATAAATAATACAAAATGTTTAAATTATTATTAAAGCTTCCGATATAAATAGTCAGGTCTCAGAATTATTAAATACCACATGATGGACAGTTGTTTTCTATTTGTTCTTTGTGTCGTCTCAGCATTGTACAGACATCATACCCTCGTAGGAATAAAACAAATATAAATCCATTGAGCTTCTAAAAAAAACTTTTCATTATTTTTATATATTAACAATAAAACTCATTAGTAAAATGTTTTGACATCAGTCAATCATTATTTAATCATACCGTTATAGTAAATCTTCATAAACTATCTGTATTTTATGAAAAAGTACTTCTTTAGCGGAAAACTACCGGCATCTATCACGCATTATAAATTGATTTATATTATTTGATTTTATAAAGTCTAAAGATTATTTGAAAAGTAAAACAGAGTTTTTTTTTATAAAAAAAAGTCACAAACTTTACATTATCCGATATCAATTCAATAAATCTTAGACGTTTTTTAAAAAAGATTAAGATACTTATTTGATTTCATTAATACTACCCATAATAGTCGTAGTAGTAGTAGTGATATTTGTAAAACTATTGAAAACTCACTAAAACGTTAAGATAATTTTTTTAAAAAAAACAACAACTTAATAATTTTTTTTTTCCCATTTTACTTCACAACACAAAACTGCTAAGAAGTTTATCCAATGGAAGCAAACGATTTTATAGAAAATTTGATATATATTCATGATATTATTATTCATAGTAATATTAAATGTTAGTTCTTTTTAAACCCCCCCCCTCTTACGCTTTTTCAATCGTATATAATACTTTAAATGAAAATATTGAATTTTTAATGTTTTACTGTTTTATTTTTATTAATTTTTAATTTCAGCTAATTTATTTTTATTTTTTTTCTATTCGGCTTAATTTTTGTCATTTTACATAGAAAATAAAAAAAAATATTCAATAATATTTAACAACAAAATATAATAAAGATTCATATGATAAGCTATCGAAAAATAAAACAAAAACAATGTTTTATCCCTTTAATTACTATTTAAGATGGGTAGTTAATCTAAGTAAGAAATCAAAAAAAGAAAGGAAAAAAAAGAAAGAAAAAGAAAACATCACCATAGTATTCGTTATTCAATTTCTATTAAAAGGTTATATTGAATATATATATTGATTTTAATTTAAAGATGAAATTTTAAAAAGTTCGCCGTTTTTTCTGTTTTAAAAGATTCGAAATAGATTAGAATGAGTATAGAATTATTTTTCTTAAGTCTTATCACTGATAAGATAAAACACAGTTTTAAATAGAGTCATCATTTAATGCAAAAAAACATTTTAAGTCATAATGTTTTATAAAAAAATTATTTACATTTTATTTTTTTGTTTTTTCTTAAAAAAATAAATTTTATTTTCATTATCTATTATGATTATATCTACCTTGTTTATTTCATTTAATGAATTCTATTTATGAATAGAATTAAAAATTGTTATCATCATTGTTACTGTTGTTTACTCAGTTTAATGGCTGATTCACTTCTCTCTACACTTAGAATACAAAGAGAGAGAAAGAAAGAAAAGGAGTAATAAAGTGTTACTCTAGATAATTTGAAGTCAAATAATGTTATGTATATATATATATACCTACATGCAGACAAACATAAACATCCTTTTTTATTTCCCTTTTTGAATGTATTTAAAAAGTTAATTGAGTAGATTTTGAAACTCAGTGTTTTGATTTATTTACATCAAAGATGTTATCGAAAAAATTCCTATTTAAAAACGTTTTTTGTTGAAAATAAACAAAATTTTTATAGTAAGATAATGTGATCATATGCTCACTAGTGACTGGCTCTATGAGGTATTTCCTAAAGTGCTAGTGAGAAGCAGTGACCAGTGGAGTTCAACCAGGTCTGTTGTGAGATATCAACTCACTGAAGACATTGATGAATGGTTGCTCAACTTCGTGGATTGGTTGAAGTTAGACATTAACACCGTTGGCCGCCGACTCAGTGGTCTATCGGTTAAGTGCTTGCGCGTGAGACTGATAGGTCCTGGTTTCGAATCTCGCGACGCAGGATCGTGGATGCGCACTCTTGAGGAGTCCCGAATAAGGACGAAACGGCCGTTCAGTGCTTCCAGGTTTTCCATGGTGGTCTAGCTTCAATTGACTCATGACCTCAACGATGTAAAACTTTTATATTTAGATAATGTGGTGATTTATTATTAGTATTTAATTACACATTGATAGAAAGTATTATTTGATTTAGGGTTTTCACGAAAATGATTTTCTCACGTTCAATGTTGAAATGATTCCACAATCTTTCAAGTTTCCAGTGTTAATGTTATGCGGTAAATATGAATATTCTCTGTGATACATTTATGATAAATGAATAATTTTAGCGAATGTGTAACTGATCTAGTTATTATAATGCTCAAAATTATAAATTGTAAGATGATATTTCTATACAAGAGTAAGAATCCATTATGTCATTCAAGAAGAGATTCAGTTTGGGGGAAGAGACGTGTTTTTCATTATATCATTTACTAACGTTGTGCACTCGTACATGTTATAATCTAAAAATTATTTCAACCTATTGAACAAAGAAAAGACTATATCATAAAATATTCGGAACTTTCAGGTAACACGAGAAAGTTTCTAAGGAGTCTAAAGCTAAAAAAAATATAAAACACAGGTCAGAAATATGAGAGATCATTGTACACTTGACAGACGTGAAGAAATAAAAGCTACTGGATAATAATTTTAAAAGGCTATTAATTACTGATTAAAATGTGAACAACAATAAGAAACACATTAAAAAAGGATATATAGACAATGGAAGAATGCGTGATTTTACATTCTGCCTTCGCATATAGAGTTTAAGTTTGAACTGTTTAGTTACTAAGGCGTATACGGTGAATAAACTTTTATTACTGATGCTCTTGAGCCTGAACATTTAACTGTATAAAAAATCTCGTAAGGTGATTCTGGTGAGGTGTGACTAGAATTAAATAAATGTTCTAAATTTAGCTATTGGTTCTTTTGCGTTCCCCATTTGAAAGCCACAGTGAACAATACTCTACCAAGAGATTATAAATTATCCACTACCAACTGTCAGAATATTAAAATCGCTCTTTTATCAATTTAAAAATTGTTTATTAATATTATCAATAAGAAATATTTCCATTTAATCAAACTAATTTTTTGTCGAATTGGGTTACTATTCTTATTTCCCATACATCCATACCAATATACATATAAAAGAAATTTCTGTAGTCCCTTCCCCCATCATCCTTTAAAACTTAAGAAAAAAATCAACTGATTTACATTAACTTAATTGAATATTTTACTAAAATCAAGTTTTCAGACATCGGTTTTCAATAAATCAATTCATTTTTAAAAAGAAACAATTATAAATGGAACATTTTTAAAAAAGTAAGATGCTTATATAATATGACAAAAAAAGGAAACGAGAATGTATGATTGAACAATTTAATAAAGTCTTTGTTGATATACAAGAGAAAACTTCATTTCTTTTATTATAATAGGTAAAGAGTTTTATTTATTCTTCTTTTCAAAATGTACAATATACTGCTACATTAAGGGATAAGTGGAGATTGTTCAAGTTTATAGGGAAACCCATGGACTGATCTTAGTTAACCAACTATTGAAAACCAGAACGCACTGAAAGATCAATTCTTCATGGTATAGGATTATTCGATATTGCTCATTAAAAGCACTACCAAAAAAGGGTCTAAGATCTTTAGGTCACTCTGTGAGAGATTACTCTATGAAACACTGACCTGGTATTCGTTTATATTCATGTCTAAGGTTAATCTTGTAATGTTAATAAGTAGTTCCCACACGAAATGATTAAACTCTACTGGTCATGGCTGTTTACTAGAACTCCGAAATCAGTCATTAACAAGCACATGATTAACAGCAATATATACGTGCTTTGCGAAGACATTTGAATCATATACTTAAACAGATTGATTTTAAATTCACTTAGTATTGTTTGTTTGAATCTTCCCATTGATGCTTGATACTGCAACTGGTCAGTCTCTTATTAGCATATGTGCATACTGTGCGTATTGCCTCGATATAGCCTTAATCCACAAGCATTGTAAGCGAAGTTTGAGTCCAAGAGTGAACATCAACTCTGAGATGCAGGTACATCCAGAATGATTTTAGTTAAGTAATGTTGTTCTTCTTTTATTAGTGTAAAAAATTAAGAGTTATTTTAGCAGAGAAATATCTGTAAATTAATAATGAAAGAAAATAATGTATGTATGTAGACATCAAATCAAACTGATTAATTTTTACTGCTTTTTGGGTACTTTGAGTCAAATGAATTAAATTGAGTAACTTTTATAATCATTGTTAACAAAATCATAAGCCCCTGTATTCAAAGGGGAAAAATACAGTGAAATTAAGGTTTTAGTAAAAATGAGGGATCTAAAAAGCCATTTTGATAGATATAACTGTAGATTTAGGCATGGAACTTTGGGATTGCTTCCCTCTGATAAATGAAGGTGATTAAATTCTTGAAATTGTAATGAATTAATTCTATTTTACGGAAGTTATTGAATAATATAATATGAGACAACTATTTTACACCTTTGATCGGATTCTTACGCTTAATGATTTAAATAATTTCTTTTAATTTAGTGGATAAAGTATGAAAGAGTGAAGTTTTCTTTGAAACAAATAAGTAGTCATTCGATTATTCACTTGTTTTCTATCTCTATTATGAAGTTTAAAACAATGTTTAACCCTAAATATCAAGTACCTTAGATAAGTTAAAGTAATCTACAAACTTAACTAAGCTGATAATCATTTATTATTAAATCTTGTTAAAATATGTTAAATAATAATTGTTTAGTAATTGTTTGGTTACAATCTCTATGTTATGCTAAACAGTTTGTAAGTAAAAAGTAATATGCACCATAAAATGATGTCATAAGCTATTAAAAACTCAGGGATGTCAAGTAGATGTGTTCTACAATTTCAAATTATTTCATTCCGGCACATCATTAGATTATTGGAAACTATTTATTTTGACATAAGAACGAAACATGATATAAATTGTTTTAATGCAGCCAAATTTTATTGTAAAACTTGAGTTATGGATAATCGTGTTGTACTGCAGAATCGTGAACCTCTGAATATTACCCTTTTTAAATGACTTCATGTCAACAATAAAGTAAAAGGGGTTTAAATTCAGTAGCCTCTTCTACGATAGACAATTATTGTTTCAAAGTATTATGTCAAACAATTTTAGATCAACGAATATCTTTAAACAACAATTCTCGATTGTTCACCAACATTTAGAGAAACCTTAATAATTTCAATCGGGAATCGCCTCAAGTTGTTGAGTGTTTTCATTTGCCATCTACAATAGTTGTGGTGAGTTTGTATTTTATTCTGAATTATTGATTTCTGACTCAATGATATAAGAGTTCTTTGATTGAATTAATGCTTTATTATTTCAGTGAACTTGAAGATGATTAAACGAGAGCAATCCGAACGATTGTCTATATAAAATGAAATGTTTTTTTGACTAGTATTGACTTTAAATAACTTACCATACAAATTTCTCAACTTTAAAATATAATCCTTATATAGTACTCTATTCCATAATCACCGACTTACCAAGAATGAAAATTATACTGTAGATGGACACAGATGTTTTTTAAAAAAAAGTAATACATCGACGAATATAGGCACTATTCATTTGAATATAACTGCTTATTCAATAGAAATACATTTAATATTTAAGCTCTCTCATCAAAACATTTATTTTCGCTTCACAAATAATCTCTCATTTCACAGAGTTTATTTTCCTAGTTATTAAAGGATATACATAATGTAACATAATTGTCTATTGAATATATGTATTATATGATTTGGATATATGATGGTTCAAAGTGTTATTTACCTATTCTGTTATTATGTAATACTTAACTAACTAGTTGGTGTTATAAAACAGAATAGACTAATCAAGTCAATCATCTTTCTTCTATTAATAATAGGCTAGTGGTTGTCATAAACAATTTTGACTGTTTGACTTATTTTTCCTGCGTCTTTCATTTACTTGAACATTGACATGATTAATGGTTCTTTTCTTGATTTTCTCATTGACTGAATTTTTATTCTATCTTCACCCTATCTACTCCCCACCCTCAGCTAACTTCACTTGGTTTCACTTCCATTAACTTTGTCTGCTTTCGTTGAATAGTCTACTGATAATTCCTCTATACTTCTTTACATCGACATAACTTGGACTTACGTAAGCAAGGTAAACATATTATTACATGTAGACGGTTGGTAACCAAGTCGTTTGTTATGTATCATCAAAAGAAATGAACATTGAACATATCATCAATTATTAGAACAGTCTAATTACATAAATGATGTACTAGATTTTTGAATTTTCTTTTTTAGACTTGATTAATTAACTATTGTACAGTTTGGAAATTAGATGGAATAAGTTATTTAGAACTAATGTTAAATTGAAGCGGGTCAACCCAGAGATTCTAGTGAAGTACTGTTAGCATATTCCCTGTTAAATAATTTGAAAGGAACATTTTTCTGTTGTTTATCTCAGGAGCCTGTGATATCAATCTACAGGCTTACTAACATTAGTGTTTCATTAGAAATAAAGTGAAATTATTCAATCAGATTCTGATTAATAGTTGCATCCTTGTCTATTCTAACATTATACAAATTAAGAGTTCATATACATAAACTCTCCGACAATAAAACATAGAAATGTACTTTCTTAAGGAACCCCTTAGAATAAATTTGTGAATACACCTCGATTAAAGTCACAGGAGAGCACAAAGTTATGTTTTGGTTTCAATATTAACACAATTGATGTTAATTTTTGACAAAAAGTATTTACCGAGTCAAACTAATCTCCCTACAAACCTTAAAAGTAGATGGGGACGTCAGTAAGGCTATAGATGACAAGAATTTCATTTCGCGTTTCAATTTTTTTAAGAGACTAGTATATCCGCTTATCTGTGATTTACAGTTTTCTACAGCTTTTATTTCTGTAGTTTGAATGTGTAATTTAAATTTCAGCAATTTGTACACACCATCAAAACCATGGATTTACAACTTGTGAAGCTCAATGTTGCAAAGTTTATTATGATTCTATGTATATATATCTTATGAAGAAATCTTCTTACACAATTGCCGTTACTTGTTGCAAAATCATCTTCATCCTAAAATATAAAATTAATTTGTTACACAGTTTAATAGTATTTGCAGCTCATACCAATCTCTTAGACTTACAGAATTATTAATTACATACAGGAGGAAGAAACTATGCTGTAACAATCATATTTTACAAATTAAAAAATAAAAGATTATATGATAAAGATGAATGAATTATGAAGTTTTTCAGTATATTTTCACTTATAATAATAATAAGAATCTGTAAGACAAACAGAGGAGATTTAAAATAAATACAACATCAGCAAATAATTGGTCAGTATGAGAATTTCTAAAGATTGTAGTATTTTCACAGTTGAATTTACTATTCGATGTAGGCTAGGCCACTACTGCAAATTTGGAAGCACTGAACGACCATTTAGTTCCAGCATGGAACTTGTTAGCGGTGCTCATCCATGATGTCGCACTAGGGAATCGAACCTACGACCTGCGGTCTCGCGCGCTATAGCTTAATCTGGGTTCGATTCCCAAGTTCCATACTAGGACCAAACGGTCGTTCAGTGCTTCTAGGTTTTCAGTGTTGGTCTAGACTACATCGAATCGTGAATTCAACTGTGAAAATAATTAGTTTTTTTATACAAAAAGACAGATACTTTAAGAGTTTCAACTACTGTCTAAAAAACTTTTGGATGTATGTTTCATTAACTCAATGATCAGGTTGAAAATAGTTGGTTAGAGTTCTCAAATTAACACATCTTCACCATTACGAATAGTCATAAGAAACACTATGTTTCTTCAAAATGTTTTCTGTTTACAGTTAAGTTTTAAAAACTATACGAAATTTAATTCAAAGAAGTAATAGTTTTTGGGATATCAATAATGAAGCTTGATGAAATGGAATAAAGAATTTAGGAAATAGACGATACTATAATCTACTTTAGTTTCACAAATCTATAGTTGTTTTGTCGTAGATAAGAAATGTATGGATTTAACTGTAGATTGAATATCAATTGACTATTATTGGTATATTCTTTTGAACAAAATCATATGAATATCTTCAATTACTAACAGTTTTCAGAAGGGGGTTTCGTGAAGATTTTTTGTAACTTTATAGGGTTGAGATCATTAGTCCACCACCAGGTTTTCCATGGTGGTCTAGCTTCAATTGACTCATGATCTCATCTATAAAAATACTTACAGTTTATTTGTTACTGAATGTAACTATGTACTCAAATGTCACATTTTTTTTAAAGATAATCTGATTACAATAAATATTAACAATTTTATGAACCAATTAAGATTATCTAGTTTTATTTTTTATTCTTATCGCTTCATACTACTTATAGTGATTATCAGACAAACATTAAAACAAAGTTTCGTTGACTGTCTATTCAGTTTTTCCTCTTTACCGATAATATATATATATATATATGTCTACACAGTAGTCAACAAATGTCGGTAAGAAGGAAAATTTATTAACTTGCACGTCATATAAATGAGTTACAATACACGATAGAGTTTTTCCTCGCCTTCTCGTTTTTTTCAAAGAATCCTGATATATTTATTTGACTTATTTGAATTTTGCATGACTCAACTTTTTGAGTCCAAAGATATGCATATAAAGAGCATTTTGTGACACTTTTCCCGATAATAATAATACAATCAAAAGAATTGTTTTTTATTCTGATAGTGATTTAAACAAATGTCAACATTTCGGCAATTAAATGTCATTATGCCGTTCAATTTTTTTTAGGAGAGCTTTATCAGAGCATAGATATTCAGTATTTCAATGGGTATATATTTTTGTAAAAAGAAAAGGGAGGCAGATAAAGTATGTGTGTACTTACTTTTGTGTATTGTATGCGTCATAATATGAGACAGTTTATATCCGTCAACCGTGTTAAAGAAAGATACACCAAATGAGAAAAAAAAAATTTTGATTGATCAGCTTAACTTTACAGGGTGTTTCCTGTTCTCTAATCACTGTTTTTTGTGTGAAACTATGAAAATTATCACTATCTAGATAGACAAATTATATTTTCCATGTTATTCTTTAAAAATAAATCATTCTTGAATAATTAGTCACATTATTAACGGCTAATTGATAATATCTTATGATATCTATGTTGATTTTACTTGAAAATTGGAATTGTAGTGAAGGCAAAATTATGAGGGGGGAACGATCAGTTTCACAATTCCTTTCTGTTTCCCTTTCCATTCCCTTCAACACCATGTTAGGCTTCTTCTGCCAGGTTTTTCGCTTCCGATTGATGTTACATACTACATGTGTATACAGACATAAGTAGCATACACCACAAAATATTCTCAATTATTCTAAAGTTATGACTATAATTTAATTATTTTTTAGTTGGCTTTCTTTTTGATGAAATTATGGTAATACTTAAAAAGTTCATTGCATTCAACAGTAGTCCATGAAATTAAAATAACAGTTCTTCAATAACATGATACCTTTTATCATTGTATCCAAGTGTTTGAAGTATTTGACTAAAATCAATCAAAGGATATATCAATATATTATATTATTTTTGGGAGTTGGAATGATTTTTATGTTGAGGTTCTCAACTCAATTTCCATTATTCTTAGTAGGCAATATATATGCATTCTGGATCCTACTAATGTTCAAAATCCAACTGTACAATGAAACTTGTATCAGAATGGCTAGATCAAGGCTGTATGTGCAGTTGAGAAAATCAACAATGGGATATTGTCAATGCTTTATAAATAATCTTATGGAAATTATATTCACTATACACGTAAGTACCTCCGTAGCTCAATTGATAACGCACTGGAGGTTTGAGGCAAATGGTGTTAGTGTGTAAACTTCATGACTGAGGCTCAGTTAAATTTAGTTCATCTGTCCAAGACAAGGTGAAACTGTGTACTAAATTCTACTTCTAAAATCTATTTATTTCATATATCTGTGAATATATCATTTATTGTTCCTCAAACATTTATTGAAATCATAAGCGAAGGTGGCTAGCAATGAAAGCTAAGACGCGCGTTTCGTCTAATTTGGGACTCGTCAGCTTGATGTACCTGCATCTCTGAAATGATGTTCACTCCGGGACTCGGATCTTATACCTTTCGCTTCAAACGTCATCGCGTTATCCGCTTATCTACTGAGTCCTGATGGCTTATAAAGCTCGTGACTTCAGGCAGTCCGCACACGATGCAGATAAGCCAACAAGATAATGATCATTTGCAGCCCTTAACAAAAACGTGAAGATACAAGCAAACAATTACAAGTGTATCTATTAAAATGTTTATAAAGTTTTAATAACAAATATTAAAATCCAAAGTTGCTCATATTACGAGGCATGAAATATGTTAGCCAAGAATAAATTTCATCTTAAAATTGAAACTTAATGAAAATGTTACTCGCAATAAGTCAACTAATTATTCAAAATCAAATAACCTTCATTTTCAATATGTCTAGTTAAAATTTCATATAATATAAATTCTACAGTCATACACCTCGGAATTGAGTAATTTTACTACTTAACTATAAGAGATTGGTTAAATATTAAAATAACTTGTGATATATAATGATGTTATATTTATTAAATGTTATTTCAAACTAATGAATGAACTCCGTATGAAAAGCTTTACTATACTTACTTCAAAGATAACTGCAATACCACAACTCAAGAACATAGACAGCTGCACCATACAATTCACATCTTAATTCAAAATGAGAATATACTTCTGGGTAACCTGTCACATCTGCTGAAACTTCATAGCGTTTTTTATTAGATTCAAGTGTCAATTCAAAAAACTTGACTTGTTACATCTCGATTAGTAATTCAAATGTATTTAGAGTGACCTAATAGCTTTGAAGGGGGGTTGTGTAGATTTTAGTAATTTTATAGTTGAGATCATGAATCAGTTGAAGCTAGACCACCATGAAAAACCTTAAAACACTAGACGGCCGTTTCGCCCCATTGTGAGACTCCTCAGCAGTGCACCTCCACGATCCCGCTCGCGAGATTCGAACACGGGACCTGCTGAGGAGTCTCACAATAAGACGAAACGGCCATCCAGTGTTTCCAGGTCTTCCATGGTGGTCTAGCTTCAATTGATTCATGATCTCAACTAATAGTTTTGAGTATAACTTCAACCAGACAGTTTTTTAACACTTTTCTTAGGTTTCGACAGTTATTCACTAATCATCGGTCAACCATAATCTTCAAATAGGTTAAAGCTCTACAGAATATATAAACAAATAATTATAGTCTACAAATGTAAAATTCAATTTCTTAAAATTATTACCTTAGTGATCATTGAAATTAGACTGATTTGTATTTGGTATGTTATAATGAAAAATAAGTAACAAATACTATGACTTAATGTAATAATTAAATAGATAAACATATGACAATATAAATAAATTGACTTGGGAAAAGAAATAATTTTATTCGGAAAATGCCATCATAAATAGATTCCAGTTAATCCACTTATTATTGTTCTGAGTGCTTGGAAACGACAATATGTATTGAGCGAGTACATGCACTTCCGGTACATTATTTTATCATTATGGTGTGATGCAATTAATTAGTATTCAGTTAATTGTTCAATCAGTTTGTATTTGTTAACCGATTACCTATGTGTTATTGAAGTAGTATATGATTTATCGATAGTCAAGTCAATTTTTATTGAAGATAACCGAAAACTCAGTACAACTGCATAATATATAAATTACATAATTATGACTGGGCATTGATTATATAATCAAGGAGCTGTATAGTGTGAAAAGAAGATTATCTGAAAGTGATAATATGGAACGTTTTAGCTTGGAAATCTGATAATTGATCAAATTTTCCACTAGTTTAAATGGATGCAAGTAAAATAAAAAGCGTTCATGTCAGTTTATTCCTGGAAAGAAGTAGAAAGCAATCAATGACAAATTATCAGTTGTCATCTATCTATTGACATTAAACAAAAGTATTTTTTCTTAGAATCTTGACTAAACTGTTAATTTGCTTATTTAAAATCATATCATATCATTCTTGTAATTGTTTTATATTGTGTACACAAAATGTATACAATTTCATTGTAACTTACATGCCAGTAACTTATAATAATACTAAGTTTAATGTTTGAATACACGGCCACTGTTTTAGTTAAGTAGATTAGTCAGATTGTCTAAACGAACAAGGCGTGTATATGTTCAAGACTATGCTAGTTACATGTTCTTTATTTTAAAAATCAATAAGAGACTTTATAATTTTCCTTTCAAATTATAGTTTCTCAACAGCTAGTTCTATAGAACGCAAGTGTCGTTGACTATCAATTTTCCAATGTATTTCCTAAAATATTGCCCAAGTTAGTTCTAGGATTATGTTTAGCACAAGAGTTCAAGTGGCCCATTTTCTCCTACCTAGGCTGAGTAAATTGTTGCATCCGCTTCTTGGTTTTAATGTTTACACATTGTTATTTCCTGAACGTTCTAATTAAGTCTTATCCACTCTTACTTTTTTAACGAATATTGATATTTTTTATGTTTATGTACTATTAGTTATGGCATGAGGTGAACAGTCTGTTTTAAGTGAAATTGTTTTCATCAACAAGAGATATGGAAGCGATTTGTTCACTAAGGTGTACAAATTTCATGTTGTCTAGTCCTTACTGCTGGCCGAATTCTATTGATAAAGTTACAATGCTACCAGTGATTTAAGTGATTCGACTTCTTAATTGATTTCTTTTTCCAATCTCATGCTGTTATTGGTAATCAACGAAATTGAGTAAACGTAAAGTTTTGCTTTTTAAATGTTTTTAGCAAGGTGTATCCTATGATCATACATGTAATTAACGTGTTCAGTGACATATATATTACTGCATAGTTTATTCAACAATGATCATCATCTTTGTATGTTGTTTCATATCTTCAAAGAAATTGTATTCTTTGATCTTTATCTTCTGACACGGTTTATAAAATGTATATAATACTCACCGTGATGGCCATTATTATTATTAAAAAATATTCAGTTTATGGGGAAGAAATGAATTTCTGTTAAATTTCAATTAGTCAGATATCGGTTATATTTTTAAACGTAAATTATGTTCTACATAACTTGGTTTGCTTTGATTCTTTTAACATTTGCATATCACTTAGCATACAGATTTACAGATGACTGTAAAATAGAAAAAAGAATAAGATAAATGTTTCTTATATGCATAGAAATAACCATTACTCAATAGCAGATTATAAACTGAAACTTGCTCTTAACTCTTCACTAAATAACTTCAAAACCATTCTCGATTCAAAAATAATATGAACATGAATGACTTGACGGATATGTAAGAAAATAGTAAACAGATACCGATTTAAATTCAATTAGTATTGTTTGTTTGAATCTTCCCATTAATGTTTAGGACTGCAATTGGTCAGTCTCTAATAGGCATATGTGCATACTGTGCGTATTGTCTCGATATAACCTTAATTCACAAGCATTGTAAGCAAAGATGGATAACGCGATGGCGTTTGAAGCGAAAGGTACTCGGTTCGAGTCGAAGAGTGAACATCAACTTTGACATGCAGATACTGATTTATTTAATATCAAAATCAGATTTTTTAAAATTTTGTTCTAATTCAATGGCTTTTTCGAGTTCATCTACATTAATAACTAATCAGATCATGGATAAAGCTCAGATGTGCAAAATCCAATGCTGATTATTCAGTGACTTATTGTATAAAATCACTCTACACATATGTTATCATTAGAAAAAATGTTACAATCGATAAGAGCAGATTACTAAGTCATTTACTTGATTCCCTTATTAACATAATGGGAAAGTAAAGTAAAAGAGGAGAAAACTTACAAAACAGAACTATCACTAAATAGGCGGGATAATAATTGAAAATTAGTTAAACTTAGAACATAAATATAACAGAACAAACTAGTTAATAATTGACAATACCTACAAACAATAGCACAAACTGTTTTTTTTCCACAAAGAAAACTAAAGTCATTAATCATTGATATAAGCTACTAATCTTGTTCATTGTATAGAAAGAAATTCACGTGTAGATCTTTGTAACTATTGACTAGCTGTCATTGTAGGTCATTAGATTTTATAAATTTCACCAAAAAATAAACGATTGAATTATTTTTTTGTTTTAGAAGAGACAAAAAAATACTTACAATCCCATATAATTACATATTTGGTTTGACATATTTTACAACAGTAAAAAGTGAACTGTTGAAATATATTGAAGGTACAATAATTATAATAAATAACTGCTTTGGTTGTTTTCTATTTGAATATAACCATAGAAGATAAACAAACGAAACCTTATTGGTATATTCGTTTATTTCCTGATGACAACCATTAGGAATGTTTTCTTTTTCTTTTTCCGGATTCAACATGAACAATTCACAACATGATTAATTTCAAGCATTAAAAAAATAAAGATAATTTATTATCATTAGTTATGCTTGTAATAGGGAATATGTTGTTATCCCTTATAGTCAGTAATCTTTATTCTGATTCAAATTAACTAATATTGATAGTTTATAAACCAATTAAATAATTAATGTTCTTTTTGTATTCCTTGTAAACTATACAATGAGCAAAAATTGATCTTGTTGGTATAGGACGATTTTATCCAAAGATTATCATTCTATTTTTTGATGACGTTCGGAAAATTAAAAATTGAAATATTAAAAACAGAGCTTCTTCATAAGTGATTCAACTTTTAAAACTAACGATGTTATCTCTTTGACGTCGTACACTGTAGTGAATATATCTATCTATCTATCTATCTATCTATCTA
>NC_031495.1:29270546-29282413 GCF_000237925.1 Schistosoma mansoni
ATAAGTGAAAGTTCCGCTGTTTTTGAACAATGAAAATATTAGTTCGTCAATTACTTATAGAACTCAACTGGTTAATTATCCGAAATATAGACATGTAATTACTTATTTATAAATGTGTAATTACATTGTTAGCAGGCATTTTACTTTTTTAGTTCATAAATCGTAGTTCACATCACGAAGACAAGTAATCTCTATATCTGTATATATATATATATATATATATATATATATATATATATATATATATATATATATGGATGTTCAATGCAAAATCACACAGCGCTTTCGTAAAATATGAAAATCATACATTGAGCACATTATTTATAGTTCTTCCATCAATTGTCCTTTAGATACTTTATGGTTCTTCTAATTCTGTTGTTATTCTAATTGTTCTCTGTTTTTCTTCTTATTTTTTCCAATTGAATTTTCTACTGGCAGGCATTCCACTTTCGATTGCTGCTACATACTACTTATGTCTGTCAGCATAAGAAGGGTACATCACAATTTATGATTGAAATCTGTCAATATTTTTATTGTTTAACTGCTTTTGGTGATGCTTTTTTCAATTTATGCGATAATTAAATAACTGTTATCAGGTTTTGCCTTACTAGTGTGGTGTGGTCTACTTATGTCCACATAAGTAGTAAATGGTGTATTTTGGCAGAAGACCTATAAGGAAAGAACTGAAATGAATGCGCAATTGGTAGGGAAATGCATGAACAATAAAATTAGAGAAGATGGAGTGATATTAACAAAAGGAACAGTGAAGATTGAGACAATTGGTTGCTATTTTGCAAACTAACTGTTTACTGTTTTGGTTATCAGAATTTATTGAGATCGTCTGTAATTTGTGTTTAAATACATTTGATTGCTCCAGCTCGTATTCTAGTTCACTACACTAGTATACAAATACATATTGTCAGTGTGATTTATTGTAAAAAGGATCATTGAAAACATGCAAAGTTATCAAAATTCTGATTGGAAAGTTTCATTAAGCTGATAATTTATCTTAGTTGCTAAACCACTTGGTCAAACATTACTAGGCATTTGTATTAAAATAATATCTTGTTAGATCGTTAGTTTTCGTTGAGAAAACTTAATTAACGGTAGATATATCATGTTGCAGTAATTAGTTAATGATGAATGTTTTTGTCTTTGTAATCACTAGGTAGAACTTTTGTTTTTTTCTAAAAAACAAACAAGCAGTACTACGACAAGCCATATGAGACATAAAGAAGTATATCGATCAAATTCATTGAATGTTTTCATATCGTTTTATGAAAACTGTAGTAAAAATTATTTACTACTTACCTGTTATAGTCTGGGAATCTTGTTATTCATTGAAATGACCTAATTAACTATTATAATATTTGAACAAAACAATATTGTTCTTGAAAATTTTTTTAAAAAAAAAACATTTTTTAAAATTATTAGACAAAAGTTTACACAATATAATTATGAAGTAAACACTTCTGAAGTGTTATTACTTCTATATTATCAATTAGTTGATATATGTTAATAACAGAAATTGAACATAATTAATCAAACAATAATGACAGAGTTTATATTGTTTAAATAAATGATTATCTTTTAAATAATTTTTAACTTTGAATTACATTTTGATAAACATGATTCATTTAGTATTTTTATGATAAACTAATTATTTAATAAAAAAGATATTACAATGAAGTTTGATAGTGACAATAAGAATAACTTTATCTTGTTATTCAAGGGTATTATTATTATTATCAGAAGGAGCTTTTGTGGAGATTTCAGTAATTTAATAGTTGAAATCATGAGTCAATTGAAGCTAGACCACCATGGAAAACCTGGAAGAACTGGACGGCCGTTTCGTCCTATTACGGGACTCCTCAGCAGTGCGCATTCACGATCCCGCCTCTCGAGATTCGAACCAGGAACGCATCAGTCTCACGCGCGAGCGCTTAAGCACTGGACTACTGAGCCGTCATGCAACGGTGTTAATGTCTAACTTCAACCGATCCACAAAATTGAGCAACTATTCACCAATATCTTCAGTGAGTTGATATCTCCCAACAGACCTGGTTGAACTCCATTGGTTACTGCTTCTCACTAGAACTCCAGGAAATATCTCTTGAAGTCATTCACTAGTGAAAATATGACTATCATCAGAGGGGGCTTTTGTGGAGACCTCGGTAATTTTATAATTGAAATCATGAGTCAATTGAAGCTAGACCACCATGGAATACCTGGAGGCAGTGAATCGTGGATGCGCACTGCTGAGGAGTCCCATAATAGAATGAAACGGCCGCCCAGTGCTTCCAGGTTTATCATGGTGGTCTAGCTTCAATTGACACATGATTTCAGCTATAAAATTATTATTATTTAATCAGTTTATTCAATATTATGTTTTTGATACAATATAGTTTTCTTGTTACTCATAATAAAACCTGACGATAATTATGAGTTTTAGAAAAAAACTGATCAGCGGTATATTTAACTATTACATATGTATCAATCAAGGCCCTCACCTTGACTATCATTACAATGATATTTACAACACCAACTTTGCATAATTTATTCCTTACATGTTTTCTTAATAGGTTAATGTCGTTAATAATAACACATGTATTTATATCAGACTTACCAAAATTGAAAAAACAGAGTAATTTTCTAGATTAAATGAATGAAAACTGTGAGGTCACACTACAGGTAGGAACTGTAACAGTACAGTTACCTGGTTGCTTTAGATTTCCAGATTATAGCTGATCGATATTATCATTTAGTCAATATTACTTTCAAAACTTTTTTTGAAATTAGTTGAATAGGTTTTAGGGAGATCTATTTAATTTGATGTTGTTTTGTTACAGACTGATCTCAGTTGGAGTATTGTTGAATGTCAGGGAACACTAGAAAAGTGTTTCATTTTAATGTATGACTTCTCAGTATTGTACTCCTATGACTTGTGTTTGTTCCTTTGTGGGGTAGTTCCATACTAAAACGAAATTACTTTTTGTTTATCTTGTACTTTTAAATTTTAGTACGCTTTTAGTTACAGTAAATTTTCATTTATTGGATAACAGTAGTTACATTTCAAGTTTTTTCATGAAATGGCGAGTGCATTTTTACATTAATTCTAACAGTTAAAAAAAATATTTAGTTTATGGAATGCTCATACAACCGCAATATCCAAACTCAGCAGGATTTGCTCTATGAAGAGTTTAGGTATGTTAAAAATAAAACTGATTACTGACATTTCAGGGATCATTTCGTGCTTACAACGAAAACGTTACTTATTTGTCAATGAGAGATCAGTTATAACTAATCTGAAGCCAAACTATACGCCATGTCAAAACATTCACTATCTATATTTGTAAAAGTATTCAATATTATTTACAATTATTTTGGTTTCATCCACTGTGTATGATGCAGATGTAGTTATACTGAATTCTTCTAATAACTGATGGAAAAGTCAAAAGTTAGCGTTTTTTAACGAGTTAGTTTTCTACGGGTTAGGGTCGCTAACCCCTAGCCCCCGTAGGGGCTACAGGCGGAGTTAACAGTCCAAAGTGTAAACAATGAATTGAAAAGTAAATAAATATTATAGAAAAGAGGTAGGCTTAAATTTATGAGTCTTATATATTACATTTTCTTAAGTATTAGTAGTATATATTTATATATCTTCAGTATTGAATATTTATGCTTGGTTCAGTCTGTCTAACACAAATCTATGTTGCAATAGAGGGGAAAATTCAGATAGAAAACACAGTTTCTATTCATTCGATACTAAAATATATTATCAAATTACTCTATTGAATTCATAAATTCGTTAACTTATAGGTAAATTGAAGGATCATTGCACAGTTTTGTAATTTAATTTTGTTACACTTGATGGATAGTTTTAATTTATTTACTATTTGATCACTTATATGACCGCGTATTTTTTTACTTTGAGAATGCACTTTTACATTTTCTTGTTAGTCTCTTGTTTATAACGATTCGACAGTAAGAATATTCACTTCGAAATGATATAAAGACATGATTATAGTTAAGAGTCAGCTAATAAGTCAGTAGACGTGTGGAAATAGTTTTATATTAGTTTATAATTGCAAATGATATTCTGTCTCATTACATAACATCGAAATGAATCTATGAAAACAATAAGGTTTTCATCTAATCAACTGACACATATTCAACATGAGTGTGTGGTGACCTACCTTTCATGACGAGAACGTGATTAGTATAATGGAAACAATTATTATTATAACCAATTGTACCAGTGATTTTTTTATTGTACTTGTTTGTTTAACTGTGCCAAAAGCACTTTTCGTTCCGTTGTCCATCATGTTCATATGAACGCTCTTACGCCCCGCCATTTTGCCTGCAATCTTTGGCACGTCTCGGTATTCTTTCGATACCAAAAGGTCACCAATAAATATATCTTATCTGGACCAATAACAGCTTTCTGGTTTTCGGCCTATTGAGGGATCCAAGTCGTTATCTGGCACGTAATCTTATTGTAGTGGTGATCATAGTCAATCGCGACTCGACACCCATCTACAAGTGAATCAACTATGACACTAAATTATACTGGCATTAAATTAGAAATTGTAATTTTTTCTGCAATCAGTGATACATATTAAACATGTTCTTGTTATGAAAATGATAACTCTCTTAGTCGCTTAATTTTTAAGATTGATTACTTATGAATACAGATATTTCACCTAATTAGAACAATGTATATAAGCGAACAGCATTGTTTTCAATTAGATCCTCACTAGGCTTTACTCTAATATATAATAATATTTATATACATATACGAAATTATTAAACCAATCAAGGTTAAAAAGATCTAATTGAAAACAATAAAATTTGCTTATGTATATCGCTCTAATTTACAATATGGAAATTTTCGGTGTTTCACTGAATATTCACTAGAGAATAAGGTATAATTCATTCTGTATTTTTGTAATAATTCTATTGGTTTATGTCAACCTAGAAGATACTTTGTGTACTGGGAGATCATGTGGAGTAGCGTGTGTGAGGAAGGGTGAAAAAGAGGTGAACTGGAGACCCAGCAGGCGCGCAAATTGTATTTACATTTAATAAAGAAGGCAATAACGCATGTACCAGATTAAGACAATTCGGAAATGGAAACTAGAAGCAGATAGTTTAAACCGCCACAGTAAACTGAAAAAACAATCAATTACATCTGTAAAACTCTTGTTTTCACAATGTTTGCGGTGGAAATGGTAACTAAGGGCGTCGAGTACTAACTGAAATGTTGTAGGTTTAAAGCTTTCATTATTGACAATTGAGACCACGGCCATTAAATGTCAGGTGACAGTCAAATGGTGATGTTTTAAATTTTCATAGCTCTTAAAGGTACATGTTAACGACTAAACGTGGGATCAACTCCATAAATTAAAGTACTCACAGTGCATACGATATTATTCAGCTCTTAATTAACTGTTCCAGAAATATGAAAAACATTATTTCTGAGGATAAATGCGAATTAAAAATTCATAATCACTTCAAGATAGTGCCAAGCTAAAAAGCAATATTACCTGGTATTTTAACGTTGCATTATTCTCCAAAACCGAATGATTAAAACGACACCCAATGACACACACTAACACTGTCTCTAGCAACCTTAACTTATTTGAATAATATCTAACATGAACAATGATAAACCTGACCAACATATTTCGGCAATTATTACTTTGTTATTCCGTGCTCTCTGTTTTAATTTTACTTTCTCTAGTTGTAGATAATTATCAGTAAGTCGTCCTGGCACTGGAAATAACCTTGAAGAACACCGTTCATAAACCATCAGGATATCCACTTAAGAAAAAATTAAAAGTTCCTTGCTGATGGATTGGATTGCTGTGATACATGTCATAAATAAACTACTCAACAATTACTGAACTAGCAAACTTAAAACAATCTTATATCACATGTTTGTTACCATGTATAGCAAATTGATCATGCCTGTAAACTGGTGTGAATTCTGTAATTATTATTTTCAGAATATATTATTACATTTGAGAAAATAGCTTTATTAAATTACTAGTGTAGTGAACAGAACACCGGTTGGGGACAATCGAATGTATTTGAGCGCAAATTACAGACGATCTCACTGAATTCATATAATCATAGAGCAAACAGTTAATTTACAAAATAACAACCAATTGTTTCAATCTTCACTGTTACTTCTGTAAATATCAGTTCATCTTCTCTAATCTCATTGTTTATGCATTTCCCTACCAATTGCGCTTCATTTCAGTTCTTTCCTTATCGGTCTTCTGCCAAAATACATTCTATGTCTGACTATCACTATATACTACTTATATGGATATAAGTGGACCACACTACAGTAGAACTTATCTTTTATTCAATAGGCATTGAAACTTGTCACTTTTTTACTTTGATTCAAAGTCTCATTTTGAGTATTAATATTATTATTTAAAACTTTATCATGATTTATTAATTTGTCATTAAAATGGGTTTTCTTTATATAAATCACGTCTTTATGTCAGTTTATTTTAAATAACCTATCTAAAAATTTCCGCTTATATCTCAGTCATACTAAAGTAGAATGATTTAAATAAATTGCCAAGTATTACATCTTGTATAATACTATTACTTGATTGATGAGACTACGATTTTCAAGACGTTTGTTGTAGGCAAACCATACAGTCAAACATTTTCTCCTGTTATTTATACAAATGTAAACGTAATTTATCATACACAACTTTCATTTATGAATGGTACTATTGTAAACCAATATGATCTTAGTAATATTTTGACTTCAAGTTACCATATCTACTCATTTATCACATTTTATTTTTAAAGTTTCATTTTATATTTGACAGAAATCTGTCAAAGATTTGAATTTTTAAAAAATCTCAGGTAAAAGAAAAACTTTTCATCGGTAGAAAATCTGTTAAATGGTTGAAGTTTGAGTAGAAAAGTTTTTAAAAGAAATGAATATGAAATAAGGTGAACAATAGCTTAAATTGTGAAGTGTCCACTTCCAAATTTATTTCAGTAATATACATTTTTATTTTAAAAAGTATTTGGTTTATTTGACTGAAAAAAAGTGGTAATTGAATATTTACAATCGAAATACTTTTAAGAAAGTAGCAATTATAGGGATTTTTAAACAAGTAACAATTTCTTAGACAATGAAAACGCTACATACAATTGATTTTTTTTCCTTGAATGAAGGTGAACTATTGTAAAATGAGAAAATAGTAAGAGATTGTACAGGTTGGTAATATTTCAAGATTATGAAGGTTATTCTAGCCTCTGGATAGATCAATCTATCCACTTTTCTTAAGCCATATTTTTACCCTATCACTTATTCGCTTGTTAATCTTGACTTTTTTATATGATCGTGCGTGCATGTATTGCTTACCTTATTCATCACATATTTGTTACTTATTTTTGTCTGACTATAATTATTGAGTCACGCTTGGTTAAATCCAATTGGCTTAAATGCCTTCTTCGATACGTTTCGCTTCGTTTCTCCGATCGTCTATCTGGATCAACGATTTTGTGAAATATATGTATTCAAAATCCATTCTCATATTTGACTTATTTAATTCCGTTATTCACTAATGCGATTCAAGTAGATGAAGATATAAGAGGGTCAAAGGCATGTATGTTTTAATTACAATCAGAAACGACCTAACTGAAGTCAGATATCGGACCACTAAAAGAATCATATAACTAAACATCGTCGAGATCGAAACCAAGTTTTAGGCAGTGACGAGTTTATAATAAAATAAAAAATTAACTAGTGATATTGAAACTTGCATATTTCATTTTAAGAAATAACAGTAACCATATTTTTATTACGGACCACACTGAAAAGTCGTGTATGGAGGATAGCTGTCAGACACACTTCAAGTGAGGACTGCAGTCAGACAAGGCTGCTGACTTTCCCTTTTCCTCTTTCCTCTGGTGGTCGAATGGAATATGAAGACCTCCACATCTGAGAGAAAGCACGAATGCAATAGACAACGTGCATTCAACTAGACGACTTGGACTTTGCAGATGATCTAGCTCTTCCATCCTATTCACACCAACAAATGCAGGTGGAGGCAGACACTGTAGCAGTAGCCCTCAATATACACAAGGAAAAAACCAAAATCCTGAAATAAAACACGGAGAACACCAACCCAATAACAATTGATGAAGAAGCTCTGGGAGAGGTGGAGAGTTTCACATACCTTGTCAGCATCATCGATGAACATGGAGGATCTGATGCAGACGTAAAGGTGAGGATTGATAAAACAACAACAGCACTCTTAGAGTCGAAGAATATATGGAACTGAAAACATCTATCAACCAATATCAAAGTTACAATCCTTAATACGAACAGAGCTGAAACATGGAGAACTACTACAAACATTATCAAAACAGTTAAAGTATTTATAAACAATTGTCTACTCAAGATACTCAATGTCCGTTGATAGGATACCATCAGCAACAACCAACTGTGGGAGAGAGCAAACCAGAATCTAGCTGAAGAGGAGATTAGGAAAAGACATTCTAAGTGGATAGGACATACATTACGGAGATCACCAAACTACATCATGAAGTAAGCGCTAACTTGGAGTCCCGAAGGGAAAAGGAAAAGGGGAAGGTCAAAGAACACACTGCATCGATAATTGAGAGCAGATATGAAAAGAATGAATAGCTACTGAAAAGAACTTGAAAGGATTGCCCATGATGGATTTGGATGGAGAGTGTTGATGGGTGACCTATACCCCTCCACGGAGAGAGGGTAATAGTCGTAAATAAGTATATTTTTTATTATGTACTTCATAACATACTGTCTGGTTTATCACACCTCACACTTCCACACAAGTAGATAAAGAATTTAGTGTTATTTAGCTTGTCTAGATCCTACTGTTTTTACTAAATAATCATATTCACTAATTTGTATAATATTTTGCAAAATATCTCACGTTACTTACAGATATCTCAACTTGTGTAAGAAACAGAGTTTGTTTCTATTAATACTTAATTAAGTCAACTGATTTAAAAATAACAGACATTTTACTTGTTTAGTAGTCCAGTACTTTTCAGGTTTATTTGGTTGCAAGAGATTTTTACTTTATCTGGAAATGTAATAAATATATCTAAACATAAAGTTTTAACAAAGCATGCGATCTTAAAGAAAACCGTTTATTTACTACTGAGTGAATTCCACATCGATTTCCAGGCAAGTTGGTGGGAATGTATGTCTGCATGGTCAGCTAATCTGAGAACAAAACAGTAATTCACAAGTGACATTTGCTAGAGATTATTTTTCATCGAAAAACCACTCAATTCAGTGATCTAAACCACTAGGTTTTTTTCAATGTCTAATACACTTGACATTTATTTCCGTTTGAGGTCATTTCTTAGTATATCGGATGAGTTTTGAACTTGGACAAATATATCCAATCTTACATTACTTCAAATGGTTTGCCAACTGACATCGGTTTTTCAATAGAATGAATTTCCAATTTCAACTAATCAGTTACCCGTACGAAAAAAAATAGTATTCTCAAAAATTAAATCAATATGACCGTCTACACCACATACACACAAATACAATCTCCATAATCACATGACATGTATAACCGGTAATCATAAAACATTACTAAAATCCAATACTCATTTTAAATTCACTTAGTATTGCTTGTTTGAATCTTCCCATTGATGTTTAGTACTGCAACTGGTCAGTCTCTAATAGGCATATGTGCATAGTGTGCGTATTGCCTCGATATAGTCTTAATTCACAAGCATTATAAGCAAAGATGGATAGTGGCTAGCAATGGAATCCAGCACGTGCGTTGCGTCCTATTTGGGACTCGTCAGCTGGATGTACCCGCATCTCAGAGTTGATGTTCACTCTGAGACTCGAACCCGGTAACTTTCGCTTTAAACGCCATCACGTTATCCACTCAGCTACTGAGTCCTGATAGCCACATGCTTGTGCAATGAGGTGAAGTTCTAATTCACTTAGTATTAATTTTGCAAATATAAATCGACAAAAAATAATTGTCATGTAAACTAATAATTCATTAATCATTACAATGTTTATTCCTTCATATTTTTCTAAAAATAAAGTACACAATAAATAAATAAATTTTTAAATTTGTTTTAGTCATTGTTACTTATAAATGAATAATTATTCTCTATATAAAGAATTATGAATCTATACATAAACATTGGCATTAACACTTATGTTGTTACATTATAATAATGATAATTATTATTATTATTAATTCCAAAATATTCTACTTCTAGAGATTGAAGTAAACACTGAATTTAAGTAGTCCCAAAGTAGTATATAGACTAATAGAGAAAAAAAGCAAGCAATCATGCTGAAAATTTCCATATTTATATATATATAGTTCATTTTTTGACGAATTGCATTTCAATAATAAATCATATTCACTTTAACATGTTTCCATGCAAAGGTCAGAGAAATCAAACAAAAATTCAGTCACATTTTTAATGTATATGCTTGCACATCTGTTCTATGTAAATGAAAAAGAGGGAGGGGAATGAAAAGTGAAATATTCTGTGTTTTTTTTTCCTTTTTTTAAAAACTATTCAATGTTTTTATTTTTTTTTACAGAGAAGTGACAACTATGATAAAGTATTATAAACAATTCCATATGAAATAAAGAATTTAGAAATATATGTATATAGATAAAGAAAATACATGATATTTAACGAAAGTGTATATAAGTCAATATAGAGGGAAAAAATGTAAGGGGGGACATAAAGAGTTAATAGTTCATAAAATAACCCTGATGGGACTGAATTTCTAAAAACAAAGACGCTACAATCATAATACTTGTCAATTTTTATTTGTACCCTTATTTTATTTTATTCGTCTTTACCATCTTGATAAGATGAAAATATCACTAGATTCTATTCTCTTTTATATACTGTACTCTTCAGAATTGTACATTATCTAAGTTGGTTCACTTGATTAATAATAATAATTGTTACAAAGATAATTTTTCCCATATAAACCAAATAGATAAATGATTAACTATGTCAAATTTTAGATGTATCTCTATGATTGTTCATTTCTATTGTTTGATTATATCTATGATTTAAGGTGAAATAACTTGAGCCACGAAAGAATAATCACTAAAAAGATAATAACAATTTGGATTGAGCAAAAGCCCACAGATATATATATCTATTTGATTTAGGTAGACAATGACAACTAGTAGAATAAAGCTTAGATATGACGTTCTGCGCTTTTGTGTTTAGTTAGATCGAAAAGAGTACTTCTTTCATTTCATTACAATATAGTAACTTGTTTTTTCCGATTATATTCTTCGCATTTATCATAAAAAATGGTTTGCATGTGTTATCTGAAAGCAATCCATTGGATCAATATGAGTGTTTAGAAGGTTATCTAATAATCTAGTCATATATATTATCATTCAAGCTAGTTTAGTAAAATTTAACCCTAAGTCCTTTTTTCGTTTTTTGCACTAAAGTGGTGAATAAGGACTTATTCAGTGAAATCTGAACGAGATAAAGAGAAAAACAAAAACTAAATGCGAAGCAAAACATTCTTACTATTTGGTTCAGATACACTTTTGCTTAGATAAATCCTACATATCATGAGATATTACACAAGGCGGTCAATTGAAAAAAAATTCAGAAAACTTTGATCTATTTTCTAGCAGTAATTAAATATAAAATTATCAGAAGAGGGTTTTGTGAAGATTTTTAGTAAATTTTTTACAGTTGAAATCATGTATTAATTGAAGCTAGACCACCAAGGAAAACCTGGAAGCACTGGATGGCCGTTTCGTCCTGTTGTAGGACTCCTCAGCAGTGCAAACAATCGGATGGAA
>NC_031495.1:29282613-29288940 GCF_000237925.1 Schistosoma mansoni
CAGTGCAAACAATCGGATGGAACGGCCGTCCAGTGCTTCCAGGTTTTCCATGGTGGTCTAGCTTCAGTTGACTCCTGATTTCAACTGTTAACAAAACAAATTAATTCAATAAATAAAAATTGTCAGAAGGGGATTTTGGGGAGATTTTAGTAATTTTATATAGTTGAGATCATGAGTCAATTGAAACTAGACCATCATGGAGAACCTGAAAGTACTGGACGGCCGTTTTGTTCTATTATGGGACTCAGCATGGCACATCCACGATCCCGCCTCGCGAGATTCTAACCCAGGACCTACCAGTCCCGCGCGCAAGCACTTAACCGATAGACCGGCATTCAACGGTGTTGGTGTTCAACTTCAACCAATCCACGAAATCGCGTGACCATCTTCCATTGTACTGGGGTAGATACTTGTCTCTACATGACATGGATTAACTCCACAGGTCACGACTTTTCACTAGAACTCCAGGAATTACTTCAGTACAATGGAAGTCGATCGCGCAATTTCGTGGATTGGTTGAAGTTGAACATCAACACTGTGAGCGCTCAACCACTAGACCACTGTGCCGACATCCGATGGTGTTAATGTCTAATTTCGAATCTCGTGAGGCGGGATCATGGATGCGCACTGCTGAGGAGTCCCGCGATAGGACGAAACGGGTGTCCAGTACTTCCAGGTTCTACACGGTGGTCTAGCTTCAACTGACTCAAGATCTCAACTATATAAAATAAAAATTGATTTGTTTCAGGTAAGTGGACCTTGAAAAATATTGAAATTCAACATAAAACATAATTAAATTCAAATAGCTGTAATATTGAATCATTGTACTTAAAATTAAATAAAGTTTATTAACCTTAGAAAAATAACTTGATTATTGTTTCCGATGAAAGTTGACACTAACACTTCATTATCATTTTACTTTCTATGAATTAAACTTTAACTAAATTTTATTTCTTGTCATTTTCAATAAATTTAATTTGTTATCGTTTGTATTGTTTGTCCCTTTGATTGATATTTTGGCTGAGTTTTAAACAGTCTTAGTTGACTTATATGAATCCTATGCAGATATCACAAGTTTTAAATTGAATAGATAGAATTTCGTTAGGAGGACAATCTACAAAGCTTCATAGATTAGCTGATGTCTGTCTTCTTATATTTTACTCAAATATTACTTCATTATAGTCATAAATTAAAACACAAAACTTTTCCTCAGTCTTAAACCTTAAAAATTAACAGCATAAGTTATTCTTTGGTTCTGGGGTTATCAGTAATGACCCAATTACTTTCTTGTCCGTATTGTTCGATGGTTCACTGATTCTGTTATTTGTAGCACTTTAGATTAGTTTCCGCTCATTTAACTGGTGAATGGTGCACAATGGTGTGATGTTTTGGTGAATTTTTAAAACATTTAAGATATTCGCAGCTTTTATCATCAACAAGCCTAATGTACTGCAGCCCGATGTACGTTATAGAAAACATAAATAGTGTAAAATATATCGCGAGAAGTGAAATCTTCAATATAAGTTACATCAATACATGTCACCTATTCACTAAGTGAACTAAGAAATGATCTAAAACTTTGTTTACTGCCCACTGAGCAAACAGTAAAATGGTTATGTATAACCACAATACTCTTTTGCTGATCTAAACATGAACACAAAAGTCAGTTTACAAACTTATTCAATAATATCATAGGCCATATAATGAAGAGAATACGAATTCTTTAATAGCAGCTCTTAAACTCTATAGTGAATAAATACACAATTTGCAACGGAGTTTATTGTTTACCATATAAGTTAATCGAGTGTTGAATATTCATCAAGTTGCAAACTTTAATAAAAAAGAAAGATTAAGTCGGTCAATCACAAATAATTCGAAATTGATCAGAATATTCATCACTTCAAGTTGTTTCACTTCACATCATTACAATTTGAGGAAATTAACGAGATCACAAGCTGAAAAGTTGTAACAAACTTAATAACAATGATATCAATGGTGATGATAGTGAACATGAAAAGTCCGATAAACGAAGAAATATAAATCAGCCAAATGAAAAGGTGAGGCTGTAGTTAGAAATTCAAGATTTCAAAGAAGATGAAAAAGAATAATTATATATGGGCTTATCTTTTACTTTTCAACTAAAGGTCTCTAATCGTAAAGTACAATTAACAAATCTGAGTCTACAGTAAAAATACTTATTGACTACAGATTGATACCAATTACTGGTTCGAGTACCTTTTGCATCAATGATAGCCTGTTTTCATACCAGTTTCTGTTTTTACTTTAATATTATAGTTTTATAGTGTCAGAAGTAAATATTCATGAGTACATTATCATTCTGTTACAAATTTTAATTATATGTAAAAGCAGCCAGTTGAAAAGTGTGAATAGAAAAATACTACTACGTTACGAAAAATTAGATGATAAACTGGTCTAAACTTCGTTCATCAAGCGAACAAGGGGTATACTAAAACGTGATAAAGCATTGAAGATAGTATTAGACAGTAATACACCTAAAACTATATGACATGTAGTAAAAGAAAAACTTATTTCATGTATATTAATCTAACAGAATAGACTTGAAAATTCAACATGCAGTTCTAAAGATGATTATATATGTTTACTGAAAGATAATATGGCAAGAACCTGAAAAGTTTACTCATTCACTTTGATTAACTAACATAACTTGTTATCTACTTGAGGTAAGGATTTGTTTTTAATAATTATACTATAATGTATATTATCTTGGAATTTGTTTTATGAACAATTTATATGTATCAAGTGACATTTTAAAATAGTGTTCATTGTTCAATTTGAAATGGATTGAACTATCCCATTGTTGATTGAATCTCTATCAGTCTTGTTTGACACATGTGCATTCTGTACTGATTGCTTCGATAAAATCAATCATGACATAGGTTAGTATATAACAGATGGAATGTAGCTGGTAGTGGAAAATAGGATTTAATTTTCTCAAATATTAATTTTTTTTACTGTAATCACTGTTTATTAAGATTATGGCACTTTGTAAAAACTGTCTTTAATTAAATAAAATGGGTCATTGTTAAATAATTTTAAACTTATTGATGATCCTGGAAATCTAACATTTAAACGTAAATTGGTCATTCATTTCATCATTAAAACAAATGAGGTTTTATAGGCAAAGATGGATTGTGGCTAGCAGTGGAATCCTGGACACGCGTTTCGTCCCATTCGGGACTCGTCAGTTGGATGTACCTGCACCGCAGAGTTGGTGTTCACTCTGAGACTCGAACCCAGTAACTTTCACTTCAAACGCCATCACGTTATCCATTCAGCTACTGAGTCCTGATAGCCACTTGCTAGCCACTATCCATCTTTGCTTATAATGCTTGTGACTTCGGGCAATATCGAGTATGTACATATGCTAATAAGAGACTGATCAATTGCAGTCCTGAACATCGATGGGAAGATTCAAACAAGCAATACTAAATTCATTTAAGTGAGGTTTTTTCAGAATCTCTATATTTATCATCATTTGTATCTGTGGTATTGAGATAACTCAACTTCAATAGGAGATTATTCAAAATTAACTATTTTAAATAAAAGTAATAAAAAACAATCTAAATTGATTAGTATTTTAATCCCTAATAATCTGTTTTTTTCCTATGCGTGAATTAAATTTCATCAAAATTAATATATTACTCACTATTTGTACCCCTATTTCTAAATCTAGTTAATCCGTTTCCATTATTTATATACTAATAATTTCCTTGTTTATTATTCAATACAATTAATTCTATTCTCACTCTATTGTTAAACGTTTTAACACTTAATCAATTAATTCTAATTACACCATAACTTATTCAATAATACATTGACAAAAAGACTTTTTTTCCATTCTTCATTAACTAAATTGAAATAATTATACCTTTGTTTGTTAAGAACAAAAAAAAAGAAATAAGATGATTCCACTTAGTATTGTTTGTTTGAATCTTCCCATTGATGCTAAGGACTGTAACTGGTTAGTTAATTTTTAAACATGAAAAATTATTGAATGCGTTCAACAATTAATTCTCTTCATTTACTGTTTCTTCATTTCCTAAATAAATATAGTGATAAATAATGAGTACTTCCTTTTTTTTGAGCGGAGGGGGGGGGAGAATGTTGGAGGGATGGGGGAGAAAATCAACTTCTCGATTATTTATTTGTTTTAAGTTTCATTTTCATTTAGTTAATTATTTATAGTAATTTACAAAATAAAAACACAATTTATTAAAACAATCAATAAGCTATTTTCAATCATTTATTTATCTCATATAAACCTAACACATTATTTGTTAATGAATGAATTTACTGTTGATTATTTAATAATAATAATGAAACAAAATTAACTACCCGTTTAAAGAAATTACGATGTTGATACATCATTATAATAAGTTTAAGACATAAGATTTCATTCTTCATAGGTGGTAAATAAGTTCTTTTTTATTGATTTAGTTATCGGAAATCAAGATGGTTTTTGGTTTGTATTGGTTGATATATTCAGTATTTGAACAATGTAAATAGTGTTTCCTGTAAGCTATTATTTTTGACTGAGAAGAATGAAAATATTAAATGTGTAGGATAAAGAAAAGGCTATTGTTATTCTAATCATATAACATTAGATGATCAAACAGTAAAATACGATAATGTTTTTTTGTTGTACTTAAATCAATAGACCTAGTTTTAAGTAGTATAATATTTGGAATACATTGAAAGTTCATTACATCGATGTACCACACTGAAATGTTATGGTTGGTTGTACTTCAAAAAGCATGGAGAGAATGTCTTATTTTGAATAATTCAGCTGATTATGACAATTAAAATATATACAAAACATCCATCATAGATTGAAGTGATTCCAATACTTGAATCTTTTAAATTTAAGTATGAAATTCATAAGTATGTTTCTTCAATCAAAAATAAAATCTGGCTTATTCAACGTTGATCGTGAATATATCAGCACGATTCTGTGATTCTTTGTAAATTCTTACAGGTTGTGTGTTGAAATCTCCTGGTTGGACAATATTCTTTTTGATTTAGCTTTGAAGTGTTTGATTTTTAGTCACATTTAGCTTGTCTTATATTAAGACATTTTCGCAATGTAGTGAGTAATCTAACGTTATTCTCATTCAGCTTTACTTTTATGAGTGTTTTTTATAACAGCTCTATGATTTAAAAAGTAATCTATGTTGCAAAATTATTAGCGTACGCTGTCTGCAACTGACACAAATGAAACTGAGAATTTTCATCGCAATTTATGGATAGAAATTTACCCGATTTAACCTAGTTACACTTGAATGTACAATTTTCTAATGATTTACACCAATTGGCTTATATTTCATCTAGTAGACATTTAATAGCAAATTAGGATTAACTCGGATATAGAAATATTGTAAAAACAATGATGACACGAATGTCACTTCATCAAACGCAATGTTTAGATTCGGCATCCAAGAATTTATCGTTACTGATGTTAGGTGATCATGGTCGATGATGCAAAATCCTCAAACATAGGTTCAGGTTAGCGTTACCAATAGTTTTCATTATGGTCAATCTAAAATATTCGTTATAGAACTGATGTGACATTAAAGATTCAAACTTACTATACCCAATGTAATGATCAGACACAATACATAAATTGGGCTATTGATGTTTTGAACAATATCCCAAAGGTAATTTATATTTACACTGATTGATCAACTACAAGTAAATACCCCATATGCATAATAACCCTACTTACTATCAACCAATAATTTAGTATATACATCATTACATTAGCAAATCTAATGACTTAATATACGTTTGCATACTGTGAAAGGAATGTATATGAAATCCATCGAATGACTGTCTAGTTGTTAGAGTAATATTATATTTAAAAGTTAACAATTAGAATCAGTTCTTGATTCAGAAACAATCGATTTGTACAATGCAACAAAATAAATTACTTCATATCGTCTTTTAAAGAAATATATAATTAAGATATTTCCCTAATTCACTTTTAAAGAAAATGACAAGCAACAAAACTTTTTTGAAAGTTATTCTAAAATGTCAATAATAATTAATTTCTTATAAAATCGAAAAATAATGATGTTTATGCGCCTAAATTAAACTAAATTTATTTCGGTGCAAATACCTCTACTACTTAGTTTTCTAGTCGCTTCAATATAATACCAAAATAAAAACAAAGTAAATCTTGATTAATTTCAGAAGGGGTTTTGTGAACATTATAGTAATTTCAATCGTTGAGATCAACAGTCAATTGAAGCTAGACCACCATGGAAAACCTGGAAGCACTGGACGGCC
>NC_031495.1:29289140-29396507 GCF_000237925.1 Schistosoma mansoni
GATGAAAACTTTAAAATTATACCGGAAATTAAAATCAATCCCATCTAAGTATTATATTTTTACTACTTTATGAAAACAGTTTCATTCTGCGATGATAATGAAAACATCTATTTAAAGGACACAGAAGACGTCTTTATAAATGTGTTTACTAATGACAATAAGATGTCGATTATTTGGAGACTCAATCATAATTATAGTAATATCACCAGCAAACATTTCAACTAGTGCAATGTGAATTACAATAATTTAACAACCTAGACATGAATAATTTGTTAAACTCTACTATTCTTTTGAACCAGTTAAACAGGGGGTAGCAACTTTTAAGTTGCACCGTAGAATTTTAAAAGCCATTTCAACTAATGAGTATATAGGGCAACGATACTTCCATAAAGTTCTTAGGATATACCAAAATTGTAAGGAAGAATAGATTGTACTTTTATGGAGTTGAAATAACCTCCAATGAATGTAAACCAAGTCAAATCAGATGGCTTTTTTTTAATGATAATATGGATTATTTGCGTAAAGTAAATAATTGAGGAATTCAGTAAAATTAAAAGGTACTGATATTGTAAATATTTATTCTTCATCTTTGTAATATATCTTTAGTGGTTGTATACCAAAAATATATTTGAAGACAATAAATGGTTAAAACAAGATATCATATAAATGATACCATTGAGTTGTAGTTGAACCATGAACTCATATATATGTGCTTTTTCGGCAGCTAATAACTGCTCAATTAATAATTCTAATCCATTCACAGGTAACTAGAGGTTTCTAATTAGTCTACGCAATTCTTCAGTTGCCTAAAGATGGTCGACTTTAAAGTTTTGTTTTGTTTAACTAAAATGTCATTATAAGTGAACAAAATATCCACTGCTCAGAATTCACTTCTGAACTATTTGTTACTTGGATTTGTCAAGCACGTTTTTTAAAGTCCGTCTACTTTCAGATGTATTTGCAATCAAATTACCAGAAGGGGTTTTGTGGAGATTTCAGTATTTTCATAGTTGAAATCACTAGTCAATTGAAGCTAGACCACCATGGAAAACCTGGAAGCACTGGACGGCCGTTCCGTTCTATTGTGGGACTTCTCAGCAGTGCGCATCCACGGTCCCGCTTTGCGAGGTTCGAACTCAGGTCCTAACGGTCTCGCGCGCAAGCACTTAACCTCTGGACCACTATAATATCAGCATATACTCATTGGTGACTGGCTTTAGAAGGTATTTCCTGGAGTTCTAGTAAAAAGCACTGACCGGTGGAGTTAAACTGAGTCTCTTGTGAAATAGTAACTCAATAAAGACAATGGTGGATGTGTCGCTCAATTTCGTGGATCGGTTGAAGTTAAAAATACCACTGTTGGATGCCGGATCAGTGGTCTAGTGGTTAAGCGCTCACGCGCGAGACTTATATGTTCTAAGTTTGAATTTTGCGAGGCGGGATCGTGGATGCACACTACTGAGGTGTCCCACGATAAGACAAAACACCCGTCCAGTGCTTCCAGCTTTTCCATAATTGTCTTTCTTCAATTGACTCATGATCTCAACTATTGAAATCTTGATTACTTATTATAACAGTGACAATTATAAATAATTGTAAATAAACCTGTATTTCACTTTAATTTCTTATACAAATCACAATTCTACACTAATATAATTACATTTTCAACATGTTATAACATGTTCATGTCAATCTCTATTGTTAATTTAATTGAAATGTTAAAATATATTTCTGTAAATGTAAAAAAATATTGGACATGTTCATTCTGGACTGCACTATCCTGTTTTTCTTCTTATTTTATTTGATATTTGATTTTGATTTTTATGGGAAAACCCATCATAGATTATTTTACATTTCAAACATGTTTATTATTTTTCTTTGTTTTCAAGCTTCAAAAATCTTTATTATCTAGATATGATAATATATATTTATCTTAATGGAATATGATTGAATTCAATGTTGAATGTTCTCGCTCATCATATATTCACCAACTACTTTTTATTATTATACATAATTGATTGGATACTTCTAAAAAAAAAAAAAAAATAATAAATATCTGTTATATGGAATAAACTCAATCTGTTCTGTTATTAAATAAGTAATAAACGGTATGTTAAATGGTACATATGTCAAATCAAGTTGTATACTAATTTATACAGTATATATTAAGGGATGATAATGGGCCACATCAAGTTATTGTCAAATAATAGCAAATTTTATGAATGACTCATTTTCTCAATAATGAATATATATATATATATATGTCTTGTGCGAATCTCTAGCCTTCAAACATTGAGAACTTTGACTTTCGTGAAAATTCGTCTATTAAAGTAGTTAAGTACCAGTATGATAGAAATTTATTAATAATTTGTAGTGATTGTATCTATTCTTCTTTATAATATATATAAAAGAAATGGATATTTTATTTATTTTTTACTTAGACTAAATTATAATTCTCTTATTAACAAAGGTTAAATACCGGACCTGTTGAACAAGCTAGCGATTAACTGAACTCGAAGGTTTAGTGGATTACGTGTTAGGCGTTTTATGTGAGTAGTATTGTGTTGAAATCCTAATTTAAACATCAAAACTGAGAAGTAAATACATACAATTGACTAATCCTTAATAAAATGAATCTCACATCCTTGATTATACTACCAGTCATAATCTCAGAATTTTATAAAACTAGATTAATTATTAAAGTGAACTTGAGCGATCATTTTATTATCATTTAAATGTTGGTAGTTAAGGTACCATAGTCAAAGTACTCGGTAAAAATATGGCATGGGGACCAACCAATCAGAATAGAAAGAGGTGTTCTCAAGATTTGTTCAGTATTTAAAAATGAATAATTTTCTCTGATCATATAAAAGAATAATGGGAATGACTGTGTATACTGCCTACAGTATTAATAATTGTTAGGAGATTTTTTTAATTATCATGCAGTGATAAGCATGTTAAATGGCGCCAAGTGGTTATTTCTTCCTATGCAGATTTACTTATAAGATGCAAATAAATTAACTTTCGTTTCAATTTACTTTTTTCATAATGAACCCAAACAAATTTACTTTCTTGGTGTTTGCTGAATAATAGATGAGCTAACGAAGTAGGAATGCTAAGATACAATGACTTTCACTTACAACTTTTTCATATTGACATGGAAACAATGATGGTTCTCTTATAATTTGGGCTCAATAACCCTTCACTAGTGACAAATTTTCCATAAAATTTTATGGCTATAAAAAAGATTAACGAAGAAATCTTTTGTTATGTGTATGAATAATGTTGTGTTGTGATTTTTCTACAGTAATGATATCGGAAAACTGATAATAAAGCTTGAAAAACCCCTAAATTCAACTAAAATTTGAAATCACTTCTGCTGAAGAATACTAGAGATTATACAGACCCATCTCGTTGATTGAAAAAGGGCCTCAGAATCATATGTTCATTTTCAGAACTCTCCAAGTCCTCCTTTTAATATACTTTTACCACCACTCATCAGGGTAGAATATTTATTCACATTTGACAAACTATGTTTTATAATTTACTCTTACTGAGCTGGATGGCTTAGTTATTAAATTTTGATAGTCGATCCACATAACAGCATACTTTACGTAAGAATGTCCAATATGAAGAAAATTAAAGTAATATATTTTACCAATATAAAAAAATATATGCCCCTTATTACGAAACCAAAAAAATTAGACAAGATAACGTGACTAAATTCCACTGCCAGTCATTACTGTATAACTAGGACCACCACCAACTCGATCATCCAATACTTTCATTTATTGTGAAAGAAAAGACAAATATTTGATGACATGAAATTAAAATTCCAATATCCTGGTATTAAGTTAATGACACTGTTAACTGATAGTTTTTATTTTCACTAAATAAATAAGGATTACTAGGTTACTAATCTCTTAAGGAAATCATATCGAATAGAATAAAATTTCTCTTTTAAATCTAACTTGTAAAACTCCTAAATAAAACTCTTATGAATATTGTAATGTGTCAAATACCAACTAGGTTATGTATAGTTTCGTTACACTTCGATCACCTCTGTTTCTTATTAGCTGACTAACTGATCATAAATATAGTTGAATCTACAACTGAACAGCTAGGGAATGAATTCTCATAAGACAACCTATCCTGTTAATTAGCTTTTTTCTGACATTTTTTTGTTTATTTTATTTAATTATTATGATGTAGTGATTGTAATGCATCTCCGTCAAAATAACTAGGAATCACGTGTTAAAAAAGTTTAACTGAATGAACACAATGGTCAATGGAAATACTGACAACTGGTTACTTGTCTGCACTATATAATTAATTCATAAATAATTTACCACAAATGAATACCATATTATGAAGAAAGGATTTTTTTAGTTGTTAGTAAATAATACTCATTAGAAAATAAATAATATATACAGACTTATAAAGTATCGTAACCATGGTTACAAACGAAGTAATCAGGATTTTCTACATTTCGAAGAAACTTTGATATGTTTATCCGTTCTTCAAAACCAAGATATTTATTGTCTCTTACCACTGTAGTTAAGCGAACTATTATTAAACATAAAAAAATGAAAGTCATTTTATTTGGGTTTTAGTAACTGTAAAAGTGTTTTTCAGACCTACAGACATCTGTCTGATAGATCTTTTTAAACGCTTAGTACTACCGTAATCAAGTTTTAAACTGTCAGACTATCAATACTGTCATTCTATGATCTTCAAATATGATAAATGAATTTTAAAAAGCTGTTTTGTAAATAATATATCTATTCTAAACGTCAAACTTTTTGTTTTAACTGATATACATGTTGACCTCCCTACTGGTTTTAATGACCATGCTGGTCTAGTTTATTCAGTTTGTTTATCATATTCCAACTGGTTTTCATAAGTTTGGTTCCATTCCCTCTTCATTTATTGTTAGCGTAGAAAAATTTGGTCGTTTGATTCTTCGAATATTTCTCGGACCCATCATCACCACGATTTATGTGAATCATCTTACACATATATAACAACTGTTATCAGCTATCATAAATCTTTTCAAATAGATAAATCTATGAATATTTTTTTTAATAAATTATTAGTTGATCAATTACAAGTTTGGCAGCTGGTAGACTCGTGAAACTACCTACGTACACCATATTAAATGGTATTCTCCATTAAATTATTAATTGAAGTGTACGTGACTGTGAACCTATTTTCTGTTTAATTACGTATGTATGTGTATGTACTAGAACGATAAATCTAAGAATAAATTAAATAACTATAGTAAATGTGACCTATTTATGTAGATACCTGTGTCTAATTTCTCTTATATAAACGAGTAATAATAAGGAAAATAGAATAAATTGAAAGTTAATTAACTTTTAAATACGAAAGTGTTAATCTCTTAATTTCTAATGGTATTGTCTATTTGTGTGTGATTGTATGTGCACATATAAAGAAGGAACAGTCTATTTATCACTTTCAGAAATATAAAAGATAACATTGAGAATAAAGTCAACAGCAACTAAAATGTTTTATAATGAATAGACGATAAATTACCATCTACTTTACACTAATACTGCTACATAATACTTGAACAAGTAATTTTTATCAAATTTTACAGCAAAGATACTTAAGTAAGCAAGATTTGTGAAGACAGGTTACCTATAATTTATCGTTAAGCATTAAAACTGGGAACTATGGAAAACATTATATATATATATAATTTTTTTAATAGTTGAAATCATAAGTCAGTTGAAGCTAAACCACCATGGAAAACCTGGAAGCACTGGACGACCGTTTCGTCCTATTGTGGGACTCCTCAGCAGTGCACATCCACGATCCCGCACCCGCGAGATTCGGACCCAGGACCTACCAGCTTCGGGCCGGAGCACTTAACCGATAGACCACGGCCATCCAGTGCTTCCAGCTTTTCCATGGTGGTCTAGCTTCAATTGACTCATGGTTTCAACTATGAAAATACTGAAATATCCACAAAAACCCCTTCTGATATATATATATATATATATAAATACCACAGCCATTTTATAATTTTCATGTTTACACATTATTAATCTAAAAATAAATAAACGAAATAGAATATGACATGTAGTGTGTGAAATGGATCGATTAGTAGATAGATGACAACAGATTATCAGAAAAATAATTTTTTTTATTGTTGACATTTTCGATGAGAACATTATTAAATCTAACAAATAGACCAGATTTCATAGACTTTTTTAGAAAATATTATATAATACAATAATTTTCTGTCATATTGCAGTGAACAAGAAGACGAGTAGGGACAATCGAATGTATTTAAGCACAAATTACAGACTATCTCACTACATTCTGATTACCTTACAGTAAACAATTTATGTGCAACATAACAATCAATTGTCTCAATCTTGACTGTTCCTTCTACAAATATCAGTCCGTCTTCTCTGATTTCATCGTTCATGCATTTCCATACCGATTGCGCTTCATTCCTGTTCGTTCCTTATCGATCTTCCGCCAAAATACATCCTATATCTGACCATCACCATACATTACTTATGTAGATACAAGTAGACCACACCACTATATTACAAATTTATGTATTCATATTAACTATAAATATGGTTGTACAGCTTAAGTAATTACTATCATTAAAAACAAAAATTTCTAGGTTGAATTATCTGAATTATCTTCATTGAGGTTACTCTGTTTATGAATTATCATTCGTGTCTTTTAAACGATTTCGTATGAGAAAATGTAAGTAGTCCTAATAAATAATCAACATTTTTTCCAGAAAATGCAATAATCAAAGTGAACTATTAAGTAAACAAACGAAAAAGACTTCGTGAAGTAGGGATTGACTATCCAGAAATTATTTGGTCCATTCGACCAGTTGAATATTGATCAGTAAATAAGCAATAAAAATAAATATGACAATTTATAAATTTTTGCTAAAATTGAAGATTCTCGTGGTGGATTGAATTAGAAAAAAGTCAAAGAGAAATACAAAGTATTCAGCCACATAAAACAGGTTCTTGGAAAAATATGTCTCAATGAATTGATACATTGCGGACTGGTTTTTATACTTAACTCTTCTGAAGTATAAAATTATCTTATTGATACAAATTGTTGAATAATTATCAAAACTTCCTGATTTGTAAAATATATTCAAAATTGTTAAGTGACATATTTCATTCAAACATATTTTACCTATGGGCCTATATAATAGTCAGTTTTGATTCAAAAATCTTATCACTAATTCCTTTCAGTTAGATGTTCATCATTGCAATGAGTTTATAATTCTGTGCCAACTGATATCATTTCTCAAAGAAACTTATTTGCAGGTAAAGAAATACTATGAAAAAGAAAAGCACTTGAGAATTGCACATTTCTTCTTTTCTATAAGATACAATTTTTTATCTAGTGAAGCATTTGAGTTAACTATTTTTTAATAGTTTAAGTATTGTAACGAGCCTTCCTGTTTTATATTTGTTTTAACTAAATAATTTTGGATGCTGGGTGCTTATAGGTAGCGTACAAGGAAGCCGACATTCAACTTCCGTTTTAGTTAGGACTCGTCATACCTAAAGTTGAATAAAGGGGTTAAATTTACTTCTTCTCTTTACAATAAATGTTGTCAATATAACTTATTAAAATCCTCCAGTAGATTAATACGTTGACCTGAGTGCACACAAAGTCATGGAAAACGATTTTCAAGATTATGTATCCTGAAGGTAAGGAAAATAATTTAAGCAGTATGAACTAGTGGCTTATACATCAAAACAACCGACTTTCAAACATTGAACCGTAGGTTCGAACCCTATTTTATCTGTTTTATTATGTACGACAGGTTAGTATCATTATTCCTTATATCACTGAAGTATGACTCACTGCCTAGCCCACAGACCTACTGAATTACTTACTAACCATGTTGTGAATGAGGAGTCACTAAATTATCTAGTTATTTCATAATATATGAAAACCATACATTAAGTACTTCATTTGTAAAACCTCTTTCAATTGTCTCAGTCTTCATCGTTCTTTCATTGCTATTACAATTACTTTCTATTACCGTTCTCTTGGACTAGGTCTTCCTAACCTTCCGCTGCCAGCTATTCCACTTCTGATTGGTGTTATATACTACATATGTCTGTCGACATAAGTAGAATACATCACATATATATTATTTTTCCTACAGGTTGCCAGTATGAACTATTTTACATCACTGTAACGACTACTTTAATTAAAGTGGGATGACAAATCATGATCAACGAGCAGTTAGGTTGTGGGAATTCGAATTTACTTCAATGGTCGACACTATGAATACTTCTGTATTCATGATTAATGGTTAGTAATAATAGCATTACTAAGAGCGTTCCTACTAGTTCTAATAAGGTGTTTTATCAATACAGCATAATACTATGTAAATAAATAAAATAGGTTCCTAAGTTGACTTGCATTAAGAGTAAGCATCCAAAATTTCCGTAGTATGAACAAGTTCTCTTCAGATAATTTAAAAATTTTGTTTAAAGACAATTTGAAAATACTGATGTACTTAGTATTAATTTAAGATCAAACAAAAAGAGGTTGAATTCTTTTCATTTTAGTAAACTAATCCAAAATTTTTTCCTTCAGTAAGCCAGACCCTATAATATTGTACTTTGTTTTTCCTTGGTCGTTATTAGATTCATATTTCCTTGAAAAAACTTGGACCAGATTGCTAGGGGAAACGTTGGATTTACTTCGGATTCATTCGCTGAGATTTTACAAATATATTATTTCTATTTATTATCTTACATCAACTAAGCACCCAAATACTATGAAACTATTCGCTCCAATTTAGACGAAAGTTTTTATATATCACTTATTCAAAGTTTATTTAACATAACAGATTATTTTCATGGATGATATAAACTCATTCATTTTATATTCCAACTATATGAGTCAAATATTCTTGTCAAATTACTATGATTGTTCGAATTTACAGTAAATATGACAACAAATGTAACAATCGTGGTAAACTGTAGACTATTGACTCGCTGAATAATAAGTAAGTTGACATAAATATGTTGATGTTTGATATGATGAGTTGAATTCTACTATTTTTTGTAAAATATTTAATCAGTATCTATCGGCAAACTCGTAAATAAAGTAGATATTTTCAGTGAGGACATGACATATATATGTATATATACATTCAATAGAATATTTCACTATGAAATACGTGATGTGCGACAATGTCAAACTGTTAAACTACTCGATGATGTTTGAAAGTGACTAGTCAAAGGGAACTGTTTAAAATATCAAAAATGTTTAACGTTTTGTTTACTATGTATTTCAAATACAAGCTTGATATACATATATTTATGAAGTTTCAATTTAGACTACACAGTTACGATGTGTATGACTTGAATATGTGACGTAAATTGAAATTACATTAAAATGGTAGGACAGTTTGGAAAACATATCCATACATTAATATATATTTATTAATGAATAGTAATAATATCAGAAATGAAACAATTTAAGGTGGGTTGTGTAAAACAGAAAAGAGAATCATATCATTTTCAAACGAAATTTATCGTAACTCGGTTCATTAGTATTTCATGTTTAAGAATGGAAGTTCAGTAAACCTTTCAATATATGAGTTAAGGAACACTTTTGATTCAAGAAACAACTAAATTTGGTTTCTGTTCCTGGAAACTAAGATTAACTGTCATTTACAATTCTTTCGTTGTTTTCAGTAACAAATTTTCTATTGTTACCCTGAAAAAATAAATAAAGCAATCAGCTTCCATATTATTATCTCTCTTAAGTACGCTATCAAAAATTTATATCGTCACAAGTCATCTTTGACGTGTGTATTCTGACATATAATTATTATCGTTAAATTATGAAGATATGAACTGAATTTTCTGATCAAATATCCCGTGTATATATACTGTAAGCTTTCCCGCATGAAACGTAAGTACAGTCTTTTGTGTTTACAACGTAATTGTACTCTATTCAATTTTATTCAACATCATTATCTATTTATATTCTCAGAACAGCCAACCTGTCCTCATCTTGAAATTAGGTAACAAAGAAAATACTACAATCGAAATTGACAGTTTCGTGGTTGTTAAATTGTTTGAGATGAATAATTTAGTGATGGCGCATTTATTCTAATACGAAACAATATAGTAATCATGTCCAAAAGTATGAGATAGATGAGATTTTTTCCACAATCAAATTAAACTGCGTATTCAAGTGACCTGATAGATAATGAGTGTTGATTTTTTAATTATTCTTTAACTATAATAGTGGATAAGGAAAAATTTTTTTCTTGTTCGGTAAATAAGGTTCAGAGTTCTAACGACCAGTTAGATGGCAATTGATGCCGCTTCGTCAACTAAATATGGTGGATCTGAGTGTCATCCTACATAATTTTACTTGTAAACAGTTCCAAAGGTTCACATTTACTGAAAGTCGGATAAAACTCGTTTTATTACTAAATTACATAATTGATTTTCCATTAAATGTAAATAAATTACTCTTCCATGCTTCATCGTTTAAGTTATTATTTGATAAAGTGGTTATATTTCAGTGTGGTCTTTTATAAAATGAACAAAGTAAATTGAACTCAAGGAATAAGCATTTTATTATTTACATCAGGTTGAGAAATATGGTGGCTCTTGTTATAAACCATATTCACACATTATGTGCCATAAAAAGAATATCAAAAATATCAAATGCAGCTTAAGTCATACATATAACCTTCGTTTGTAAATAAATAAACGATAATTTCACTGTTGATTCATTGAAACGAAGTTTGCAAAAGAAACTAAATGAATACACAAATATTAAATGTAAAAAATATTGACTAAAGTTTTACTATACTAAAAAACCTTACATTACATATACCTTAAAATGTATTCACTATGTAAAAACTCGACATGATTCTTTATAAAATACTCAAGTTGAATAGAGATAATCTTAATTTTAAATCAGAAGGGGTTTTTGTGGAGATTTACTATTTGCATAGTTGAAAGCATTAGTCAATTGAAGCTAGACGACCAAGGAAATCCTGGAACCAGTCTCGCGCCAGAACACTTAACCGATAGACCACTGAGTCGGCATCCGATGGTAGGTCCGGGTTCAAATCTCGCGAGGGAGGTCGTGGATGCGCACTGCTGAGGAGTCCCACAATAAAACAAAACTACCGTCCAGTGCTTCCTGGTTTTCCTTGGTGATCTAGCTTCAATTGACTCATGATTTCAACTTAATTTTAAAATTAAAAAAAAGTCATTTGAATAAACTTCTATTCAAAACACATGAATACGATTAAGTTGGTGACAAAACTCTAGTTTATTATAGAAATAAAGGTGTGGGTATTTATTTATTTTTAATAGTTACCATGAAAACGACATAAAAACCATAATATTTAATGATACATTATAGTTTTTTGATTGACCACCCAATATTCATGTTGTTCCGTTGTACTATTTAAACTTGGATTAATGTGAATTTGGTTATTTATTCTCTGAAGAAGTGGTTTACACTGAGTCACGAAACGTCAGAAAATCTAATTTTTCTACTCATTGGGATATTACAAATATATTAATTTATTTATAACATGATTGTTCTGTTTTTTTATAATAATTTTATATATAAATAAATATAGAAAGTAGATTCATACACTCACTTATATATCTTAACAAGTACTTACTGAATACTTTTTTTTATGGCATTACTTACTACTTTTATATTTACTAATTTACTTTATAACTGTCTAGTAAAAAATTTTTATGTCAATTTATTTTATTATTATTTATTGTAAGGAATCAATGAAGAACATTTTTACAACATGTTTGGAACTATTCAACACTGAATGGAACAGAGTACAAAAATAACGGTTTTATTATAAAGATTGAAGTAATTAAAAAAAATTACATTTGGATACTTTCTTTAAATTATGTCTATGATCAGGTGGTCTGTATTAGATTTAGTTTGTATAAAATACTGTAAAACAATATATAATAAAAATACTTGATTCCTATTGGTCAAGTGCCGTCAAACAAAGACTTTATCCTTTGTATTGAAGGAGTTTTGTCTTGGAGTTTTCATCATTTTTCTATTTGAAGTTTGTGCTGATGGTGTCATTCAGAGGAATGATTAAAGCTCCACGACCAAACCATCCAGTTCAGAGAACAAAAACACTAAAATCATCCACATGAATTACAAATCTTCTCTACTTAGTCTTTTATCACGTACTCATCGCTATCATAATTTTTTAAGTAATTCATGCAAAGATAACGGTTGTTGTATTCTAATTGTAAAATGCTACATATAAATCAGGATGATAGTGGTTATTATCTTGCCATTAAGTCACTGAGAGCACATTGGTATTGACACTAATCAATCACTAATTACCAACCAATATCTTCTCCTCCTGGTCGGTTGCATTATATCATTGTTTACGATTTAGGGAAAAGCTAAGCAATTCGGTATCTTTTTAAATATTTTCTGATTTTATATGTTTGTAGATAATCTACCGGGAGGAATGGACACAAGTTTTTGGTTACATTTTACTTTTCAGTAAGTAATATCTCCAATCGTGTGTACATTAACAAACAACTATTCTTAGAAGCTAACATGTTACATAGTTAAATACAAACCTCGCCGTTTTGCATTCAACCTAAAGTAAACACATTTTATTTACTGAATGATATCTCAACCGTTTTATTCATGTTAGTATAAGTGGAAATAATCATTGATGAATAAAAACAACTAACCGGTACGCATCATAAAACCTTTTTCTTATTACATCTCTAGTGTTTACAAATTTTTATAAACCTGAATTAATTTTATTGAACAAGCTCGCAAATAGAATAGGTTTATGACTTTTATTGTTTTTTTAGTTTTTACTTAAAGCAGAGTTTTTGACGATTTTATTTTTCCAGTTTTTATTTACTCTAAGCGTTTATTGTTTACTAACTTTTCATTCACAAACTATTCAGTGAAAACTATTAAAACAATCTTTATAATATTAAGGATAGTAGTATAAAAGTTGACTATATAAATCGAAGAAACCAGTTAGTTCTCTTAAGTGATATATGCATTATGAAGTGAATAAAGTTCGTATACCACTGAAAACCAGGATATATTGAACATTATTATACTCATCTACCGTGTAAACAGACAACCGTAATAGGAATCGAAACCAAAACTATTGTATCTCTCAGCTGTCACGTTGAATTTTAGACTGCAGAAGTGAGATTCAACCGTTCACATTTTCAGCTGTATTCAATTCATCACGAACATCAACGACGATAAATGTGTTAGTAAAAATGTTGGTATTATGACTCGAAAATGAGTTGTATCACCACTACGTTGCTATTTAAAATAAATAGGATGATTTATGTAAAAAGAAACTGCAAACTATTCACTGATCGAGTAAATTTACTCACTCAAACCTTACCCATGACGTTGTATAAAATTAAGCAAATACATACAACAGTTGTTGCAACTGTAATTCATTCGAAAAAACCTGACCGCCCTGGCAAATACTTTCTGAGTTATTATTAGTAGTAGTACCCGAAGAAAGGGGGTAGATAATTGTATTTTCCAGCTTAATTCGAAAGGTATTTTATGTCTTGAAATGAAAAAAATTCCTGTTTTTGGTCATTGACCTGTTACAACTTTTTTATGAGTAAAAATTAATATTAAATGTTAATATGTACAGTCATCATTTGTTGAACATATTAACTTTTCTACACTAAAAATTATCATACTTTAATTGCTATTTTCCATGGAAACTCGTTTTTAATGTAGTCTGTATGGTATGAATATAATTTTCATTGTAGACTGAAGTCTTATTCATAAATATTGAAAATCAAAGACAATTGAATAGTTGTTTCGTTAGAATTACTCGGCCATAATATACATTCATTGTCCCATATGATAGTGAATCCAACTACAGATTTTACAACACGAATCATCACATACAAGGTGTAGATAATTAAGATGGTATACAGAATGTAGGATGGAAAATAGAATGAGTGATGAACTAATCATTGAATGTTTTAGATTTAAAGATGAACAAATCAGGTTACATTTAAGTTGTCAAAGTTTAGATCATAATATTGGTCTATTAGACATAAGGTTGACCATGTAAAGAGAAGAACCTCAATGTATTTTATAAATCCCCTTTATTTCATAACAGTCAGTATGAATGTAAAAATGAATGGTTGATTGGGTAGAGGTGTAATTATTTTACCATTAATCACTTTTCTATACAGTCTAGAGTAATCTTTCTGCTCAAATATCAGTGTAGAATAAAATTAACAAACGAACATATCCAAAACAAATCAGACAATTATTCAATAGTTAACTGTTCTGTTTTAATGAAACCAACCAAACAAATACACATCCTTTATGTGAGATTATGAGTAGAAACAAATCTATCCATAAGTTACAAAATTTACATTCATCTAATTTATAGGTGAATGTATTTTTATTCACCCCCGTATTGTCAGAATTAATCATATCTACTTCAAACGTAATCAGTCAAGAAATGTGACATCTATGATAAAATAGTCCATTATACATCCTTACAAGAACAAAAAGAAAATCACTAATTAAATCTCACTTATCGATAAGTTAAATAAAACAAGATTCTTTGAACAAATTAAAACAAACATTATTAGTTGTGTGAATGAATAAATAGCAAACTGGAAACAACTGGAAAGGATTGCTCAGGATAAAGTTGAATAGAGATTACTAGTGAGCGGTCTATGCTCCTCCGTGACAAGTAATAGGCATAAGTAAGTAAAAATAAATAAATTATTGTATCTTTCGAGAATGTTATGACTTAATTCATAGTTTATTCATAATAACGAATAGTTTATCTATTTCATGATAAATACCATGAAAAAGTAAATTTTTCACAAAAATTAAATACTTGAAAATAAACAAATGGTTAGTAACATACTATCACATATTTAAATTATTTCAACTTAAAGTATAAACATTTCAACGCATACAGAAAATTCTTCTTGTCTGTTTTCACTAAGATTATGTAGATTACATTCACTTCAATGAATTTTTATATTTTGATTGAGATCATGAATCGATCAATATTGGACCACCATTGGATACCTGGAAGCACTGGATGTCCGTTTCGTCCTATTATAGGACACCCCAGCAGTGCGCATTCACGATCCCGCTCGCGGAACCAGTGGAGTTAATCCATTCCAGGTGCATACAGGTATCCACCTCAGTACAATGGAAGATGTTCGCGCAATTTTGTGGATTGGTTGAGGTTAGACATTAACACTGTTGGATGCCGGTACAGTGGAGTGGTGGTTAGGCTTTCCCAAACGAGACAGAAGGTCCTTGGTTTGAGTCCCGCGAGGGGGCAATAGAGTGCACTGCTGAAGAGCCTCATAATAGAACGAAACGGCTGTCTTGTGCTTCCAGGTTTCCAATGTTGATCTACCATCAATTGATTCATGATCTCAAACAAAAACTTAATAATCACCACCAATAGAAGAATATTAACGAGGAATTTTATTCTATTTATTCAATTAAACTGAATCTATTATAATTAACGAATATTTAATTTTTGATAAATGTAGTCTACCAAAAGTAACTTAACAGAGTAAATAAGTAACTGAATTAAATTAACACGAGTTTAAATAGTACAAAAGTCATTTATTCACCCTGAAAAAGTGGTTTACATTAGGTCACAAAACGTCAGAAATACATTTTTTCTACTTATAGGGATATGACGAAAAAGAATAAATTTTCATTATTAACTTTCTATCCAATGCTCAGTTTACTTGAAATTATCAAGTTTAACCTTGGCATTGATAAATATAATTTGTTATATGTTTATTTTATATTATTGGTGAATTCAAGTGAGAGAGTCCATTTTTGTCATTGAAAATGTGTTTTGTTCTACACCTAAAATACCTTAAAAGTTTCTTACTTTCCAATTTTGAGTTACCTCCAGCTCAAGTATGATAACAATAGTCCACTAATTAGATTATCTTTTCAACTTAAATAAACTTGTCTTTTAATAAAATTCTGTTCCAATCTTATTAATAATTGACGCACGCTTATCTTGATCAACTCTACAGATCGGAAATGACACAGAAATTGTAATAGAAGAAGCAAAACTGTTTTTTTTGGTTGAGAAATTCTCGGAAATACTCTTTAGAAGTCTACTTCTCATTATATAAGTTATCAATCAAGAATCGTATATGGTAATATACAGCCATGAAAATGAGATCACTTAAAATAAATATTTGAACAACTATTCGGTATCCTTGGTATTTACCAAAAATGGATAGGATGTTTCTATCTAAGAAACAATATTTATAATTATTTAGCAAACATATTTGTTCATAACCGTGATTTCCACCAATGCAAATTTTCAAACGAATACTTATGATTGCATGTTTTGCATGTTTGCTACGTGAAAGAAAAATTAGATGTATTGAGATGGATTGTTTTTTATAATGATATTTTATTGTTCATTAAGACAATCTCCAGTAACCAACAGAACACAAAGTGCTTTTCAAAGATAATAATGAAGATAAAAGTTGTCTAACTAAGACAAATAGATCAGATAATTCATGTTCAATGCAAAACTAACTTTTTGTACGAAACTTCTCAGCATCTATTCATACTCTGTTAGTTAGAAGCAAAACACCTTACCGCTATTTATGACAACCATTTCTCATATCGATTACCATGTATAACATAAATAGTCACATCTGTGGTAATAAAAAATATATGAAGACAATCACGAGTATTTTCCCTTAATGAATTTTAATTTTTCGTCTCCTTTTTCAGGTCATTGAAACTATGAAAAAATAAGTTCAAATAGTCTAGACAACCATTAATTTTTCGGGCCAAGCCTACAATATCTAACCTTAATCATCATTTGATTGGTTAATAATTTTCATGTCAATTACACAATACATTTTGATTCACAATGATAAATATTAATTTCTGCAACAAAAAACAAACAAACAAATAAACAACCAAATTTTGAGCGATACCCATAACCTGTCCCTTTGTTGAATTCCTTTGTTAGAAAAAAAAAAGAACGAAGGCTATGATCATATTTATATAGTTTTCATTCTTCTTTTAAAGTAAATATCTTTTATATAAAAAATCAAAATAATAATAATAATACCATTGAAGTTTGAATGTACACACTTTTAATCACAAGGTCACATATATTTATTATACCTGTCTGTCTAGCTAACCACCAACCAAACATGTCAAATATATACATCATCCTCAATATTTATGTTAGCTAAATATATAATTTATGTATATATATATATATATATATATACATATATATAGATATACTTATACATACGTACATATTTATATCAAGTAACAGGATATAGCACGTTCTTTTCTAACTTATATGCATATACAATTAAATGTTTAGATATTTTATCTCATCGCCATTAATATTTGATAATATGCTATTCAATAGTATACAGTTTACATGACCTGAAGTAAACTATCACCATATTATACACGCTTGCATATTAATATTATTATTATTATTATCACTTGTGTAAAGTGACATAATTTATGTATTGATAAAAATTTGTACAAAATGGACTAAAATTGAACTAAGGATAATGCAATCATTACTACTTATATGGTTCATAATAGCCTATATCATTGTCGGTAAGTTTGTATATAGTATTTTTTTCTTTTTAGGTATTATTCATTTTGATTTCAAATGTGAATGAATACAATTACATTATTGTTTTTTTTTTTAAGAAAGATACTCAGTTCAATCCACAGTGTACATATGCATTTTCAAAGGCTTATGTAATAACATGCCATTAATTATGAAAATAAATCTTAATTCATTAGGCTACAATTTCCTTTTTTTTCTTTTTTCATGTTTCACTACTTACAATCAACTGACTGTGTAATAAATTATTATTCTAGTTAGAGAAAAAGCGTATGTGTATAATGGCAATTTGTTGATATTTATTACTCTCTCGACTTAATTCTTTACACATTGGATGTCGAATAAATGAAAATAAGTGAAAACTTATTAGGAATATAGTAGTATATAAAAATTATTATTTTTTAGTTAGCTTCAATAATGAATATTTGATGAATAATTCAAGAAGTGGATAAAAATGAGGTCGAAACTATTCGGTTGTAATCTAATACAACAGGAGAAATTTTGATTTTCAATCTATAAATGATGTGTATATATTCTAAAAATAAATGATGTAATCTATGTAATATCGACTAATGATATATGTTAATATTACCCCCTTGATATTGTCAAGTCACGCATAGAAATAAATGTGATTTGTTTGCATTGTAATATTTATGTACCGTTTGTATATATATAGACTGATTTGCCATACTTGAGTTCTCGTTCAATACACCACTATTATTAGGATAATTATACCTTACTTATGTAACTGATTGCTATCGAATATTTAATTATAGAGTACGATATGGATGAATGATTTTTCGTTCTTAATTCGTTGCATATATATATATATATATATATATATATATATTACTCATGTCTGTTACGCCTCGTAGAGGAGCATGGGATGCCCACCAGCATTCTCTATCCAACCCTATCCTGAACAATCCTTTCCAGTTCTTTCGAGTTGCTACCCATCCTTTTCATATCTACTTCTATTTCCTGAGGTATTGTGTTCTTTGGCCTTACTCTTTTCCGTTTCCCATCAGGATTTCAAGTACGGCTAGTCTTGTGATGTAGTTTGATGATTTCCATAATGTATGTCCTATCCACTTCCAATGTCTTTTCCCAATTTCCTTTTCAGCTGTAAGTTGGTTTATTTTCTCCCACAGAAGCCTGTTGCCAATGGTAGCTGGCCAACGGATATTGAGTATCTTATGACATATATATATATATATATATATATATATATATATATATATATGACTCGTTCACTTTAGTTACTTAGTATTTATTTTCCTTATGCACTTCTAATACTGAGTATTCTCGAAAGATTTCTTGAGGTTGTACCAGAATAATTCTAATTAATTAATGTGTTCTTTTCGGTTGCTTCATATTTATCCAATGTTTTGCACTGTATTTACAAATAACTCAGTTTGAATATTTGATGAATTCCTGTCAATATAATATATTATTATCGATTGAAATAGTATTTTTCCAACCCTTCACATAAAACTACTCAATATGATTTACTTATGAAATATAAACTTATTTTTGAAAACTATTTCTAATTTACTTTTCCATAATATTTGGTACTAATGGTTCACAGTTGGAATAATTTCCAGGGATCTTCATAACATGATCGTTTATAACTTGTTGGGTCATAGATCATTTGTGTTTATTTAAGATTTTCAGATACTACTACAAATATCTTTCAATTCAGTCAATAATAGAAGCTCGGATACGTAATAACTGATGTCTTTGTTTAATCTACAGTGTACCGAAACACTGAATAAAATAATTAGGAAGCGTTATCTTACTTGTCAGTTATTCGATACATATGACTTATATGTTCTTTGACATTTTTAGTAATCTTGCATCTGTTCTCTATGCTTTCTTAATTGACAAAAAGATAATTTGTTAGCAGTAAGTATGAAATATGTCTTGAGAGTAACTATTTATTTATTTTTTGCAAAGTATGATTTCTCGTTTCTGAGTTCAATAATTATAGAGTATAAACAATAAAACTCATTTAAAAGTAAATGTGCTAAAAAATCTAGTGCATGAATTTTCACATCAACACCGTTGAATGCCGACTCGGGCATCTAGAGGTCAAACGTTCGCGCGCGAGACTGATAGGTCGTGGGTTCGAATCTCGTGGGGCGGGATCGTGGATGCGCATTGCTAAGGAGTCCCACAATCGGACGAAACGGTCGTCCAGTGCTTCCAGGTTTTCCATGGTGGTCTAGCTTCAATTGACTCATGATTCCAACTATATTTTTAAAAAATACTAAAAAATCTCCACAAACAACCCCCTTAAACAGATATTTATATAAAATTTTTGTCAGTCCTAGTTCTCAAAAAATCACCAATAGTTGTTTATTGAAGCATAGTTCATTAAACTGTAGATTTTTTGGTTAAACGCGCAGTACACATCTTCATTGTGTATAATTTAATTTATTACGGTATAGAAGTACATTTGCTAGTTGCTATGCTAATGGAATTTTTGAAAAACTCCTCTAATTATTTCATATCATGGAAAGCGTGTAGATCAAATTTTTTTTAAACCCTATCAAATAATGAAATTCAGTGGCTCCTACTTCCGTATTAAGAATGAATTATCACGTACTGTGAATTAATGTTTTCATTGATTAAAGTGTTCTTAATAGTATCTTCCAAAAACCAGTTTTATGTCATTCAATCATTAAGTGATATACTTTCGTCATCTTTATCAAATTAATTAAACCACTTCTTGTCTAGATAATTATGTTCGTATGTAGTCAATTTGTATTCTTAAGCAAAGTGTTTGACATTAATTCGATCCAAGTTACTGTGATGTGCTTTATTCTTATTGTTTACTCTCAAACAAAAAGTTGTCTTCTTTTTTTAGTTATTATTTGTTGAATGAAACTGTTATTAAGATTAATTACTGAAATTTATATAGCAGAATAAAACAAAAGTTTACCATCCATGATTTTATTCATACAAGAAGTTGAACTGTCAGATCAACTCTACTAATAAGTTTACTTTTAATGTGTTCAGTAGACTAGACATTGGAGATTGTCCTTAACTAAATGTAACACTTGAATGATCTTTTAATGAAAATATAATTAGGTTTGTGACGAAACAATAACAGTTGTAGAGTATATGAGGTTAATGGAACGCCTACTGAGATAAAAGATTCGTACAATTTTACTAGAAACTGAACTGAAAGATTGAAGCAAAGTATTTTCTTGAAGGTTAACAAGTATAGAATCTGATTTTGTAGATAGTTGGGAGTATAACTGCTGACTACTTGACTATTATTTGACATTAATTAGTTGTTTATTAGTTCCAGAGAATTATGAAGCGACTATGATAGTTGCATTTTCACTATTTTTCTGGTTGAATAAACAACATTTAGGTTAACAAACCAATGGAACTTATTTATTTCTCTTTAGGAATATGAGAGTCATTGCTGATAATAATAGATAATAATTGCCATTTATTGTAAGTTGACTAAATTTGGTAATGTAAAGAATCGAAAAGCAACTCGAAGCATTAAAGGGAACATTATCTACAAAACATGATGACTTTAGGTTGGATCAATGGTGAAATCGTGTATGTAAGCTATGGAGGAAACTACATTGAAATATCTCTTGTTTTCAATGAATTTTCAGCTAATGTAACTTCGTCACGAAAGTCGTCTTCAAAAATTTAGTGTATTTGTTGACTGCGTAGTGAATGAGAACTGACATGGGAAAAACCAATTAATTGTTAAATGCAAAATTACAGAGTGCCTCCATAAAATGTAAAAATCGTACAGTAAATACATCATTTGCACATTTTTCTTTAGTTGTCCTTTACATGCATCATGATTCTTCCAATCCTCTTGTTATTGTAATTGCTATCTGTTTCCCTTCCTATTCTACTCAATTCATTTTTCTGTTGTCAGGCATTCCACTTCCGAATGATGCTACATACTACTTATATCATAAGTGGCATCCAACGCACTCTTCTTCTATTGTACGGTCGCTCCTGTGGTTTTTCTACTCAACGTGCCACTTTTATTTTTGTCGCCGTCTGTGCCACACTCTTGGTATAAATATCGAATCCACCGGCACCTAGATCTCATTAAATCTTGAACATGTTAAACAATGGATTGAATTATGGGTTGGGATTTGAGGTTTTTCTTATAATGAATGGGAAATAAATGGTTCCCTTAATGTCGAAGTGATCTTACAATAGGTTAAATCAAAAGAGTTATTTAACAACTCATTAATATTTTTTTAGTTATCAAAGCACATGATTAAACCATATCAATGAATAGACATGCTAGAATTCTATGTGTAAACGTAAAATATTATTATTTATAAAATTATTAAATATTAATAATTAGACAGTTAATTGTATATGTTTAAATTTGATTAATTTATTGGCCAACTTAATCAGTTGAATGTCACAGTGATAAAATAATTAAATGTGTTGAAACATATACATGTTAATCATTATTCGTCTTATTCATCGATACATATTGTTATACAATAAATCACGGTAATTCTCTCTCACAGTAATTGCCCTAAGGAGTATCCTGAAAGAAAGCTAAGGGCGCCCAAAGCAAAACGCTGCATCAATTCATAGAGTTACTGAAGATTGAACTGATTTATGCTAATAGGTGTAAATTAACTAAAGTTGGTTTAGTTATCGTTATTAATGGTGAGGAACTTTGGGTGACATGGTTCAGAATTGTCCACAAAGGCTTAGGTTTAGGCTATTTTGTCTTCCATAAGAAACTAAGTCTCAAAATCTTTTAACTTTCTTTTCTTTTTCTATACTTCATCCTTTCTATTATTATCGATACAATTACTACTTTTACTATTCTGAGATTTGTCTTAATAACTTATCTCTTTGTGCTAACGAGGTTGGGCAACTTGAAACTATGTATCTGTATCAGGTTGCATGTTCCACATAAGTGGTTGAATGATATTGCTTTAACTGATCGCTTTCTATCTGTAACATCTGTAACACCATGAATTGATAGTAGAATACTTTATTGTCTGAAATATTTGAATGCGAAACTTACTAATGCTGTTTCATAAAAAGATCCTGTTATATCTGAGTACTTCTGTTAACTATTCAATAATTACATTATTTTAAAATAATAACATACACTTTTTTGGTTGATACCCATATCATACTGGTATCTGAAAAATTGAGAAGAATATGATAAAAACTCTCTGATGTCTATAATATACTTTAGCCTAATGGTCAACTGTTATTTTTTCCCATATTCTGATGACGCTCAACACATAACAAGCGTTATTACACATGTCACTCAAATCGTTGAGCATTTAAATTTATTTAACAATATTGATAATGAAAATGGACATTTTCAAGAGATATATCTTAAATAATACTAATCTGATAACAAATTCTTCTAAACTAAAGTTTGTGTAAATTTATTCACAAATCCCATCATTTAGAATCAAACCATTTGTCTTTTGATTAGATATTTCATTATGTCTAACTGTTTACTGAAGAAACAAACTATTCATAGTTAATAATTCCTAATGAGTTTATATACAATCGAGTTATCACTAAGTTGACTGATGTAAAGTTTAAGTTTCATTTAGATTAATTCAAGCAGTTTCAAGTGTTGGTTCACGGTAATGCTTGTTTTATGTGTATATATACCTGTGGACATCTGTATGTATGAATCTTTGTTTCTTTGTGACCTTAACATATTGCGAACATACCAAATTTTTATGTAAAACTTTTCAAACGTTGTCTGTTTTATGGCCTGTGTACCATGAATACAGATGTTAAATTTCCAAACAAATAATTCTGTAAGTTGAATAATTTAACCGAAAAATCATGCATATTTTCTTTTGGCAGAGAAAAGAGATATTGCATATAGATGTAGAAATGTAATATTATTCACTTTACCAACAATGCTTTATCTAAATGTATATTATATTATTATGACAGTGAAACAACGAAAACATTTCTCACAGTTACAAATTGAGAGCAATTGAGATTACTATCATAATTGTTGAAGATCAATAAACTTATAATAAACAATACAGCTGTAATGTAGTGCTAACTTTTAATGATAGCTTTAGAACATTTGTATTCGTGAAAAGGACACCAGTATATAATTAGTTTTGTAGTGGACGACACTGAACAGCCGTCTTGTTGTAGTATGGAGTTGTGAATGCGTAATGTTAAGGAGTCCTACGCCAGGATGAAACGGTTGTCTACTGCTTTCAAGTTTTCAATGATGGTCTAACTAATATCAATTTGTGATTTCAACCGCCAAAAGTCTTACTTTCTATACAAACACATACTAATGTATAATTTAACTGTAAATTTAAAGTATGAAAAAATAGTGTATATACAAATTAAGAAACAACGTAACTATAGATTAGAGAGAAAAATCCCCATTCTATTTTTGACCCTTTTGTTTATCACCGTCTTCATGGTAACATTACCACTTTTATTACTATGACATTTGTCTCATTAATTTTTTCTCGCTATACTGATGTGATGTAACAATTATAGCCCAGTTCCTTCACTACTTATGAATGACTAAGGATCAGAGTTTATTTGACCTAAAGCGATGTCTATCCCAAACTCCTTATATTATAATAATATCTGTTTTTTTAATAACTAAATGCTTCTTATAACTACTGCACAAATATGCGACAAATACTCAGTTATTTTGATAAGTTCTGTGTTAATGATGATAAACAAATGGGATTCGACTCAAGGATCGATTATGGAAGGTACATTTTAACTGATAGCCTAAGAACTTAGTTGAATTTCACTGACAGTTTTTTTGTAACACTGAAAATGAAAATAAGTATTCCATAAACATAGTTTATCTTTTTAAAGGAACAGTTACAAGTGTAGTTTCTAAATGTCAGAATTTCGCTTGGTAGTATAGAATGACACAAACAGATAAACATCTTCAAATTTCCAAAAGTAATCATAAATAATTACTATCTATAAATTCAGTTATCCCGAGAAATCAAAGCAAATAATTTCAATCAAATAAAAAGTCATAGTAAATCAAATTCGCATAATAAATAAGCTATATTACTCTGAAATTAGGTCAACCTTCATCTATATATGTACTTGTCATAAAAATAACAATAATAACAATAATAATAACTATTACTGATAGTATTGACTCAAACTAAATAGTGGGGATTATTCATGATTCTTGGTTTATTCATGAAAATCAACCTGTTTCAAAATAAATATTTGGGTTGTTACTTAAAGTAGACTGAGAACGAGATAACTGTTTTACCTCATAAAGTACAATATCTAAACGCTCAAATAGCGTTTACATACTTTTTTCAGGAATTTATTAACAACTTTTGGGTTTCTTTAAATTCACTTACTATTGTTTGTTTGAATCTTCTAATTGATGTTTAGGACTGCAATTGATCAGTCTCTTATTGGCATATGTGCATACAGTGCGTATTGTCTCGATATAGCCTTAATTTACAATCATTATAAGCAAAGATGGATAGTGGCTATCATTGGAATCCAGGACGCGCGTTTCGTCCTATTTGGGACTCGTCAGCCGGATGCATCTGCATCTCAGAGTTGATGTTCACTATGGGATGCAGGTACATCCAGCTGACGAGTTCCGAATCGGACGCAACACGCATCCTGGATCCCATTGCTAGCCACTATCTATCTTCGCTTATACTGCTTTTGAGTTTCTTGTTTGTTAATAGAAAAACCTCATTATGAAGTTAAAATTTAATTGCCAATATATTGTAACTAAAAGTCGGTCTATTCATAATATGAGACATTATAGCCTTAATTATCAACAGAACGATTAAATTTTCTGAAAACAGTGGCTTTCAAAGATTATAAATTAATTGACTTAAATAAAACTCTGTAAAAAAACAATCATTGTTTATGTATAAGTGTTATAACTTCCTTTGTATTCTGTCTAAATCAACAAAAAGTGTAAACTCTAAATCAATTATTTCATAATGAATAATAATTTAAGAGTTTACACAATTAAATTCTTATAATCTTCTATTTTTGTAATCAATTGAAAATGTAAGTAAAAGAAATAGTGAGAAGATTATAGTGTTTAGTGAGCTTTTCATGTACATCTCAATAGACTACTTTATCTGAATCTGTACACAAATCTATATACACATGATAGATAGACTGGAGGAGAACTTGTTTTAGAACAAAGCATATAAGCGAACAGTATTATTTTCAGAAGGGGTTTTGTGGATATTTCAGTATTTCCATAGTTGAAATCATGAGTCAATTGAAGCTAGACCACTATGGAAAATTTGAGGAGGAAATTACCTGAGGAGTCCCACAATGGGACGAAACGGCCGTTCAGTGCTTCCAGGTTTTCCATGGTGGTCTAGCTTCAATTGGCTCATGGATTCAACCATATAAAATATTATTTTCATTTAGATTATCATCAAGTTTTACTCGAATATCTGGAAATATCGAAAAGGTTTGTTTTAAATGACACACAAACTACTGTCATTAGTTTGATGTTTGTTTTAATTTAAGCATATAAATACCAGTATGTACTAGAGTAAGGCCTGATGAAGACTTAATTGAAAACAACATCGTTCTCTTATATACTTTATTCTAGTTTTCATTTTGAGAATTTTTTTATGTTTTTAGAAGTGTTTTGTTCAACTTGTTGCCTTGTTGGTCTATAATAGTTTACATTATTGTTATTGTCAATGTGTTTAGCGTGTAATTAATTGATGAATTAAAGAAATACTTCGAATGACCCTAATCTATAACAATTTACTTGCAAAGGTTACAATTACAATAATATCAATATGTTAATGATAGTTAGTTGTATTGGGACACGGTGTTTGTATTTATCTATGTAAATAAATTTTTGTATTTGTTTGCTTGTTTATTTGTTTGTCCCACAGAGTAGCATGCATGACTCATTGAATTAGAAAAAAAGGAGTTAGCTCGACTAGAATGTCAACAAAGCAATTTCGCCCTCTATTGATCACTAACATTACTTTAAAGGCTTATATCTCTCTTGATTGTTAACCGAGCATATATATATATATACATAAAGAGAGAAAAAGAGATTTCGCTCTGTCATGAGGGTTGAGTTAGTTTCCATTATTTACTGAAAACTATTGGTTTGTTGTCATCCTCGTTGTTGTTTTGTTATGGTTAGTTGTTTACTCATCAACTGATTTGATTGTTGTTTAGTGTAATGTGAGGTGATTAATTAAACTCTAATTCTTTTTTCTCATTATTTCGATAAACATAAATATTAACCGCCTATTAGTTTGTTTGACTGAAATTGCTTCCAATATTGATTTTCAGTAATACGTTGTTTAACAAACATTAAATATTGATCACCGATAATGGATGGGAGAACTAAGTAATATTGAGTTATTGTTTACAATCAAATTATGTATATTATTATTATTGTTATCTTTATTGAATATTATATTTTTAGTACAATATAGAATTTTCGGCACAAAGTGTTTCAACAAGATTCTGTTTCTTATTTCTTGATCGATCCCGACGATAAATATTGACTAGTCACCAGTTAGAAGTTAGCAGTCCAATTATTCGACATCTGAACAATGTACATTCTTTTCGCTGCATATTGTTTGCCAGCAGCCATGATATCTCTGATTAGGCCGTTATAACGTGTACAACGAAAGGTTGTACACTCTTCAGAAATGTACCTGGATAAGTTATGCGATTGATAGCCATATTGATGTATTAAAACAAGCGAAAGTTGAAAAGTTGTTGAAATATCTAGATGACGGGAACAGGCAGCCCGGACGTTCAAGCAGGCCGCAATACCAATTATAAGTTATAAAATTACTACTACAAGCTTTCATAACCATCTACACGCTGCTGCATAATCTATAGTTTGGTTGGAATCAATACAATTGATGCGAGGGCAACTTTGGGGTATTACAAATATGTTATTTATTTATCACAATTTACCCAATGCTCAATTTATTCGAAATTATCAAACCAAAGCTTGATAATGATTCCTATATTTACCACTTATGTAAACCGAAGGATGGGTTTACTGTGCAGAAGTTCGTTCCGTCCTACTTTATGGCAGTGAAACATGGCTGATAAGAGTAGAGGATATTTGTAGGCTGCTAGTATTCAATCATAGGTGTCTTCGAAGCATTGCTCGTATATCCTGGGACCACCGGGTAAGTAATGCAGTTGTTAGCAAACCGGCACCAGGTAAGGATGGCAAATCGATTGTTGTAGTAGTGAAACTTCATCAGTTGAGATGGCTAGGATATGTGTTACGTATGCCCAACCACCGACTGCACCGACGTGCAATGCTTTATGGTGTAGGAGTAGGTTGGAAGAATGCTAGGGGCGGCCAGACCAAAACGTGGCACAAATCCATGAAGTCACTGACAAGTGGACTGAGCCATGTTGGTAGGTGTAGACTACCTGGTTGGGATTCGCGAGATGATAGCAATTGATGGTTAGAGACCTTGAATGATATGGCTCAAAATCGTTTGCAATGGCGAAGGTGCATCCAATCTTTGTGTTCTACCAAATTCTAATCTTCTGAATTTTTCATGTCTCTGTCTTTTTTCTCTTTCCAAATTTATTTAAATGGATTATACTCCTTGAATAACATCTTCAAACCCTAGTCTTTCGGATTGATGCTTATACTCTTACTACTTCTACCACAATGGGATTTGAATCGACAACTGCATCTCTGTGCTAATGTGGTATTGCAACTCGAACTAATGTACGTATGTACGAAGTTCTACGTTGTGACTGACTGAGTTCTAACAACTTCGTAGAAAATCTCACAACTGTTTGATATATATATATATATCAAGTAAATTTCATGTGGATTATGAATAAGTATCCTTTAAATCCAATGAACTTTGTTTCATTTGATTTATTAAATTTATTTTATTTTATGCTAAATAGTGTTTAGAAGATATTATCATTATCATTCTGAATAAATAACACTTGTAAAAGAGAACTTAGATAAAGGATTTTAATTCTATAAAACTCAACACTAATTGACTGATAACACGGTCGTACTCAATCATAGAATATGAATTGTTACGCTGCTATCAGTATTTGTTCAATCCTAAAGAAGCTCTGTATTTCATTTCTCGTACATAATGAATAACATACTGTAATAGGGTTACAGAGAGATTACTAGTATAGTAATATAGTATATTTTATTTCCAATCTTTCTATATGATAAAAAAAATCATTATGTTCTACATTATATCTGACTAATCAACTGTTACATATTTTCAGGTTGGTTTAAAAGCATTAAAATATATTAGGAATGTCAGTTCCCTGATTCTTACTAAAAATACATGCAGATCAAATATACTACTGATATCCAAATCAGTTATTTTATCTAACAAGATGTTAAGTAGTATTAATTTGTGCACCATAATTTTAAAAAAACAGTTTTATTTTAACGTAACAGAAAGTAAACGTTTTACAAAATTTTCTGTTACAAGTTTCGATGATCAACTTGAAGTGTTACTTGATATGAATGAAAAGAAAAATCAAACTGAGATCATTTTTACGTAGAAAAACATTGTGTACCTTTAAGTATATATATGGGGAGGGAGATAGATAGGTAGATAGATAGATAGATATACATCAATACAACGTCTTAGAAACGTAACTTTGTATCGACTTTGATTTCATCTCATCTCAAATTGTTTTTTTTTAATTTTAAGTAACTTTGAAGTAACTTCTTTTTGTTTTAGTGTTTTTTCTTTGATAAAAAAAATTTTTTCTTCATTGTTTCTCAAACCTTCCTTTGATTAATTTTTCCATCTCATCTGTTTATTTTTTTTTTCGCAAAAAGGTGACAAAAATCAAAATTATTGCAAATTCATTGAATAAAGTAGATTGTTAGTTAATTAATTTAGAAAAAAAATATTTTGATTAGATGGACGGTTTGTAGACTGGAATTGTCGATGTATATGGTTATGGATGTGATGTTGCCAAAGTCTAAATAATCATTATTACTGGTTGTAAGAATTTCATTCTAGTGTTTATTAGATAGAAGAATTATGTAAAGCTACTGATTAATAAATTTACGCATCAACTATCCACAAAGAATAACCATAAAGAATCAATGAGTTTTTCTCGTTTGATATAATGAATAAAATAACAACAGAAATCATCTATTGAATAATGAGGACTGATATTGCAATTCAATGAATAATCAGTGTTTGCTGGTTTAAGAATACATTTAAAAAAAGCTTGAAGCAACCAATTTATGATATGGAATTAGTTCATTATATGATCAAGTAGTGAGCTGGGCCATGATTTTGGGTGTGAACTACCATTTTGGAGTCTGTGCCATTATCGTAATAAGTAGCCAGACAGGGCTCAGAACTTAACACGATGGTTTGGATGCATTAACGTTTTGTCTTTCTTTAGATTTTAGGTTTTAAAATTATCTTATACTTTCTAACCTGGAAATTCATTTTTTCCTAATCATATTGTTGCCACAGACACTGTCATTACTTTTACTGTTTTAGCATTTATCTTAATAATCTCCTCGCTCATTATATTGATATGTTATGGAGACTTGAAATGATGAACAAATGTACCAGATTCTACGTTGTCCATGACTGAATGGTTGAGCGACCATTGTAAAACACCCCAATCCTTTAGAAAATTAGCCTCAGTACGATGTACTCAATAATCATATCTCTCAATGTGACACTGAATTACTTGTATTCGAATCCCACGATGAGCATCATTTTCTTCAAGATTACAAATAAACCTTGTTGCTGAAAACCGACTGACACAAAATCTAATTGTATGGATTCTTAATCATTGACCTTATCTGTCTAACACCATTGTTGAAAATACGAATTGAAAGTTAAACTGAAATCATTCCTTATAACATAAGAGAATATAATTTTGCTCAAAGCACATTTTACTTGCTATACCTGTACATTAGCAGTTGTATTTATTTATTATAATAATCTGTAATATAATAATAACCATGTGGTTGACTGGATAATGGAGACCATATATGAGGGGAAGCACGGAATACAATGGATAGGTTGGATGTAACTAGACGATTGGGACTTCGCGGATGATTTAGCTCTTCCATCACATACACACCAACAAATGAAGGTAAAGACAACCAACATAGCAACAGCCTCTTCATCAGTAGGCCTCAATATACATAAGTAAAAAACCAAAATCCTGAAATACAACGCGGAGTATACCAACCAAATCACTTTTGTTAGCGAAACTCTAGATGAGGTGGAAATTTTCACATACCTGACCAGCATCATCCATAAACAAGGAGGACCCGATATAGACGTTAAGGAAAGGCTTGTCAAGACAAGGACATCATGCCTACAATAGAAGAACATATGAGACTCGAAACAACTGCCAACCAATATCAAAATCAGAATCTTCAATATTACCAAATGAGTACTAAGAACATACATTTTTACAAGCTATATCAGGTTGATAAATAATAGATGCATCATTCAAAAGTCTGAAGGTATATTCTTTGAGAATACGTTATTCATAAATTGTTTTAACTGAATACTCGACAAAGAGACGCTAATAATGTGAAGCAATTAATAAGGGAAAAATGATTTTATATTCAGAAAAGAAAATTTAAAACACGATAACAAAATTTTCAAGTCTTTTTTTTATTTGTGATTCGTAAGCTAGATATACATGGACAACAATGTTAATATTCATACCAGAACATACAACCTAATATGTTATCTACTTAGCTATCGAGTTCAGGTAGTCACTGACTCGTGCAACAGGATGAATTCGAATTCATCTGTAAGGGTTGTTTAAATTATACCGTCGATATTAAAGACTGCCTCAAATCCTTTGACTATGTGACAGTATGGAGGCAATTCGCTCTGAATGCATATTTCCAATAAAGAGACTGATCAGTTAAAGTCATCTGAACAAACAGGATGATTTAAACCACCTTTTTAAATGAAATAATAATAGACTGTTATGAAAGTTACATCCATTGGAACAAAATATCCTTGAGTAGCAGAGGTGACATTACTGTCGATTGACTGACCAAATTATTCATTATTTCCTCGCCGGACAGTTATTAGTATACAAAACTACCGACCAGTTAACTTATGACACAAAAGAAAAATAAAATTGTCATTTATTTACAAGAAAAACCCTAAGGTGGCATAAATTATTTATTTATTTATTAAACGAAAAGGTTGACTCATCGAAGATGAAAATAAAGGTGCATAAATCAATCACCGAATATTGTTCAATACCATTTATCAGGAGCAAAAATCTGAATTTCAAAAGTAATTAAAAACGTCTTGGAAAACTAGAAGAATCGATAGTAATTTCGAAAAATAGATCACTTAAAATGATAATGACAAAATTAATAATGGAACAATTTACCTTATGAAATTTGATCATCTCTAAGAGTGAAAACAATGATAAATCAATGGGGAAATAACTTGATTTTGAAAATGTAGGATTTCCAAAGTTTGTCAACTTTAAATTCTAAAACTTATGCACATGATATTACCTAGATAAAATGCGTATTAAATTTTAGGTATATATGATTTCGAGTATTTAGTAAAGTTAAGTAATAGCTATCGGTGAAATATACGGCACATATTTCATCCCGCTTAAAACATATCAGCTGAATGTACTTGAACTTCGATGTTGATGTTCACACCGTGGCTTTTGAGATTTATCAAACACTTGTAGCTAAATTACACTATCAAGGTGATCCACTCAGGATACAAATATCTTAAAACTGATTGATAAGTTCTAGTCTTCAATACTAAAACGGGGAAACACAAACCTTTATAAATTTATGGTTTATATCTATAAACTACTTAAATAGAGGTGAAACTTTCTCAACAAATAATTTACTTTGCCAAGTAAATCACTAACAATCGCTACATGTTCAATACAACCTTTTTGTAGTGGTAAATTAGTCTGACTACCAATTATGAAGTTCACAATTGGAACATAATTATCTTTTGAAAATATGACAATTTGACAATTGATTCACTTTATTTTGTGACTTAATATTCGAAAATCACCTAACACTCATTATCATACGAATTAATTTAAATAAATTTTCTTCGAAGAAATTTTATATTTCACAATTTATTTTAAACTGTACATAGAGAGAATGGGTTTTGTGGAGATTTCAGTAATTTTATAGTTGAAATTATGAGTCAATTGAATCTAGACCACCATGGAAAACCTGGAAGCACTAGACGGCCATTCTGTCCTATTTTGGGACTCCTGAACAGTGCACATTCACGATCCCACCCGCGAGATTCGAACCCACGACCTATCAGTCTCGCGCGCGAGCGTTTAACCACTAGACCACTGAGCCGTCATGCAACGGTGTTAATGTCTAACTTCAAGCAATCCACGAAATTGAGCAACCGTCCAGCATTGTCTTCAGTGGTGATCTAGCTTCAATTGACTAATGATTTCAACTACAAAATGTACATACAAATGTCAAGAATCCCATTGTTTTGACATATGGTAAAAAGACTAATTAAATTGACTTGACATTGTTTGCTTGTATCTTCCGATTACAGTTTAGGACTGCAGTTGATCTGTCCCTAATTGGTATACGTGCATCCTGTGTGGACTGACTCGATATTGCATTTAGTCACAAAAGTTATAATCAAATATGGATCCATATTTGCTATCTAACCGAAAAATGTCCATAATAAGTATATCATACTTCAGTAAACGAGAACACAAGTTGGTACAACCAAATGTTCTGGAATACAAAATTGCAGAATGCCTTAGTAAAATCTGAGAACCATACAATAAATACTTTATTTGCAAAATATAAATTAATCGTCTCAGAATTTATTGTTCCTTTGTTTCCACATCAATCATTTTCTGTTCTTGTTCTCTTTTCTTCGATTTTCTTAACTTTCTGCCATCAAGCATTTCACTTTCGATTGATGATATATACTACTTATATCTGTCAACATCAGTAGCATACACCACAATATTAACAATCTATTTCATATAGTCTGTAAGCTTAAAAAAATATAATTATTATTTCATAACCCCTATTTCTAAAAATAATCAAATGAATTTGATACACTTATGCATAGATGTATATTTTTCTAGCTTATGACATATTATGATAATCAATTAAAGTAGACTTAATTACAAAAGAATATAAAGGTGACTTAAACATGGGCAAACACAGCAAACTCTCATATATTTCCTCCAGTTCTTTCTTTTTTTCTTCAATATTTGATAAATGTCATGTCACAAATAACAAATGCATATAACTATATGTATATATATATAGTAGTGACAAGGTGTATGAATAAGCAGAGAAGGGAAAAATTACAGAATAAATGATGAATTAGGCTACTACTTTAAATTCTAATAGAAACAACAAAAAAAAGGTAAAAGAATAAAATCAAATGTTAAAATTATTTGTCTTTATTCTAAGTTGATTATTCACCATTTTCAGTATTATTATAATCATTATTAAGATTACATGCTTCAACTATGATAAGGTATTGTTTGTGAAAGAAAAAAATTCTTCAGTACATTGATATTGTTGTAGATAACCTGGAAGTATACCATGTACATAGATGATAATTCGATTAATTTTAAAATGTATATTTAAAGATAAATATCTCTGTCTGTTAAGTTTTTTTTCGAAACTAGATAGTCTATTCTTTAAACCCACCTAATGAACTACCAAAGTTGACTTCATTATATAAGTGACTAATTCCATTATATTTAACTATTCATTATTTTGAAAGTATCATGTAAATGGATGTTCTATCGTGTTTATGCTAAACTGATAAGGATGGTGGCTGCAACACACAAATGAGCTCATATATTCAACATTGTTTTTGAGTGAATACTTTGAACAATAATTTGATCACTGAAGCAGGTCAAACTCTGTAATAATCAGACATAATCCCTTGAGATCCACTTTTGTATCAAAAGAGTTACTTTTACTACGTGGAAGCGATAAATAGTAAAACAACAAAATATCTGACACATGAGAGCAGCAGGTAGTGTTTTTGTCAGTTGAGATGATGATATATCAGATATATTACTGTAAGTGGAAAGTAATTTGAAGGGAGTAATTTCAGTGTATGCTATATTTTTTTAAAGTCACTTTAATAACCCCAGTTCCTACACTTTTGGAAATGACTTTATACTGTTGTTGCACAACAAATATTCCTGTTGTCAGAAACATAAGGTGAGGAAGTATTTAGAACCCTAAAAGCATCGTTCATCTTTACATTCATTCATTCGTAAAGGACCAAAAGTTCAGTCAGAGTGTAATTCTACCAGATAAGTATGGACAATAATATCGGTTAGATGAAGGTAAAGTTCACAATTTTAGTGAGACTTGTTTACTAGAAATTATTCATCATTTTTTCTTACTTGCCTTTACTGCGGCATATATCTTTCTTGTTACTTATGTAAATAATGTTTTTAATAAAAGTTATCTTTAAACTAAACGAAATTATCAATAAAGTCAATCCAATATAAAATAATCGTTGGGTCATTGCTGAATATGACGAAAATGGGTTTTCTGAACAGTCACGACAATCAACTTAAAAATAAGACAGTTATACACTGAATTCGTTGAGTTCGGATATAACTATATCACGACTTTGAGATAAATAAATTCATCTCAGTGGTTTGGTGATCGTCTAAAGGTTTGAAGATCCTGTTCATGATCTGCTACTACATAAAAATTAGAATCGCTAAAACCACATATAGTACTGACTGTCAGATGATAAAGTAAAAAACACATGTGTAAGCAAGATATACTACCTATGATGATAGAATACTCTATTGACACTACTTTAAAATAAAATTGAAGTTTCTGACAAAATTAATCTACCTTTTCTTAATTAGTAATATTGTTTTCATTAATGCAGAATATTTTTACTAGGAACGTAACAGATTTAATAAAGTAACTAATTCGCAAAATATACATCGATATTAAGAAGTAAACTGTGTTATGTTACTAAAACCTCAGTGGTGACTCATTATTAATCACCAAGTTTTAGTTTTCACCCTGGGTTAAATAACTCTCATTTATGGTGGATCCTTTTAGGACTGGCTAGTTGATCGTATGTGTACAACCTAGAGGTTAGGGGTCATTGGTGAATGATGGATGTAATGTCGTAGAAATTCAGTATCATAACAATCGACACTGAGACATAATAATACTACGCCATTAGCGTTCCAGCTTATACTATCAGAATTAAAACGTTGAACTAACTTTTGTTTGCGGTGAAATGAATGCTTACATCGTTGATAAACGTCTGAAACAAATATTTGAGAAAAATTTTTACTAACCTTGAATAACGTAGTACTTTTACCAACCAGTATTTCTGTCACTATTTAGCTTAGTTATTTATATGCTGTTTTCCTTACAATAAAAACAAATCCGTATTAACATGTGTAGATTTTATAAAGTGAGTAAAAGAGTCATAATTTATAGCTTGGAGACCTATGGCATAATATGACACAAAAGAGGTCCTCACAGTCTAGAGGTTTATATTCTTCATTTTCCTCTAAATCTTTAGTTTTGATACCATTTTTTGGATTTTTTTTAAGTCTTCAAATTTATTCACTTTCTGTTGCCTTGTGTTTTTATCATTTTTACAACCGCCCATACAATAAATTTTTTGGATTACCTCAATTTTAGGCATTTCCTCTTACTATTCTAATGTGAAATGTAATAACTTGCACCGATACACGTATTTTCAAGGTCGTCACTGATGATTGACTAAGGGCGATTAAGCTTCAAAACATTTGAAGATAAATTTTATAGTTACGGATACATTTGTAGGAAGACAACTGATAAATTATTTTCGTGAATGCGACATTCGGATATATTAGTGACCAGGATTTCCAAATTCAACTAATTTGTGACCTAATGAGTATTCTCATCATTTTTATTTGATTATACCAAGTTCATTAAAGAATAGAATCGACCACACTCTAATAGACAGATATCAAGACTACTTGTAATATTTTGTAAATAATTTTTTTTTGCTTTAAAACTAATCGAAAACCCCACAAATCAACAACATTAAACGATTAGTAAACAATTATTTTTTTGTATTTTATTTCTGTTTACTATGGAAACCAACTGAAATTAATGAAGTAAAACATAGTTTAATAAGAAAAATGTGTCGCGCAAAAGAAAACTGAATATTTCTTGCAAGAAAAGAGTTATTTTCTTAATGTTTATTGTCTGCTTATGTGTTTTGTCTTATCTAGGGTAAATAACTAATAGACTATATCTCCCTTACTGTGTACACAAATATATAATATTTATCTAATTGTAATCAATAAGTAGATACGTATTATACAAGTAATTATCCTTTCGTATTAATGATTAGATGTGATTGATTGCATGGGGGAAGTAACAGGAAGGCAAACTCCGAATTTGATTTTTTTTATTAAAAAAAGGTTTGTATTATTTCGATTTTAATCTTATGACTAGATTATTTGAACTGATTTTCGTCCTATTGATTGATAATGAAAATTCTAAAGTGAATTTGAGAATATACTCTGGATAAAAACATGTCTACTTCAGCAACCTCATTAAAAAAATCTTGCCAAGAGTGACAAAGAATTTCTAGAAACACAGAATTCAGACCACTTTGCGATCAAAAAATTCACAGATACAGGTCTAATTTATGAACCTTCACGCACGAAGTCAACTGTTCACAAATCCGAATGTTAGCCTACAAAGATAGGCGATGTGAATACAAGGATAAATGAAGACAACTAGGTCCACGAAGACACCAAACCACAAGCAAGGCCTTTGGAACGAGACATCATAACAAGTAGAATGACTGTAAACCTCACTTTTATATGAGTCAGTCAGTCAGTCACAACATAGAACTTCGTACGTACGTACATCAGTTCGAGTTGCCGTACCACATTAGCACAGAGATGTAGTTGTCGATTGAAATCCTATAGTGTTAGAAGTAGTAAAAGCATAAGCGGTAATTGGAAGGATTAGGGTTTGAAGAAGTAGATCTTGAAAACATTGTTCATGGTGGTTGAAAAAGCTCCTCAATTAAACAATCAAGCTAAAAGAACATGACGAAACTAAAAGCATCTTCCTGAATTGCAATTTTTCTCCATTATAGAAAACTAAACAGGAATATTCACACATGATATTCAACAATTATATCATGTGATAATTTTCACAGTATTGTTTACAATCTATACCAGTTTACTTTTAATTTATTTTACATGACAACACTACAGACAGTTTAAACTTGTACATTGATACTCGTAGTTCACACATACACTTACACACAGAAATGTTTGACATTCTAATTAACAGAATATATCATATCTTCTTTTAAATTCTAGAAGTGAATCATGATTTATGAATATCACGAACACTTTCAACAAGTTTATCAAAATAGTTGAAAAGAACAAAAGTTCAGACCTGTCAACAGTGTCTTAATATATGTGTTTCTATATATATTTATGTTTCTACAACTGAACGAAAGTTTGGCTCATTCATATATATACGATTGTTTATAGTTGTTTTACCCAGAAAATTACCATAAAAATATGAAAATTAAAAATATTAAAAATATATGAAATATTCTTCATTCTATAAGAGATTTAAAAATTACACTTGAAATAATCTCAATGATTGTGATATAAATAATCCGAATGTTTTTTCCGGCAGGATTACCTCACTGAAGAATCTCAGATCAGTTTTAATAACAATAGAATCTATTCGTATGCAGAGAAAGTAATCTTCATACGTTACGAACATAATTTTACACTTAATTATACCCATCAAATTAAGTATGAATATGTTGACGTAGAGAATGTGAAATGACCTGAATTTTTTGTTCAGATGTGAAAGATTCTCGATAGATCGCTAAATACAATAATGAGGGACTTTTGATAGCATTTTCACTTTGACAGAAATTTGTTTCTAGTGAAGAAGCTATTTCATATACATAAGGAAATATCTAAAAATGATTTGGTTTTCGTTTTTACAAAAATATGGGATCATGTTTTAGAAATTAAGGTATTATTTCACCAAAAGTTATTATTCAAGTAGAGATATACATAGAACTTATAAAGTCGTTGAACGATAGGATCTTTCACAATCATGCAGACCCATCCACTCTTCGTCTTCCTTCAGATCATGAGTTTTCAAATTACTTTATATTTTCTGTTTCATTGCTCTCATATCATATTGACTATGACTTATATTTTCTACTATCACTGACACTGTTACTACATGGAGTACCATGACGTTCATTTTGATAATTTTCTCGCTCTCACTCTCTGTGCTGATATGTTGTAACAACGTTAACCGATGAAAATATATTAGATTCTACGTTATTTGTGACTGAATGACAGTTACTGTTTAAACAAAATATCCATTATTGTCATTATAAAATTCGCTAATGACTACTCAATGATTCTATATAGTATTATATGATTACATTGTATTACTTGAGATCTTTGAGCTAGATTAAGGTCAATAAAACCTTGGTATACTTTATCTTAATTGATATACAGTTTGTCTTTACAATGTATATTCATCCAAAGAAAAGATGGATGATGGGTAGCAATGGGATTCAGAACTCACGTTTCGTACTATTTGGGGCTTGTCAACCGGATGTACCTGCATCCCAGGGTTGATGTTAACTCCCGGGCTTGAACCCAGTACCTTGATAGAAATTAAAACTGAGAAACAATACTCTATCGAATGCATAAAAAATTCAACCCATAGTTTCTACACATCTTATGTGATGAATAATGCACTTTAGCGTTTCTATAATAAAATTTTCATAATTCGAAGTTAACTTTCATCACGAGTTTATACAAGGTTGAATAAAAAGTAAGGAGCCTTGTTTGTTTACAAATAGCCATTTCTGTTCTCTGCTCTCTCTCTTTTACTATGTCCTACTGCGTTTCTTTTTGTTTAACGAACAAGTAATCTGATGAACAGATGGTGAAATAAGAATCTTTCTACATATTTAAAAATATACATCAAGCAGTTGGCAACAATGAAGCTTACATTATTATTATTATTATTACTGCTCCCATCAGTACCATTGTGTTTAAACGAATTTGTTTGTTTCTTTCAACGATGACCCTTTTTGTCATTTTAATGCTCTGAACTTTCATTAAACACCTGTTGTGAATGGAAATAACCTCAGGCCATAACGAAATTAGGCATATATATATATATATATATTTGTGTACAGTATGAACTTCTACATGAAGCTCAGCTATTCCTTGTTATATGGTATGTGGGTTATTGCTATGATGCATTTATAATTATTGTGATACAATTAGATAGGGAGATTGTAAATTAAACAGTTGAATTATAGTCTTGTCAAAATTATTATTCATCGTTGAACACGTTTAGAGTTGTTAGATTTCTGGAATAATCCATTGGTTTATACAATTCATTAAAAACAGCCCAATATTGATTAAATAAACATATGGGGAATTTCAAATAAATAAAAATTAAGTTAGATATGCATTTGACAGATCCTAAAAATAAAATCATTCCGTACATTGTTTTATCTATTAAACTGGAAAGAGAAATTATAACATGAACTTATTTCCAGCATAGGGGTTGTGGAAACTCTTAAGCAGTGGACACCCACCATCCAACCCTCAGGTTTCGAATCTAAGACCTTTGCCCCGTCATGAGGACGCCTAACCTATAGACTGCTAAACAAGATTGATTTAAGTAGGGCTTGTACTCCATTGGCTTGAGACTTCGCACGTCAGTCCCCAAATGTTTACAGAAGTATGGCGAGTTTGAAGTCGATATGAAAACATTACAATATGATTTGGGAAAAGCTTTTAAAAGTATATTTACAAATATTATATGTTAAAGAAGGCTCTGAAATATCGATTAAAATAGTAAACAAAGTACATGAAGCTGAGTCTAAATGTTTACTTTATAAAACAACGAAATCCGAGTTTCATTGAAAGCATAAACTGATCGAAACTAAATAACCACTGAAAACTTGGAGAAACTGGACGTCCATTTCTGTCCAGTATAAGACTTCTTAGTAGTAAGCATCCACGGTCGCACAGGTTGGGATCGAATCCAGGTCTTTCACTCTGATGCCCGAATTCTCAACCTCTAGACCAATGAGTTGGGATCTGCTGGTGATCAAATCTAAATTCTCTCAGTCGAGTCAATGATAATTGAAAGTAAAGTGAGTTACCATTTGTTAGTTAAAGACATTTTAAGATTCTTATCTAAAAACGCATTTAGAAATCAGCATAATGATGTAATCAAGTAAAAGTTAGCAAGAATACCATTCGGTATAATTCAGATTAATCTACTATTGCTTTGACAAATCGACATTTAATCAATAAATCAATCTTTAGAGATTTAATAGCTATAACTGCAGTAAATTTATTAAGACTACAGTATGATTGTTAAATCATCACTAAGCTAAAGAATTCATAATACCTACTTGGTTTTCTGTGTCAGTAAGATATCTTTGAATCATACTATTGAAACCTTTTATTCTTTTTCTTTTTATTGAAGATCCTTTCTCTAATTTAAATTTTCAAACATTAGAAGTCATCACCAGCTATTAAAAACCAAATAAAATATAATGAGTGTATTTCATTGATCTCTCCCTCTCTCTCGCTTACCCCTTCTTTTTCCAAAAAAAAAATAAACGTTCAATCACTTATCTAATAGTTTAGAATTCATATACATTTATTGATCATTCCAAAAAGGTACTTTCTTCATTAATGAACCAATAAATAATTTCTTTAATGAAATTAGTGAAAATTTGTTTAATAAAAAAATTTTTTTCTCAAAATACTTTCAATATTATGATTCTAACTTATATAGTTGAAAGCATTAGTCAATTGAAGCTAGACCACCAAAGAAAACCTGGAAGCGCTGGACGGTCATTTCGTCCTATTGTGGTCTAGCTTCAATTAACTTATGCTTTCAACTATGAAAATACTGAAATCTCCACAAAACCCTATTCCGATTCTAACTTAATTCAATTTTCTATTCTTTTTTTTACTTAAAAATTACCATGAAATTATTTTTCTTCATGGTAGTTAATCAATTAAAACAAAAAAGGATTTAATCTTTACACTGTTTGATTTGAACTTTATCACTAAATAACTATCGAAAAAAATCAATAATAATAGCTCTTTTTTTCTTCAAAGAATGAAGATGCTTGAAAATTCAATAGTCAATCAGATATGACTATATCAAATATTTTGTCAATTTAATATAATGATGACAATGATAAACGGTATTGAAATCAATGGATTATAATGAAGTGAAGAATTACACATGATAGGGATTTATAAACTTTGACATATTAGGTTTAATATCAGAAGGGGTTTTGTAGTTATCATAGTAATCTCAGTAGTTGAGATCATGTGTCAACTGAAGCTAGACCACCATGAAGAACCTGGACGCACAGTACGGCCGTTTCATTCTATTATTGGACTCCTCAGCAGTGCTCATCCATTGCCCTCTCGTGAGACTCGAACCTGGAACCTCTCTCGCGTGCGAACGCCCAACCTCTAGACCACTGAGCCGGAATCCAACCGTGTTAATGTCTAACTTCAACTGATCCACGAAATTGAGCAACACATCCACCATTGTCTTCAGTGAGTATAATCAAAGAATATCGTAATGATTGTTTGAAGGTTTGAATTCTTTTCAGAGTCAAATCCTCCTAAATTCTTTATGACATTGTAATGATTATCAAATTTCAGTAGCATGTGGTCTACACAAATTCAGAGTTGTATAATTAACATGCTTTTTGAGTGATAACCGTAAAGATGGTTTTTCTGAAGTCTAGTGAACGGTGGAATTGAGGATTTGTGAAATCACAGGTGATACATGATGTCGACAAAAAATACCACAAATTGTCTAAAATCGATAATGTCTACTATTGAATTGATCTGAATGAAATCGCAGTTTTCATTAGATTTAAACATCCTACATTTGACGTTGTGTGATGTAAATGTACACTAATGAAAATTATCAAATTATACTAGAGTATCTCTCTATTGCTTATTAGTTTCCAGTAATTCACCACTTGATGACCATGTGCAATGAGAAAACCGCAAAATGATAACAAATTGTATGTATCTTTTCATGAATTCTTAGTTTCAATTTATTGAAATGAGCTATAATAGTACAATACATTTTCAAAACAAGATTTTAATTAGTGAATGGTATAATGACCGTTTGGTTCAAATAGAATGCTATCATAGTTGTAAGGGAAACGAAAACTTAACGTAAAATCCAATTTTCATGATAGTAAATTTTGCTCTTCACTATTCATTTGATCACTATACTTTCCAAAATAAATAATATTATTCGATCTATACACCACACACTGATCTATACGCTCATCTTTCCGGTCACATTATTTTTATGGATGCTATAATATAAATCAGTTTACCAAAGTCGACTTATGTAAACTTGAGCTCAAACTGGGGACTGATTAACTAAAAGTTACGTACTTCACTATGTGTACATTTAAACCATGTCTTTGTATCGCCTATAGAATTTCAAAAAATCTTATTAAACTTATATTTACATATATATACTCATAATCTTGAAGAATCAACTGAGATAGATAGTTTATAGGTTGATAAATTTCATCAAAATTTAACTAAAGAACCAGGAATATCATAAAACCAGTCGTTGAACAAAATATGTTTGCTAAAAACTTTCAGTAAACTACTGATCCAAGAATCACTTGAAGAATATTTAATTAATCAAGATAATCGATATAAAGTTTGTAATCCATTAAGTTTCCAATTGGTTTGAGATTATATATTGGTGTTTTTTTCATGAAGTCGTAATTACCCTTGTTTACGACTGTCAACTTGATGAATAGATAAAATGGTTTGAAGAAGAGGAATGCAAATGAATGACTTCACAGTACGTTCACATTTCTCTTATTATACTATAAATTATATTCTTTAGTTAAAATAACTATCCTTGCATACTTTAATACCCTCATGGTAGTGAAATTACATAAATGATAGTGGTTTTATGCTATATAGACTATTGACAATCAGTTATGTACAGTTAGTGCATCTCCGGCTAAACGATTATCTTCTATACTGATATTCCATAGATATTCATCTTCTGAAACTTTTAAACAGCTTTCTAACGTTTTACTAAACCTATAGTGTAAGTATGTATATCCATCTTTTAGACTTTACATACTGGGTACAAATATCAAATTAAAACAAAAAAACAATATCACCTTTAACTACCTAGTGAAAAACGAATAGACCTATCGAAGTTCAATTAACATTTAATACATATAAAATTATTTAAAAAAAATTAATTACATTTTAACTATCATCATTATCTATAGTTAGTTATCTGAAAAAGAAGTGAGAATAAAAATGGATTCATTCTATTTATTTTAACTATTTACTATATGATAATTAGAGCGCGCACTCAAATTTCAAGATATATAGAACAACTATTGTATATTTTTTTATCCTTTTCCCAATACAAACATACATACATTATAGATAAAAGTAAAATTATTTAAAAGATATTATCTATGGATCATTAGTAGTATCATTAACACCAATATAATTTATCTGATGTAAACAAGTACAAGTATATATATATATATATATATATATATATATATATATATAAAGATTGATTATTAACGGCTGCGAAACGTGACCATTAAGAATTGAAGATACTCGTAAGCTTGTAGTATTCGACCACAGATACCTTAGAAATATTGCTCGCATATGCTGGGATCACCGGGTAATTAATAGTGAAGCTAGACGCAGGTTACTAGGAAATAATGGTAAATCAGTTGGTGAGGTCATGAATCTTCATCGACTGAGATGGTTGGGCACGACTTACGTATGCCTGAACACCGATTACCACGACGCGCTATGCTGACTAGTATTATCGATGGTTGGAAGAGGGTTGTGGGGCGGCCAAAACAAAATGTGGCGTCAGTGCTTGAAGTCACTAAGTTCTAGTCTGAGACATGTTGGTAGATGAAGACTACTTGGTTAGGGGGTCCGCGTGACTATCGTAACCAATGGTTGGAGACTGTGTGTGACATGTCTCGGAATCGATCACAATGGCGTAGATGTATACACTCTTTATCTTCCCTTAAACCTTGAGATGAAAATTGTTTCATATCTTTCTTTCTTCCTGTACTATATCTTCATATACAACCTTTCTTTTATATATTACCACCACTATATTAACTACTATCAATTCGGTGTTCATCTTGTTGTGCCAATGAGGTTATGGCAACTTGGACCGATGAATATATGTGCCTGGTCCTACGTTGTAGCTGATTGACTGATAAGTTTCTATTAGACAAAATTAGCACCATTCATCATAATTGAATTAATAAAATTCCAAACCAACTTGTAATGAAGTTTTTCTTAAATCATAAGGTGATATATATCATTGATATGATTAGATATTAACATATCTCTTTACCTTCAACTTGATAATATTCAAAAATAGCTTCTGAACTTAATGATATATATATATATATATTTCAACAATAGATTTCATAACAGTTCTGTTTAATAACATAATTCCCCTTCATTGATATTCAAGGTTATCAAATGAATAAGCTAGTTACAAGTTACTCACTTTTTTTAATAAAAAAAATGACTCTTTTTATTTGTTGCTGTTCTTTTTTTTATTTTTAAACAGAAACCAGTTCATAAAAGTGACAGTTTTGATATGATCAATTTATTTATGTATATAAGCTTGTACCCATCCCTCATACACATAAACATTTACTAATCAGTCTTGGATTAACTAATTAAGAATAACATTGTAAATCCAAAAAAAAAATAAAAAAATAAAATAAAATTTAGGAAATAAATTTCACACTCATTGAACTATTACATTTGTAAAATGAAAATATTCATTAATAATAATGATAATAACAGTAATAATACTAATACTACTACTACTAATAAAAGTTAAAAGTAGGCATTGTCAACTTGGTACATTTTTTCGGCCGACTATAATAATCATTTATATAGAGAAGTTATTTTCAATATCTATCTGGTTATATTGAAAAACGGAATGATAAGGAAAAAGAAAGTAATAAGAATTTGGTGCATTTTCTCTTTCTAAAATTATAATAAATATGAAAGAGATAAATGAAAAGGTATTGATCATCTAACTAAAAACTAATTAATACGAATAATAGACTATTTATGATTTTAGCAAATAGACACATACTGTATACATAGAAATACATTTACATACATACACAAACATATAACTTAATCAGTTGTTGACAAATGCACAACAATATCTTCATTTGAATACTTCATCTATTCTTCCTTTCCAATGACCAGTATGGTTAGGTGGGAGAGGATAGTTTTCAAGTATATATATATATATATATATATATGAATGTAAGCAATCATGCGTGTCCATTTTCCATCTGTCATTAGCGTGTATTGCATGACGGGAACAAGCGCGACACCGCCGATAACAATTCTGACGCACTTGTCAAATTCACCGTTTCCGTTGCCGCCATTTTGACATGATTAAATTGCTAATATACTAATCTCACAGATGGTATCAAATCAATAGATTTGCTGGTTGTATTCAAATGTATATATATATGTATATATATGTTGAATAATTGACAGTTAGCTATAGGTTTGTTGTTCAATAATTTTGGTAACTTATAAATCATATACATATATATATATATATATATATATATATATATATATATATCGGGGGGACATATTTCAGCCCGAATAAAATACCTTACAATTCTTATTATTACAGCCAAACAACTTATTTGTCTATTTTGAAAATTATATAATGATCAGTTTGAATTATGATCAGGAACATAATTTCATATTTATGATGACATGATGGAATAATCACAGAAATTGATTTAAATAGTCAAATCAAGCTTAGACAATATTTAAATCGATCAACAATTAAAAGGATTAAATTCTTAATCCAACTCTTAGTTTACCTTTATATATGTTTCTCATTTATGTTGACTCATCTCTATACAGTTAATGAGAAATTCTGTACATGACCATTTTAGTTTTTCAAGATGAATCTTTCACCACAACTGATATTTCTTAAAGCAATTATTTCTTATGACTTTTGTTCGCAGTAAAATTACTGAGAATATAAACTGAGAGATCAGAGTTTTATTATGTGAAGTCACTACTGAATACCTTTTTTGTGTTCTAAATTATCATGAACAGGTGATTTCATTGGAATCTACATTTCGTGTAGCTTAGTATACTATAGAGTAAATAAATATAGATGATATCACCTGATGCTATACATTCGTATTTGTAGTTAGCTCCTATATTTCGTAGTAAAATAGATGATTTAAAAAGTAGATTTTATCGCAAACAAGCATGATTTAAAAAACTAAACGACAGAGAAAATATGAAAATCTTTGTATCTAAATAATTAAATTTATATAGTAGCTGAATGAGTTAATTGGCTACCAAGTATATCGATGGCTTGACATTACTGTAGGTCACATCATCATTCTCTACAAGAGATGATCAGTAATATCAGTGAAAATATATAGTCCCTTTCAGTCTACATAATTTCTTTATATTTTATTCCTTTATATTAGAAGTAATCCTCATCGGGTTTATCAAACTAAAATTATTCCAACACAGTTAAAAATGCAATAGATATAACCAGAAAACCAGTTAAAATCAGAAGCCATTGGTCACCCGATGGTCGAACTACGAACATTCAGACTAAATTTTGAGTTCGTTAATTATCGTTAACGAACTCAACTTTTTCCATTTTCAACTTCATTTAATAAAATACCAGAAGAGATATTGGATAATCACTACTGAGAAACCCCATATTAGGACAAGTAGCTCTCCAGTACTTTTTGACTTTCAATGATTTCATTCCATTCTTCATTCTGTCGCCATAATTTTAATTGGATAATCTTGAAGTACACTATTTCTAAAACAAATTAATAAAATGTGAAGAGATTATGTCAGTTCATGTGATACAATACAATCTCCACAAACTTTGTATCATAACAATAAGTTACATTAATGTATTAATATACTATTTAACAAACATAATATCATTCAGTTTATTAATTTATGTTCTTGTCATTTGGTCTGTTATATACAACTACACATTGGAAGGTATTCAGCTAATGTGTTTTATAAATAAATTTGACAACGTCATTTTAATAAATAACTTGCAAGTAATAATAATGATAATAATTTATGCTCACAATAAGTTAGTTCTATATTGAAATATACACAAATAATTTATCTTGATGAATCACTTAAATTTATAATATTCAATATGGAATATACACTGTAGAAATAATTGCTATCGTAATTAATAAGACTTACAAATTTAATAGTTTAATTGATGAGCCAATTAAAACTAGACCACCATGGAAAAACTAGAAGCACTGGACGACCGTTTCGTCCTAGGACTCAACTCCTCGGCAGTGTCTATCCACGATCCCACTCGCGGGATTTGAACCCAGGACATATCGGTCTGGTATGTGAACGCTTAACCTGTAAACCATTGAGCCAGCATCCAACAGTGTTAATGTATAACTTCAACCAACTTTCAAATTTACTAGAATACTTATTAATCATTAAATTCATGTCAAATTATGTTTAATTTAACCAATTCGATAAATCCAAATATTTGCATTTAGTTTTTTGACAGTGTTTTTATGAGGGCTAGTGATTATTTATATTGACTCAAATCTAAGTACATAAAACAATGTTCAGTCTTAAGCCGCAATGAATGAAAAACGTGTGCCTTAAATAGTAGTGGATTTAAAAAATATAAAGACTGAGTAGTTGTTTTGTCCTATTTGAGATCCATCAACAGTGCCTTCTCTCAACCTTATGATGGATCAAACCCAATAAATCTAAATGTGTTAAACACGATATTTTTTTGGACAGAAATTCGAAAGTGGTTGATCTATAGTTTTTCAGGTCTAATGGATTAGCATTTCCGTGTCAAGCGGTATTATTGCTGAGGTTCTGGTTCCCTTAGGTTTCTGTCAGCGCTGTATATAAAATCCTATAAAATCATAAGGACCTGAAGAAGCTCGTCTAGTATGGGTTCTTTGATAGTCATTCAACTAACATAAAAAGGGTAAAAATGTTATTTAGAGAACTCACCTAGGTAACTTCATTAACATACATCCGATCTTGTGATGAGTTTGTTCGATTGATAATAATGAAATACCATCCATTTTGGTGGTTTTTCACTTCTCCTAGAAAACATTATTCTATTATTCAAAAACTGAATATTAGACGGTGTAAAGTTTTAATTAGTTGGTCCGTGGATTTACCTCCGAGTCTAAGCCAAACTGAACAAGCTTTTTATTACTGTTGTCAATAAAACAACAAACGTAGCTTTTTATGCGAATATGTACGCAAATTTTGCAGTAACTTTTAATACTTCTGAAAAAGAGTTGTGAATCCTGATCACAAACCCATCTGTCAATAGTTAGAAATAAACACAGTTATGAAAAGTAACCATCAATTACAAAATGTTTTGGAAGCAACTAGAGTTAGCGATCTTTATACTGCACCAGACACCCTTGTGCACTACGAGACAAAAAAACATATCAATGAAAATGGTTTTTCAGATGATGTACGCCAATACTTATTAACGTATGGGCTGAATAAATGAAAGTTGAGTAGTTGCAATTAACTTGATAAGTTTATGAAAATAAAACTACGATAGTAGATAAAAATGTTAGACCATTGCCAAACACCTGAAGCCAGAAATATAAAATATCTGAATAGTACCTCCCACCGCTTAAAAGCAGAATATCATTTCTGGACTGGGTTGTGCCATTGGCTAATGTAACCAAGGGAAGTAAGTTTGCCTACTGCGCTGGATGCTTTTCTTTTTTAAGTTTTACCAACCCTAGTAGGTCGGTGGCTGATATAATCTTGAGATTAACACAACATTCGTACTCAACTTTCTCCAACTTGTTTCATCACTGAGGAAGGCGGTATGTCCGTCTGCCTGCTAAGAGATGAATACAACATACACTAATCTTCTCCTTATTACTATGCTTCTATAACACATACTTTTATGGAAGACAAAATATAAAAGTTGCAGGAAATTAATTATAAATAACTTCGAAACATCCCTTTCATATGGCAAAACCACGAAACGAATAGCGTTGAGGTTAGGTTTGTGGTATTGATTAGGAATATGGAACTTATTGATGAGAATGTAAACCACCATTGGTATGTATTACACTTTTCGGGCCATTCCCTACCTGCATATGTCAATAGTGACTAGAATAGTAGTAAGTTCGGAGATGGTTGGAGACATTAGCCGTTGGTCTGATCTGTGTTGACAGATGAAAACTTCCTGGTTAGATTACATGTGACAGTAGTGATCGTCGGTATCGTTAACAGTAGTAAGGTTGTAGTCACTCTTCATATTCTTGTAAATCATTAGTTCAATACTCGTGTATACTTATTATTTCTAATGTGTTCACCATGCAATCACAATGTATATTAACATTTATTCTTATCGCTTTTTGATGATCTGTAGTTCTCTGATTGTGCTAATATAGGATATAGCCATCTGCACTAATATCAACTTGTACAAAATCTTACTTTGTTAACTTACGATTAAGCAAATGATTAAACATGTCCGAAAAATTATACCGTTCAATATAATAACTTTAGTTTATATTATTTGACAATACCATACAAAGAAACTAGACTACTTGACTGTTTCTGAAAATAATATGATTAATTTCACCGTTCATAAACCAGTTACTTCAAAATAATTACTTAGATTACTGGCAATACTGTCGATTGAAGTATATGCGTTACAAACATCATTGTATCAGCGGTAACTGGTGGTCTATTTTACATTTCTAATAAAATGATGCACAAAACAAAGTCAACAAACCAGTTACAAATATATCAAGAATGTTATGAGTATGTGATTTTATATTATCAATCAGCTTCTCTGTTCACATATCACTTTCAGTTAAACAACCTAAGAATATCGTTTAAACTGTAAACATTTTTTGACTTTTTAACGGTCGAAATTTACACAGTGCAGGTTCTCTTCTTGTTCTGGATAACATTGAATTACGAAAGCAGTAGTGACTGGATTCAACTCCAGAATACAATAACAGAAATTACTCGCGAAACTGATAGGTCCTTAGTTTGAACCTCGCGAGGTGGGATCGTGGATGAGCACTACTGAGGAATCCCACAATGGGACGAAAAGGCCGTCCAGTGCTTCCAAGTTTTCCATGGTGGTCTAGCTTCAATTGATTCATGATCTCAACTATTAAAATTTCTTTTGTTAATTATAAACTTTATACAATTAGATAAGTCATAAGATGAAATTGCCTTTATTTTCATTTCATTATAAATTAATAAACGCTAAATTAATGCTAGTAAAGATAGTCGATTTTATCTTAATAAATTTAAAACAATCATATATATTTATGTGAAAATGCCAAATGATATTTCCATAATGGATAATTTTTCAACCAATAAATGGATATCTTACCAATGGTTAGTGTATCATCAACTGACCAATTTATGTGTTTCACAAAGTAAATATTTAAAAGTACGTGTTAAGATAGGTGACTACATAAATCATGTTATTACTGATTATAAAATATGAATACCATAGTCAAGTTAATCAATTAATCCGCGTCTTTTACCCAGATCAGACTGATAAAAAAATGATCGACGTGTGTGGTAGTACTGTGGTGTATGCTACTTATATCTGTCAACATAAGTAGTATATAACACCAATCGGAAGTGGAAACCCTGGCAACAGAAGGTTGAAAAGATCAATTTGGCGAGAATAGAGAGGGGAATAGAAAGGAATTGCGAATAGAAAGAATCATATAAAATGTAAAGAACAAATGATGTAAATTTGCAAATGAAATATTCAATGTATGGTTCTCATACCCTGTGGTCTCGTATTAACAATAATAACTATAACGACGATGGTAGTGTTCGTAGTTACATTAGTAACGTTTCAAGAATCTAATTGATGAATGATTTGAATTTGAATAACTGGAGTGTGTTGAAGTCATGTCAACTAAATGAAGTTCCTATTATTTATAACCTATATTCATTTTACCATTACACTTTGATTGTTATATCCTCAAGGGACAATATGTACATTAAATGTGACCATAATCTTATGTGGAGTTGTTTATTTGTTTGTTTGTTTTTTTCTTTTTACACTGAGATTTTGTCTAGACATATTGTACTTTTTATGGCCAGGTCATTTTATTGTTACTATAATAAAATTTAATGCGAATTATAAGCAATTTACATAGCTCTATTTATAAAAAACACATACATGGCACATATCTAAATGTATATATATAGCTCAGGGCTATACGTCTTCGCTGATTCACAGTTGGTGATTTCAATATATGCATTAAATATGTACTCATGATTTAGCTTAACATTACTATGACAAATGATGGATAATAAACATTATTGATGTAAATAATTTAATTATCTAAACGTAATAAAATCCATTTACTAACAATAATAATCATTATCAGAAGGGGGTTTTATGGAGATTTTAGTAAATCTTTATATACATAGTTGAGATAATGAGTCAATTGAAGCTAGACCACCATAATAATCATTATTATAAAATATGAGGATAGAATTGTAGGAAATATGATTTCCAGTAAATTACTATATTTGCTAAAATATTCAATCTTGTCTTACAAAATGAAGTACCAAGTCAAAGGCCACACAACATATTAAGTTCAATTCAAAATATACTTATAAGTAATTGTTTTTAGGTTAGAAAGAGTGTTTTATTAATTTGCTTTGTTTTAAATAGACATAAGTTTGAAGAACATTTCGGTCATTCGAGTGAAACGCTGAAGTTATTTCAAATTTCAGTCACTGAGATTTTCTTAAAAATATGATTTTCTGATTAATATTATGAGATCTATCGTTCAAATGCATCAATAGGCTTCAACATACACAAAGGAAAAAGCAAGATTCTCAAACACAATACGGAGAACACCAACTCAGTCACACTTGATGGCGAAACTCTGGAAGATGTGGAATCATTCACGTTCCTGGGAACCATCATTGATGAACAAGGAGGATCTGATACAAATATAAAGGCAAAGATTGGCAAAGCAAGGACCGCATTTCTACAATTGAAGAACATATGGAACTCCATACAACTGTCACTTAATTTTAAAGTGAGAATCTTCAATATGAATGTCAAGACAGTTTTAATGTATGATGCTGAAACGTGGAGAACTACTACAACCATCGTGAAGAAGGCACAAGTATTTGTAAGTAGTTGCCTTCGCAAAATACTCAACATTCAGTGGCCGAGTACCATCAGCAACAGCCTTCTGTGGGAGAAAAAAAAAGCGACTTCCAGCTGAAAAGGAAATTAGGAAAAGACATTGGAAGTGGAGAAAAACATCAAACTGCCTCACGAGGCAAGCGCTACCTCGGAATCCTGAAGGAAAATGGAAAAGGGGAAGGCCAAAGAACACATTATACCGAGAAATAGAAGCAGATATGAAAAGGATGAATGTTAAGTGGAAAGAACTGGAAAGGATTGTCCATGACAGGGTTGGATGGAGAATGCTGGTGAGAGGTATATGCTCCTAAGTAAGTATCGTCCAAATTTAGACGAAAGTTCTTACGTTGAGCAAATTTGTCTAAACTGAATATTTAAAACCATAATGCCAGTATGTAATTTTAGACTTCGAAAACTGTCTGGAATGATCAATAACAAAGTGATTAATTCTATTCATTATTTTTCATTCTGTAGCAATTCCAGTGAACAAGTTATCTGTCATCATTTCATTTTACTGACAGAATATATTATTGATGAGGGTTGGTTTAATTTATAAATGATTTTTATTACAGATTAACTTCAGTCGGGATACCATTCGAATGTAGGGATCACTAAACGCTTGTTTCACCCTACTATGAGACTTTACAGTAGTTCTCTCTCATGACCCCTCTAAAGATCCCTTAAGGATAAGAAATAACGAATTTCTAATGATTAATTTTCTTTATGCGAGGGTAAAATTTTTCATAGTTTGAAGTGTTTTCTTCCTTTGCTTTTCAAGTTAATCATCAAGTATTATTATTCAGTGTCCAAGTCACATAGAATATGAAAATATATATAGATGTTCCTGTTTTTCCGAAACAGTCATATTATAATCACAAGGTTTCTACAAGGTCAGTGTAACTGTCATTTTTAGTGTTATTTCAAAAATTACACACACATCTGTGTTTGTGCGTATGTTATACAGATTCATTAGGAATACTTTCGGGGCATAATGTTGTCTATTAATCTATACTGCTTTTATATGATGTAAGACGATGATATTGTGATGATGATGGTATTTGCATAAGAAATAGGATAAACTCATTGGTATACTTTTGTGTTTAACTTACATATATGTGTATTTGTATGCATCTGTGTACGTGAGCATCAGTATTTAATTTACTATGTGTACATTTTCTCTTTCCTACCTTTTAAATAGCCTTCTGTATATAATTTTGACAGTTACATATCATTGAATTCCATTACACAAGGATTCATCTAAATAACTTTACTTTTACAACTTCATAACTCGATTCAACGGAATAAAGTAGAATTTCATTAGAACTCTGATTTTTACACTTATCGGTATTTGTAATCTCTATTTTGAAAGATTGAGAGAGAGAGAGAGAAGTAGGCAAAAAGAACAAAATAGTAAGCAGGTAAACAAAAAGAAAGGAAGAAAAAAATTGAAAGAAATTAGGTCAAGTAGTATAAATACTACTACTAAGTGAATTTAATCTTGAAATTACTTGTTGACTACACTTGATTTTTACACTTGTTACAGATATATGTACCGAAAGGAATACAAAAACAAGCTATAGGCAAAACTCATCAATTAAAGCTGTATCTAAGTTAAAATACTTTTCTATTATTGTCTTTGCTTATAGTCGAAAACAATTATTTGACCTTAAACTTTCAATGTATCCATATATATATATATCCTTACAGGAAGTTAATCATTCCATTTAATTAATTAGATACATAGGATTTATTGTAAATAATTGATAATCTTGGATTGATTGACTGTCTTATTGTATCTCAATCGACCATAAACACAGAAAGAATGTTATTTCAAGTACAATAGTTGAAAACAAACATTACAAATCATACAGTGGACATAAAAACAAAAACAAAATCAAATGTATTGCTTCAAACAGCAGTTTAGAATATAAGTTAACGTTTTGGCATTGTAAATAGGAACTTATAATCGGTTACTCGCTTCTATACTATAGAAGTCCGGTTCAAATCTGTATAGCTCAATGATAACGTTTCAGGCTGAGATTGTTTGACATGAGTTTGAATCGTTCACTGGTCACCATACCTTTTAAAATTTCAGATACACCTTGTTAACAAGCTCTAGATAACACGAAACGTAAGTCCAGAGTTTTCTGTTGATTATAGATAACCCCCTCACATAGATCGAAATTGTTTAGTCTCTAATATCACACACACATACTGTCTTCATAAGCTTGAAAATAACTTGGAAATTCTAAGTCTCAAATGATCATTTTGATATTTAACAAATGTGTATGTGTTGAATGTTCATCATTTTACAGATCCATTATAAAAGTTAGGGATCAAAGATATTAGTTAGACAAATATTGAATAGAACTATTTGAGTATTTTTGGAGTAGTCATTGAACTTTTGATCGGTTCTTCAATGATGCTACAGTAACGACAATTAGTTAATTTCTCTTCTTTCATTCACTATTAATCCTAAAGATGCTTTATTGAACAAAGTAAGATTAGACGAATAACCGTTAAAACTAAAGTTGAATCTTTATTTGAAAATTTTTGATAATAAACATTCTAAAGACTCAAAACCTAAATACTTTACGAGTTATATAAATTGTACACGACGTTTTAGCCATTTGTTAACTATAGTGATGCTTTTTGTTTGCTGAATTCGGTGAATGTTTCTGAAAGCTCTGTAACTGAATTTATGTACTTGTTGATGCTCTGATTTCATGAAAAACAAACAGCTTTCTTGAACTATTTGTCGTCAGTGTTATTGGATCATAATACAGGAGCGCAGTTGCATTTGTCTAGTTCAAGTAGTTTGCCTACATCTTCTACCTAGTACCAACAGCATTCTGTCAACCGGTAACATGATTATAGTGATAAAACAGACTAAATCTACACTTAACGACTGCTAACCCATGATGCAGTTCTCCCACGCCCATTCCCCTCGATAGCAAGAATAGGAAACAACACACCAAGTAGAAAACTACTGCTTATACACTCCAAAGTGTACCGTCGTGAAGATAGTTGCGTTTCATTGAAACCATGAACCGATCAGCAATAGACCACCATTAAAAACCTAATGAGGCAGTTATCGACCAAAGACAATGCTAGATAGTCATGCAACTTTCGTTGACTGATTGAATTCAGACAATAATATTCCGCCTATAGCTCTTCTAGGGTTCCTGCCGGTCCCAAGCCCGGCTAAAGGAGGAGGGTTGGTCATGGGGTCGGCAACCCAATATCGTAGAAAAAAATCTTGCTAAAAAACGCCAACCAGACTAAACAAATCAAACCCTTGGATTGTGTTCATGTAAAGTATTACTGAACAGTATGTTATAACTTGTGTGCCTGAGTGCCCTGGTAATATATGACGTGATGATTCGCGCCAATTGGAGAGCAGTGAATTATCGATCGGACCAATGACATACGGAAACCGTACGAGTAGTCTAGAGTACTTAGCGGTCCTGCTTCCTGTCTAACCTAGCCATTTAAGTCCAGAACACCAATAATAGCCTCTGCAATATGAACCATTATATTTCAAACATACTGAGTTTATATACCAATCAAACAGACCACATCGTACCATAAAATAAAAAAACATTTGTAGAAGATTCAGCCAAATGTGACTGCGAATAGGGGAGCAGTAATTAATAAACTGGGTATAACTCATGAATGGTAAATTGTATAGTAATAGTCTATGGGTCAAAATAAAGCTCATAATAAAAGGAACGTGAATATGAATAGCTAAGTTACTTAACAACTGTACAATAAGAAATAAGCGTATCACATTAGTCCATAGATAGTTCTCAAAAGTTACCATTCATAATTCTCTTCGGGATATAATACAATACAAACTGACTGTAGTGCTTACTTTTCTTACTATTGATGCATACTTTGGCTTGTTTATGATCTACAAAGAAATAATATTTTCCATTAGAAATTTGTAAATCAAATCAAAATTCTCTATCACCACTAATTGAAAAAGCCATATCTTAGATAAATCAGAATCTTTTTCAAAAAATAAACTGTCGTACATTATTTATAGTTTATTTGATCATAATACACTTTACCTTTGTTAAATATGATGTTAATGATAGTTTTGTTTTAATGTGTAGAAACATTAATAAGAATACATTATTCAATTCATATGAATCATATGTTAATTCAAACATCTTTGATATGTTTAATTTTATGAGGTTTTGTTATGTAAAGAACTAATGGTGATTGATTTATTCAGACCTGTTTTTTGATTGATCCCACCTAATATTCGTGTTGTTCCGTTGTACTATTTAAACTTGGATTAATGTTAATTTGCCTATTTATTCCCTGAAGAAGTGGCTTACACTGAGTCACGAAACGTCAGAAAATCTAATTTCTCTACTCATTGGGAGATTACACATATATTAGTTTATTTATAACTGATGGTGATTATTATAAGTCCTACTGTTTTATTTAATCTGTCATAATTATGGGATACTCAAATGATGAGAAAATAACTAAACATAAAAATTACTTTTCTATTATTTAAAAATACTAATGACAAGCAAACTGGCATATCAATATCATTTAGTTGATTAGTATGTATAGACAATTCACATGAAAATGAAAAGCTTATACCGATAAAATGAGTGTAGGTCACTATACTGATATCACATGGTTAACAGTGGTTCTTTAAATTATTTCAATGTTCAAATACAACAGTAGTTCTCACTACATATATATAGGTATCTGTCTTCACTTTCTGAATAAGTCAACTACAAAAGGTATGATTCATCATCAGTGTGTCAGGGGATCGACTCAAAACATGTCATTCGAGACCATTATTACTGAGTAAAATTGCTTTGTGAAAAAAATATGAGTTAACTCAAACACCATCGGCTGGAGAAGTATTAAAGAAAATGACTGCACAAAACAACGACTTTTTAAAACTAATTACAATACTTTCGTTACAATAATGTGTTACATTATAAACTCCGTGGTTAAATGATACCTTGATAAATTGTCATTTTTGCAAATAATTTAAGTTATTTGTCAAAATGTTCATTTTAAAAAGTGTTTGTGATTATCTCAATACATTATTAAATTGTCGCTGATTTTATAGGTTTTCCTCTTATCAATAATGAGCAATAGAAACAAAGAATTTAGGCATTCTCTCTATCGGTATAATTGAATAAAAGAATGAGTAAAGTGATACGTAAAGTGTTACATTCGACTATTAGATACATTGTTTTCACATATTGTTTTATATGACAATTCATGCATAAAACTCCATGCAAAAATTATCCCAAGAATGATTAAAAGAAACTAGTTCGAAGATAAAAAAACTGGAAAAAAGCTGCACTAGAAACACATACTCACATAAATACCTTAACATTTTACTCAATTATATCCATAATCGAAAAGGGACAGAAAAGTAACTTCAAACCATTATTCCGTATAGAAATATGTTTTCGGATGTCAGACACTTTTATAATTTTAACTGACCAACCGTGGGAATGAAACATGAGACCAAAATACCTGACAATGACAAGTGATTTGATTTATTTGCGTGAATGAATTTATTAACTGTTTTAGATACCTATCTTGTGGTAAAGTCGTTTTAGAACAAAATCGTTACAGGAAATTGATTCAGCGACACATCTCTTATTTTGTTTTAGATGATTTCGTAATACATTAAGTTTTGTTAGGTTCAATTGTTAAAATTTTCCCTACTACTGTTGGAATACCGGTGTGAAATGCTTACATATCTTCAAACTACTTTAAAACGTATAAGTAGTCTAACGATGTTACAAACATTTATATACATCACAATTCATTTTTGCATTGTTTCTTTGAATTTTCCCATTTAAATGAATCTTACTTTACATTCGAAATTCTTTGTACTACTTATAATTCCTGAAGTAGCTTAAAACGATAAGCAAAATACTTTGACAGTATTATCAAGAGTGATATTGATGTAAGCTTTTTCCGCTCACATTTAAGCCTTCTGACGGTAAAACACTTTTCTCTTCGATAACCAAATTTATATTGTTCCGGGTTAGCAAATTATCACGGCGACATTATATGTCATTTGAGTTTCATATTTAAGTGTACTGTAAGACACTACTACCAAATCTAAATGAAAAGTTTATAGAATCTACACTAAAGTATAGGCATGAGATAAATTATTAGTGAACATGAATTTTTAAAAAATCCATAAATCAAAACTGAGAACGCTTGAAACGTATCTTTTCCCAACGCGTAGTTTATAATGATATCTTCATTAGGTTATTTCCTTATTATACTATTACATTTTAAACTGGCTCCTTTTAGGTGTAATATACTTGGATTGTTATTATGGTACTAACCATGGTTTTAAGATTAATACCAATGCATTATTTTCAAATTGTAAATTTCCATAAGTAATCAAAGTCGATATTCCATGGAATTCCTTAAATTGAAGATATACACGCATATAACGAAATTCGTCATCAAATATAGGTACCCCGAAGTTTATATTTCTGAAAATTTCTGAGACTACGTACGTGCGGATTTCTACTGAAAATTTTGATTCTATTTTCCATTAAATGTTTCTTGTTCAAATCTCCTTGCTTATGATAAATAACAAGTAGTCAAGGTATTATGATAGCAAATAAATGACTGACAGATGGATAGTCTATAGATTCTATAATAAGTAGATATAGTGCAAAATGGTATCACAGAACAAAACAACATCCGATCTTTATGAAAGCTTTATTTATTGCATTACATTAATTAGATAAATTAATCAACCTTTGGTTTTCTGAATGGGAATACACCTCCTGTTAGTAATATTTTTAACAACAGAGTATCTAGACTGAGGCATAAGTATAAATATCATTCATTTTCCTTTTACTTTTCGTATAATCATTTATGTTTGTGCTCATTTTCAAAAGTAAATTAGTTTACGAAATAACAATATTGGTAAATAATTCAACTGAACAGTTATTCATTTTATCCTGTTTAAGTGCTATTTGTACATAAATCTTTCTAAAGTCACTTATTTGATCTTGTTCCTTTTAACAGATTCATCTAAGTTGTTTGGAAAGAAAACTAAAACATATTAAGTTACCCTATTTTCTGGCAAATTGATTTGCATTTGTTCGCTGCTTTGAATTTAGGACTTAGTAAACTCTTCTACTTACTGCTCATTGTTAAAAGTTTGACTGAAATTTCGTTGTACTATAAATACAGTCTATTCGTAAATATACTAGAAATGGTAACATTTTTTCACGGTCTAAGAAGTCTTTTTCCACATGCATTCCACTGAAAAGTCTCAAATAGCACAGGAAGTGTTTCATAGATTCAATAGTTGACAACTGTCTAAAATATAGTCTGTGGTGAAAAATATTAGCTTACTCAAATACTAGCCACCTAATAAACACTTATTCACAATGTCATTTATTGAGATGTACCTATTAAAATTGACGTTTTAACCTGTCCATATTTTAGAAACGTCTTTTTATCTAGTACCACGCATATTCATTTAGTATTTACTTTTCAATTTTCTTTATCGTTCAACCACCTTGATTAAATTAATGCACATTTATTGCTGAAGAATGCACCGAAGTTTATTCTATACATTCAGTGATGTCACTTTTCTGATGTAAAATACGTTTATATATATATATATCAGTGAGGATTATCTTTCAAAGTTGGACGAAACAGATATCTATTCAAACGACCAACAACAGAATATGTTACATAGATTTTCAGAACAATTTCTCTATCAAAGTCTCAATCGTCACTGGAACTTAAAAAAAGTCTGACACACATCAAAGTATAAATCTCGGTCATACAAGAACGGTCAGATTCTTATTCTCGTAAAATATTATATCCATTCACCTTTTATTTCACGTCTCAGCTATTTGACTTTGAAGTATAATAACCATTGTTGCAAATAAATTTCGTAAATTTTTATCAGCTACTGTATAGTTTGTCAGTAGTAAAACGTTTTTGCAAAATAGCACGAGGTTCTAATCAAACCAAGCCGAAAAATGGGACCGATAAACACAACGCAATAAATAAATGTCTAAGTAATTATTTTCATTATTTAACTTTACCTATTGGACGAACTCCTGATTTAAAAATCTGTGCGAGGATCAATGTGAAATATAATCGTATTAATTAATTAGTACTTGCATGTAGAAGATTGTAGAAGGCGTTGTTAATTTCACTTCACTAATAATACACTAAATCCAGATGCATTTTATGCACTAATTTAAAATAAGGTGATCTTCACAATCTCGCAAATGTTATTACTTTCAATAGTATTTAAATAAGTTAAACCTCATATAAAAATTAAAATTCAAGTGAATAACTAGTTTTTGCTTTTGATCTTGAATGATGTTCATCGGTTTAAGTTTTATGTTCTAAATGGCTGTCTTTTCATGTTTTATTGATATCGGAGAAAGTTTCCCGTCTGGTTTATTATGTGGTAAGGCAAGATGCTTTTGGCACTATTCGACATTTACTTTTACGATTCGTAAATTTTTGAATATTACTTATTATTCTTTACCGTTCTGTATTATTACTTCCCGGGTTTTACAAAAGGTTTTGCTGTGTTGTGGAGAGTTCTGAAGACAGTTAGAGGTATGTGTCGTCAATCATTTGAGGTCACTGTAAATGTGGTTTTGGATAGACATGCGAAATTTTGCGAACCCCTAGCAAGTGATAACTTATCAGATATTAGTAATCCATTTTATCAGCGAGACGCTGATACACTATAAACTATGCACACAGCCAAAAATAGAAAGGTTTTACAACACATTATCAAGGATATATGTTATGTTCCGAACAGGTTTGTAAAGACTAATCCGATCAAAAATGTTTGTTCTCAAGTATGTTGCCAATGTAAATGTGTACCGGTACTTATTTAAAACATTTCATTTAGTTCCAGGCAGTTTATTCACTTAATTTGGTCTTTTTGTTTTTTCTTTTTTGAAAAAAACTTGTTGAAATACTATGTGTCCTGAATACTATATTGCTTTAAACACATAGTCTTAAATAAAGCTAATCATAATAATGGTAATAATAGTAATGTATGTTGATTAAACGACATTTACCACTGGTAGATATAAACAACCATGTTGAACGTAAATAAATTCTACAATGAATTTAAAATATGTTTGTCCGATTTTTATCTCACAAGCAACTTCATATTTCTTTGATAAGTTAGATCAAATTCGGTCCATTGAATAACTTGAACGAATCTGTGGTATATGAATAAATACCTGCGTATCATAAGGAAATATTTTGTCTTTGACTGAAACCTATCAATAATCTCAAATTTCAGTTCTGAAGTAATATGAAATACGATAAATGACCACTGAATGAACATTAACTGCAACAAGATTATGTTCTTCTTTCTTCAGCCTCCCGATAATGAATTCACTAAAATAAATATAACCTTCCAAATCTCTCCTACTTTAAGTGTGTTTACCAGTTCATTGGCTCCTCGAAAGTCAGTTTTATCGGGCGAACAACCGTATTACTAATTGACCAAAAGATTAAAGAAAACTATAAAAAGCTCTGTCCTGGCACATTTAGTCGATATCAGTCTCCATATTGGCTAAAATTTATCTTTCAAGTGTACCCATATAATTACGTCACAATCCATTCTTTGCATTTGGCGGACGCCATAGTTTTACTCACCAATGATGATTAGCTATCTCATATAAGCCAATGTTATAAGGTTTCGTAATTCATGTCCTTGCTGAGACAGGTAGTTTCAAATTACTTTCAATCAAGTCGGTATATACTAATCATTACTGTTTGCCCCAAGTCACCTTTTTGAGGAAAATGATGTTTGCAAAAACATGTAACTTTAAATGAATTACTTTCATGTGAATCATATCGTTTTGCGATGAATCTATTAATTTTGTTATCAGCAGAGTTACACTGATCTGTCCTTTTTTGAGGGATGGTTGGAAGAAAGTTGGGGGCGGCCAAAACAAAATGTGGCTTCAGTGCTTCAGTTACTATTTTTCTGGTCTGAGCCATGTTGGCAGATGCAGACTACCTGGTTGGGGTCCGCGTGACTATCTTAACTAATGGTTGGAGACTCTGAGTAACATGGCTCAGAATTGATCATAATAGCGTAGGTGTATACACTCTTTATCTTCCCTTAAACCTTGAGATTAAAATTGCTTCATATCTGTCTTTCTTCCAGTACTATATCCTTATATACAATCTTTCTTATATAAATTACCACCATTAAATGAACTGCTTCTATGAATTTGGTGTTCATATTGTTGTGCTAATGAGTTTATGGCAACTTGGATCGATGAATATATGTGACTGGTTCTACGTTGTAGCTGACTGATTCCTACTTTTTAGAGCTTAAAATTACAAGTAATGATCTGAAAAGATTTTAGGTATAGTGTATATTGGCATATTTTGTGTTGTTTTTCAAAAGTTATTGACAACTTTATCGACGAAGTATGACAACCTATATTTTCCAGTAGATTAGTCTTTGTAAAAATGTCTGTTTTCAGTTGATGAATAACCTTGAAACGAAATGAATCCGAATAAATCTCCAGGTTTTCGTTTCCTTGTTATTTTCCAAATCTAGAGTATCTACTTTTATTTCCATAGTTTCCATTGGGTAAATAGTTTAGTTTATAAGCTTTTAGAAACATAATTTTCCTTCTTAATGTCTTACATAAACTCGGAGCTCAACTGCTGTGAAACTATTCAAATTTAGAAGAAATTTCCTACAAATTATTCATAAATTATCTTTATTACTTATGCGTTTGCCTGCTTAGTTGTTAGACTCTTCAGTTTATCTCAATACTACTGTGTGATTTAACTAAGCTCTACTTATCAATCTATGATTCAAAATGCTGGGAACGCCATAGGATGTTAATTGAACCAATAGTATTCATTAGACAAAATTTCAATGCATCTAAATTGACCAATGGAATTCACGTTTTGTATTAACCAATTAGCTCAGAGTATGAAATATACAAGTTACTGGTCTTAGTTAACTGTAGTTAAATTGACTTTTTAAAACGTGGTCAAACATTGTACAACAGATAGTAACAATCATATTATGGGCTATCGAGTATACATTACACTTTGGATTATTTTATGCCGTCATTGTTAAATGTACTAATTACAATATGAGAATTTACATTCTGTAAAAGAGTAACTTTAATATTCTCACTGGATTACAAAATTTATTTTGGATTTATTCCGAAACAATTTTAATGTCATACAATATTTTGAAATTAGTTTATATGAATAAAACATACTTAATGCTGAGTCAAGCTAATGCATAGCATATAAACACGGATAACAGTATTAAAGTGTATGATAAAATCGATCATGTTAATTTCGAATAAGAACTGTAAATTGTTTGTGTGCTATTTGATCACATTCTTAATTAAGTTCTTGAATCTAATCAATAAATCTGGTAAGTAAATGGTATTACATTTCCATGATATTACAGGATTAATGTAGTGCTACAGTATATACTTATCTTGGAACAAACGTTACTCACGCGCGTCCTGGATTCCACTGCTAGCCACTATCCATCTCTGCTTACCATGCTTGTGAGTTGAGGCTATATCGAGGCAATACGCACAGTATGCACTTATGCCAATTAGAGACTGACCAGTTGCAGTCCTAACAAATCGGTGGGAAGATTCAAACAAACAATACTGAATGAAGTTACTCATAGTTGTTTGTTTAGTAGTATATTTACTAATTTAAAAATAAAACGATTTCATACTGTTGCTCATGTTATATTTCTTGTGAAGCTGTAGCTAATTGATTCATCCATCTCGCTTTCATACCGCAGATATCGAATTATTTTTACAGATTCTATTTATTACGGTCCTATCGGCACTGCTTCACTAAATCTCTTAGACTATGCGCATAGTCACCGAGTTACAGTGATCATAATGATAATTGTGGTGGCATTTGGGTGAATCTGAATATTCATAAAATATGATAGTTATTCGGCCGTCATATCTGCAGATAGAATTTCGAACAGCGAAAACGAGTACATAGCTGTAATCCATTGGCTCTAGTTTTCAAGTCCTAACATCTGGTGCAAAATTGAAGCCATTCCTATCTCCATCCTATTTTATATCAGGACAATAGAACTGTTAACCATGCGTTGTAGGTATTAGCTTGCATTTGAAAATGTACATTTTCAAAAAATACAGAAAATAAGGTATTTGAATGCTGGGATGTCCATGCTAATACAGGGATGGTTATTATAGCTGTCATCTTATGAATAAAAAAAATAAGATCTCTCTTAGCATGTTAGTGTTTATTCAACTGATTCACTTGATAAATTCACATCTAAGTTATCGATTATTTAAGTTATATTTTAGGAACACCTTTCCACCAACCAAGAGAAGTGAATCTATGTATGTCTTATATGTCTACTGTTGCCACTTTTAACCTGATTCTCAAGTACATACGGTGATAACTATGCCAAACATGGGTATCTAGATCTTCTGATACTTGTTTCACAATTAGTAAACTGTCAAAAAAGAATTAGTAATATTCGTAGAATATAAATATGGTGTATATTTATTTTGAAAAATCACTAAAATAAACAAACAACTAAACTGAAGTGTTTTCTACGAGGCCTGAAGGGCCTGAGTTACAATCCCTAATGGGTTCGTGCATGCACATTACTCAGCAGTCCCATACTTGAATGAAATAACTGTCCATTGCTTACTGCTTTATAATGAATGCTTAAACATGATCTGTATGTCGCAGTCAATACAATTTCAAAAAATGTCTCGATTAAAATTCTTGTTTTTCATCTTGTCACTATTCGGTTTCATACTGATATTTTGTATTCATTCAAAATATATCAAAAAGGTCTTACATAATGAACGATCAAACATTATGGAAAAATCACTTGGTATTGTTTGTTTGAATCTTCTCATTGATGTTTAGGACTGCAACTGGTCAGTCTCTTATTAGCATATGTGCATACTGTGCGTATTGTCTCGATATAGCCTTAGTTCAAATGCATTATTAGCAAAGATGGATAGTGGCTAGCAGTGGAATGCAGGACACAGGTTTCGTCCTATTTGAGACTCGTCAGCTGGGTGTACCTGCATCTCAGAGTTGATGTACACTCTGGGACTCGGACTCAGTAACTTTCACGTCAAACGCCATCGCGTTACCCACCTAGCTATTGAGTTCTGACAGCCACATCAATGGGAAGATTCAAACAAACAATACCAAGTGAATTTAAACTTCACCCCATTGCACAAGCAAGTGGCTATCAGAACTCAGTAGCTAGGTGGGTAACGCTATGGCGTTAAAAGCGAAAGGTACTGAGTTCGAGTTGCAGAGTGAATATCAACTCTGAGATGTAGGTACACCCAGCTGACGAGTCTCAATTAGGACGAAACGCGCGTCCTTGATTCCACTGCTAGTCACTATCCATTTTTCATTATGCAAAATGTTTACAAGTATTAGTTGATAGGAAGTGAGTACACTTCAAGTTATAGAAATCATTGATTTGGGACTTTAATTACTTAAATGGTTAGTAAGTATTGTATGTAACACTTCATATACACGTATCTTATCAAGTTTTTAAAGTGATCATTCATTTGATAGTAAAGATATGAACAATGTAAGTGGTACAAGTATAACAATATATCAAATGAAATTTTACAATATAATCATCTTAATAAAATATTTTTATTCTTATATATTGTTTTTTAGTCTATCTACGTAGTTTTTAAGTAGTAGAAAATAAACAATTTGTATTTTACGTGTTCAGTAGTTATTCTTTAATAGTTCGAATATAGTTACAAAGTTAGATAAACAATAAGATACAGTGTACAATAAATAACCGGTCACTTACTTCATACAGTTCTTCTTTTTCTGAAATGAATAAGGAATACATTTTCTTCTATCAATTAAACAAACTAATAAAATAATTAATCTTTTTTGTATGGAATTAGTTATAAGTGTACTATGTATGGTCTAAAAACTGAAGGTTCTTTTATATACAAAGAACAATTGTATTAAACTATGTATCGTGATGTAATCTATTTTATACGAGTTACGTAAACGTATCCTAATAGATCTATACAAAACTGGAATCAGAGTGTTTTTCTTTTACACTTGTTGAACAAGCTTAGATTTTATACATATCGGTGATTGATACTGTCTGTGTGAATTATTTGCTTACATTACATATACCTCGAAACTGATATTAATAGTTTTGTATGTATTATATCTCATAGTTAATATCTTTCAGTTTGTTCATTACCACGATAGATAAATCTTAACTAAGCTCATAGTATGAAATAGACCTACCTACTTAATAGTCACGTTTCATTTCTTAGTGCTGAATTGAAATTCTTAAAAAGAAAATTATTAAAACAGTGATAATGATCTCTTCACCCCTTGACTACATTCAATCAACCAACCTACCTACAATCTATTTATTCTTTGTCAATAACAGTTAACAACTTAATTATTATTTCTAAGTCAATATAATTACAAAACTGAACTCTAATGGATAGTGTAAATATTCATTATCCTTTTCATTTGATTTCATGTTTACAATGAATAAAATTGATGATAGAATTAATTTCACTAGTCATATTTCTATTTGATTACACACCTCTAATATAAGTATAACATTTATAATGATTATAAACAACTTTCCCAAAGACATGAAATGTGTCTATCTGTGTGTGTGTGCTTATACATACAATTGAAATATATTTCCCCTGTGGGATAATTTCACCGATAATATGACTATGATTAATAATAACAATTGTGTTTAGTTGTGTAAACATGTGCATTCCATTTAACTGTGTTGTTTTTAATTTTGTTTATTAAAAAAAAAAACATTATTGCTACCTACACAAACGAAAATGGCTTACCTGTTTTCTATCTTTAATTCATTTGTTCTACATCTTTCCACCCAAACAACAATAGTAACGATAAAGTATATACAATCAAAGGAACTAGACTGAAAGTTAAACAAAGAGAATACAAATTGTTATACAACTTTTTGTTACAACATTTACACGTCATAAAAGGAGAGTCTTATCCATGGTCTAGTTTTTAACCAAAAACATAGAGGAAAGGTAATGTAATGAGTTTTTTCTAGAGAAAAAAATACACAAAGAACTACTTACTATGACTAGAAATAATCAAGCAAAATTAGGAGATTGTTGGTAAAAATTGAGAAATAGAATCATCTAAGTATGTGTGCTTATATATGAGCGCGTGTATGTGAGATATTATTGTTCATCTTACATGTATTTCGTTATTTTCTTTGTTTTTACATTGATTCCCCCGATTTTTCTACACGTATAAAGTTTGTCGGACATGTTATTGAAGCATTACTCGACATTATTGTTGCTGCTTCATTTACGTATGTGTATAGGACAGGTGGAGCGACAAGATATGATGAGATAATCTGGGTTTTTTTTCAAAAAAGTAAGAAATTGTTTATAAATAAATATAAAACCACTTTTCGTCCTAAATTTAACCCCCAAATGTTAAAGTAGAACATATACTCGTTGTTATATTTGTTTGATTTCTGTTGTAAAATAAGATAAACAGATATATTCTATTTGTCCGTAATACATACAATGAATTCATCCACTGCCTGTGTCTATATTTTGATGTATGTATGTATGTGTGTGTGCAATCGTATGGAAGTACGGGATTGCGTGAAGTTGACATTTTCTTATTCTCTATAAAAACAATATTGTTAACCTTGTTGATAGTATAGGCAATCATCAGACTAAAAGAATAGCACTGTCCACTTGTGCACAAGACGAATAAGCGATATACATATCTATATAACCATGTTGGGTTTTGGTTTATTGTGTCTATTCTTGCTGTATATTCAACACTATTCTCTCATTAATTAAAAATGAAATACGTAACACACGTTTTACTGTCCTACTATTGTTCTCGTTTCTTTGTTACTTTTCTTTTTACGAAAAAATATAGTCTGCTTCTGTTTATTAATTAACACACTTTAACCAACATCTGTTGCGCAAGGCTTTGTCGTTACTTTTTTGTCTCAGTGTGTATGTGCGTACCTATTCATATTTTTTTATTTGTCTTCGTCAACATATATATCCCATTGTGCACAATCTTTTTCACTTTACTTGTATAAGTAATTCAAATGAGAAAGATCACCCTTTTTTTCTCTTATGTATGATAGGATTGTTAGTTTAGTTAATAAACAATAACTATTATTATTACCTTTGTATTCCATCATTTGCTTTTTAATGTACTTACTTGGTTGCCCTTTTTCTTTCCCACACTCTTTGACCCCCATCCCATTTCATACTTCGCTATAATCTGCACATTTGTTCACTTGTTACTACTTATTACTAATTTCGTACACCTTTATACGCATATAAGAGATGGTACTTAGTATATTTACTGAAAACAAATGCATTTTTAAAAGATCACTAATAGTTTTCTTCGAACTCGGTTTTTTCAAAATATTTTTGAAATATAGGAAATTAATTAAATTCATTAGAAGGCAACTATTTGACAGATTATTATCTTGAGGACTTCTTTTTATATCACACATATTTAATCTTACTCTCTACAAGATTCTATCTGATCAGCCCTAATGGGTTGGTGTCTGACGAAATCTCAGCACGGACTCGAAAAGCTCGTTTGGCTTTTGCCAACCTACGTCACCTATGGCGAAGACGATATGGGGATGGTTGGAAGAAAGTTGGGGGCGGCCAAAACAAAACGTGGCTTCAGTGCTTCAGTTACTATTTTTCTGGTCTGAGCCATGTTGGCAGATGCAGACTACCTGGTTGGGGTCCGCGTGACTATCTTAACTAATGGTTGGAGACTCTGAGTAACATGGCTCAGAATTGATCATAATAGCGTAGGTGTATACACTCTTTATCTTCCCTTAAACCTTGAGATTAAAATTGCTTCATATCTGTCTTTCTTCCAGTACTATATCCTTATATACAATCTTTCTTATATAAATTACCACCATTAAATGAACTGCTTCTATGAATTCGGTGTTCATATTGTTGTGCTAATGAGTTTATGGCAACTTGGACCGATGAATATATGTGCCTGGTCCTACGTTGTAGCTGACTGACTGACTGATAAGTTTCTATTAGATAAAATTAGCACCATTCATCATAATTGAATTAATAAAATTCCAAACCAACTTGTAATGAAGTTTTTCTTAAATCATAAGGTGATATATATCATTGATATGATTAGATATTAACATATCTCTTTACCTTCAACTTGATAATATTCAAAAATAGCTTTTCAATTTAATGATATATATATGTTATGATCAGTATAAAAATCAGCCTTCAATATGGACTACAATATTAATCTACTGATAATATAAAACTGTTACTTTTTGTAAATTATTTTTTTCTCTTCTTTTACAAATGACATGTTATATATTTGTTGACTTTACTCAAAAGTATTATCTGACTACTGTTCTGTTGAATAGAAGAGTAGAAAGAACACTTTTATGTTAATTCATATAAAATCCTACAAGTCTTATTTATTATTCGGATAAATATTGGTACAAATGGGCACCAGATATATATTCACCACACCAAAAAGTGTCATTTCATTTTAATTGTGTGAGAGCTATGGTACTGCTGGGTGTCCAGACTGAAGGAGGTGGTTTTCTTAGAGGGCCATATCTCGAGCCTTTAACCTAAAGACCTGACCCGGAAGGCAGTTGAGCATCGTAAGGAGATGCAGTCCCATGATAGCCGGTGACCAACAATTGGTTCATACACCATTTGTTCTCTCAGGATCCTGGAGCCCTTGTGCAACACTGGTTTGGAATTAGGGTTTTCCAACTTGCCTAGGTGAACTCACCGTGTCCACCGGCCCGAGTAAAGCGCCGGATATTCGCTTTTCGTCCTCTCAATTTTGTATACAACACTAGAAGGCTGTGAGTGAGACTTCCCTGACAGAGGCTCTATACGCGTAGCCGTGTGAGAGCATTTCGAGAGGGCCGGCCCTCCCAACTCTCAACCGTACCAGGGCATTGTTAAGTTCAGATCATGTATTAGGAGCACACACTCACATTGGACGTACTACCATTGGTCTATAATATTAATTGATAATAAACATTGAATAGAAAAAGATTAATTTTTTATTATCATATGCCGAACAAGCCACATTTGATAATGTTAATGTTTTTATTAGAGATCAGAAAAGTGAAATAAAAAATAGTACCAATTAAAATAGAAGCAAATCTATTCAAAAACATTTACATTTTATAGCCATCTATTTCTACAAATTTTAAATCAATTTAATTTTATTCTAATTCACTATATAGATGAAATGTTTTCCCAATTAAGTCAATAAATTTACTGTATTAAGATTTATTTAAGACTATTTATTTATTGTAATTACTCTTTATTCATATTATACATCAACGGAATAGATTTAAAGTAGTGAAAAAAGTAACCTTTTTCTATATCACAACATATATTTTCGCTTGAAAAGTCAAACTGTATGTTTAAGGCTGAAAAATAACATACTAATCAAGCATTTATCATAAAAATTCATCCAACTTTTGGATCTGCAGATGTGAATAGTCGACAATTGATGAATAATATCAAGAAATAACAAATGTGAATGTTAAAGTGGATTCATGAGTCAATTGAAGCTAGAACACCATAGAAAACCTGGAACTACTGGACGGCCGTTTCGTCCTAGTGTGTGACTCCTCAGCAGTGTGTATCCACGACCCCGCCACGCGAGATTCTAACCCAGGACCTATCGGTCTCGCGCTTGACCTGTAGACCACTGAGCCAGTATCCTACGCTTTTAATGTCTCACCATTCAAATCTCCACAAAACCCCCTTCTGAAAATATAAATGTCCTAAATTCGATCGTTTATGTATATCATTTACTAATAAGTAATTTTAAAGGTCAACATCAACAATGACATCCGGCCGTTACAAGCGTGTTTATTAAAACAGTAATCACAAAATTTATTAATAAATTCAATACTATCTTACACAATTTCATTAATTCAATCGTGTTCATTTTTCAGTAACAAAGTTTTATGCCTTTTTGTCAATGCATTAAGCTCTTTAGAGTTTATGTTAGAAGATAGATTTATATTATACTAAACTGATTATTAGCCTAAATACATCTATAAGCGTACATGCAACTACGCATAACCAAGCCAGATATTTATTATAATTATAAAAACAGAGAACCAACATAAAATTTTGATTAGTGTCATTGAACATTAACTGGTAAAACAGTTTGCTTGAATTTGTGCTTATACATGAATAGATGCGTGTTTACTTGGGGTAGGTCAATCGATAAAAATTTGAGATAAATTGTAGTACACATATATAGGCTTATCCACTGTTGTCTTCCCATTCATATCTAATAACTTGAAAGGAATGAAAAATAATAGATTTGTTTGTGAGTTTTTCTCTCTTCTAGATCTTATTTACTCATGTCGCCAGACGAGTTATATTCTGGGGGTATATTCTACATATGTAAGTTATATCCCTTAAGTATATTAATATATGTGTGTACCACAGTGTTGGCCACACACAGTACACTAAAAATGCGTAAGTATTCACGAGCGATTTTTAATTTATGGGATTTTGAAAAGCGAAATAACAAAGATTTAGAAATGACGAGACAATAGACAACTGAATAAATAAATAACTAAATGTTACAACCGGCCTGTCGGTTGACTAGTGATCGATATCTACATATTCATGTAAAGTCTTTTTAAAAAAACCAGACAAATCAAACATCGGAATGTTGATATGGAAAGAAGTTAATCTACTAAGATTTGCCTTCTTTTTACCGAACCATACAAAACTAAATGTTTTTTTCTAACCATTGACATTTCCATCATTTCTTGGCTTATACAACTTATTTACTGATCAAAAGGTTTTGAATACAAGTAGCGTTGCTTTTAATGATCGTAGGTAATAATTAGACGAACTACCCAACCGTTATGTTGTTAAATTCACATATTTTTGTGACACAGGATTACAACTGGACTACGAGTGTACAATAAAACTCTTGATACACAGTAATCGTTGACTGAAATAAAAGGGGTATCTAATTAGTACGGTTATGATAGGATCAGATATCTTAATTATTAAAGTCGAACCTCCATATCACGAGATAACCATATATGATGAATAACGGCTAGAAAAGAAAAAAATTAGTCACAAATTTTAGAGTGTACCATATAAAGCTTATGTCAATTTAAAGTATTTGAGTCGGTTAGTCCATGAATTCTGCTGTAGATTTACATTTTAAAAATTAAACCGGCAGATGATATATTTATTTATCACACATTACTTACAGCATTTTTATCGTAAATGGAACACACTTGTTTTCCTGTCTTCAGGATTAGTTTATCTATTGAACACAGGAATACAAAATGGTTACTGATTCTTATTGAAATTCGAGTAAATTTTGCAAAAAATGAGAAACTCAAATAAACTCAAAACTTTAGTTAAAGCTCTTAAATCCTTATTGTTGATATATAGGACTGCACTTGGAAACTGTTGCAATATCCAGATCCTGGGCAGATTGTTTTGAAATTGCGTTGTAAAATGGTTTGGTACATTTGGTATGTAATTAGTAGCAATGTTCAGGACACACGTTTCATCCTATTTAAGACTTAGCTACTGAATGGATAACGCGTTAGGCGTTAAAAGCATAAGGTATTGGTTCCGAATTTGAATGCAAACATCAACACTGGGACACAGATACGTACAGCTAACGAGCCCCAAATAGGGTGGGACTGGTAACTTCATACCAAATATGCTAAAATTCGAAAGGTTTTAAATTAATGCTGAAGTAAATGAGTCAGTTGAGATGATTCACTGAAAAAGATGGAATTACGAATGTTCTACCGAAAAAATTTCCTCCTAAACGGTTAAACAAATAGCTAATTTAGTTATGGACGTAGCATCTAAACTACCGTTATTTGACAGGTGAAATATGTTGTTGACTTATAGTGGTAATAATTGTAATTTGAAATGAACAGATGGAATATTGGTGAATGAAAAATTTGGAGGAACTTAACAAATAAAAGAATGAAGAAGAGATAATCTCATTAATTATGTATCAATTGAAGTAAAGTCTCTGGTAACAGGTCGCCTACGACTTATCTTATTGATCCTATTGAAGTTTGTAATTATTGTAGTAAGAGCTGATAATTGTTTCTCAAAAAGTAGTAAGTAGCATATGGAAAACTATTAACTGTTGTAGTTAATTCTAACTCATAAAACCATGTTCATAAAATAGACGTAACCAGAAATATTTTCTTAACTGAGATATCAACTGTAATAATTAATTTGTTTATAAGTCTAGAGTTTCTGGTGTTAAAACAAATGAGTATGGTTAGGAATTATTCGTCTACGTACTAAATCGGTAGTTCTTGATATAAGATATTATGCATTTTCTGTTTCTGTTTATCCAACTGAATTTTATTGTACTTTCATTGGAATTCACACAATGCATATGCCTGAAAGTGTGATATTGAAAGTTTGACATACTTCCAGCTTTACTATTCATTGTAACGCTTTCAATCTTCTTGTTATCGATATGTAAGGTTGGATTGATCATATCCAACAACACAGGGATTGAAATAAGCAGTCCTTAAATACCAGAAAACGTGAAAACACAAATGTCTACAAATAGTAATTAGAAATCATTTTCATTGAACAAGTTGGTTAAAACTTTGGTATTTAGATCAACAGTTACTGAGTACAAGTCTCAATGTGAACACTAACATTTCGATTCAAGTACATGCATCTGACTAGTCCTAATTAGAATAAAGAATTGATACTAAATTTCAATCTTAACCACTATCCCAAATATAATTTAGTCTCACTTTAATCTTATCAACGTGGATAGAAAAATATGAGTAATTTTATATTTTAGAAGGGGGTTTTGTGGAGATTATAGTAATTTTATATAGTTGAAATCATGAGTCAATTGAAGCTAGACCACGATGGAAAACCTGGAAGCACTGGACGACCGTTTCTTCCTAGTGTATTCTAATACTATTTATCACCATCTTAAAATTATTTGGTACAAATTTTATCGACTAGTCATGTAAACATCTAAAATATCTTGAAAAATAATGTTTTCATGTATGTGTTATATTGTGAAATCAATTAAATTATGTTGTTGTTTAAATAAATGGAAGGCATACCATTTGCTACTCATTTTTTATTATTAAAGCAACTATTCAATTTATCAAAATTCAATTATCTTTTCTGAAATTATATACATGGTAAGGAAGTATTAGATGACTGTAATAATCAATCTCATTGTTTATGTGATATTGATCAGGTTTCATGTAATCTAGTTACTGTAGCTAAAACAATAATAGTATTAACAATAATAATAATGAAACTAGCTTATTCACTTGATAAATTAGAACTTGTTTAAATGCATAAAAGTTAGTAGTCAATCTAATATATGAGGTCATTCTTACAAGTGACTTAAATACTGTAATCCCTAACTTGGAATCCGGAAGGGAAGAGGTAAATAGGAAGGCCAAAGAACACATTACACCGGCAAATAGAAGCAGATATGAAAATGATGAATGTTAACTGAAAAGAACTGGAAAGGATTGCCCAGGACAGGGTTGGATGAAGAATGCTGGTGTGCGGCCTATGCTCCTCCACGAGGAGTAACAGGCGTAAGTAAGTAAATAAGTGCCTAAACACTGTAAAAAACATTCATTAGTGAAATATTTCTTTCGCAACTAGTTACCCATCTATCAATCAATCATTAATTTTGAAATTTCAAATTTGATAATAAAATTAATAACAGTCAAGTTTCATTTAGCTTGTTAAATGTTTTTTTTATACAATGATAGTTACATAAATTAATTAGACAGTTCGAAAGATTCCTGCAGTTAATCAATGAAATAGCTAATAGGGTCATACATACCATAATGTTTAAAGCATGTTTTAACTAAACAACACTCAAGGGAAATGTAGTTACGTTTTCTTTTTTGGTTTTGGAAAACTATTTCTAACCAACTGATATCGAGTTTTAAAAACTGAGAAAAAGGTTGTCTAGGTGTAAATTTGTATTCGTTAGACTACTTCTATCAGGTGACTTTATCTTAACATTTCTCTTTATAGTTAAGTTGTTGGATAGATCAAGGTTGTTTTTAGTTGTATCCCTACAAATTTTTTTGACACAAGACATAAAGCTGATGTAATAATAGTTTTTTTCAAGTTATCTATTGACTCCTATTTAACTTACATTGTATTTTAAGCACTAAACACATCCGGAGCCGTATGAGTTTTCTTTAATATGTCTACTCTATGCCTTTCGAAGTTTGTAATCAATATTTCTTTTCCACTAAATTTCATAATATTATTTAGCGTGTTTTAGATACTTGAGATAAATTCTAGTTTCATTTATGGTGTACCCAAATGTTTAAAAACCCCAAAGTATTAAGAGAGACTTTGTTTATGACCACTAGATTTAAGGAAAATAATTGATGTGTGGGCGAGAATGATAATGATTGGTTGTTTTGCTGAGTCAGAGATGTAGATAGTGTGACGGGTGTTATATGTGTTATATATTCCCCTATCCTGATTATTATGGATTGACTGTTCCTTGTTGTTGGATTGTGTCGGATTTTGGTGTGGAAATATATTGACGTTCTAGTCAGGCTAATCTCATGTTCTTGATCTGAGTTGTTTTGAAGTCCTGTAGAATAGACATTGGGAGGAAATCAAGTGTAGATATTCGTCTATGGTAAATTAACGTCCCACATACAATTAAAAAGTGAAAGGACTGTTGTAACAAGAAACCCAAGCGTTATAACAAGGTATCCTACGTTTATAAAAATAATACAACAAATATACTGAGAAATTAATTTTTGAAATTTCTCAATAATATCTTTCAATCTAAGGAGCTTCGAATTGTCTTATATAGCCAGTAACTTATTAGTGAATATTTAAAGTATAAAATAATCCATTAGGTCATCTCAATACCGATCAATCAGTTTACTTGCCATTGTAGAGCTGATTATATAGAGTTTATAAGGCATAGTTTTTCTAATCACATCCTTAGACAGTACTCCGCTTAATATCAAAAACAAGCATTTAAATGAATCAAAAGCTGAATTCTTGAACACTTCACCATCTTAATAGTCCTTTAAAATTATTTGCGTAATAGCATGAATTGGCTCAAACTCAGAACTGATACGAAAGATGTGTACAATTATAACCTTATGAATTCATTATCTAAAGCTCGAACTATATGTTCAAACTCGACATATCCATAGTTCAAAACCTTTTTCATTTTCTCACTATATAAGAAGTTGATATTACGAATTAATAATGTATACATTAAGTAGGCGACTAACTCTCGTATTTTGCATACATATTGATTAATTTTACCCTAGTTTTTTCTCATCACCCCTGATTTTCACAAAACTTCTTATTAACTCTTAAACATTTTAAACAAGCCATCGATGACTTAAGATGTCTCATTATTCTATACCACAGTAAATGTGTTAACTTACTATTCATACAATTTCACAGCTAAAAAAACAATTGTGTCTTGAAAAATGTTTTACAAGGAATCGTCTTTAATGTTTTCTTAACAAGGATAATTTTGTAATAAATTTACATAGTAGTAGTGTCTTTGGATATCAGAATAGCGCGTAGTTTTCATCTACATGGTATTTCTAAAATTTGTCTAATCGCAAGATTGTTAACACATCCGTACTAGTTTGCATAGCTAACCAAATGAAGTAATTGAATTTCAATAAAATACTTGAGTTGGTTGAAAGTAAGTAAAATCATCTCGAGTAATAACAAGATTATCGTTTCAGTGATTCCCATGCTGAATCACGTTTGCTACATAGCAAATAAGCGACAGATATGTGATACACTAACGAATTGTATGATTAATATCACAGACTAACCTTAGACAGCTATAAGAAGCCAGAACATACTGAATAGATGTTTCCTCTGACAATGATGATCCTGAGCAGTATGCAACCTAAGACCCCAACAAGAACTATATGAATAGCTTTCAAGCCTTACAACAATCGCCTTACATTTTAGGCCCCTTTAATTGACATCTATAGTTTACATTTTCAACTTAATGGTCTGTAAAGTATTGTGTTTATCTTTTGTAACATTCGATTTCCAGGTAAAATACTCTCAGTAATATCAGATAGATCGAACTTCGCTTTTTTTAAATGTATTTTTGCTTATAAAAAGAGGAGATTTCGGGATTCAAGTTGTTATAAGTTTCTTATATTGAGCTCAATAGTTCTGTGGTGTGGTCTACTTATATCCATATAAGTAGTATATGGTGTGGGTCAGACATAGAATGTATTTTGGCAGAAGACCGATGAGGAAAGAACTGAAATGAAACGCAAACGTCTGGAAAATGCATGAGCAATGGAATAAGAGAAGAAACAGTGAAGATTGAAACAATTGGTTGTTAATTTGCAAATTGACTGTTCATTGTTTGGTAATCAGAATTTATTGAGATAGTCTGTAATCTTTGCTTAAATACATTCGATTGTCCCCAACTAGTGTTTTGTTCACTACATTTGGTGTCGCTGCCAACCAGGAGGAGGAAGGGTGCTGTTCTGCGGACGCCGCTGCGGGTCTGGAGTTGAGGTGCTAGTTGGGGCAGTCTGGTGTGGAGAGTTGGCGCCGAGTGGAGTGTTCTGGCGGGGCGGCGTTGGCTGTAGCGGGTGCTGTCGACGGAGAGGAGCAGTGGGACGTGCGGCTGCTGGGCGGACATCGGATGTAGATGGCTCAGCAGGCCGGTGGAGTACGGGTGTTGAACGTCCCAGGTGCCGGGTGGATGCGGATGTTGGTGCCCCGGCAGGTCGACGGAGCTATGGAGGTCAGCGCGCCGCAGACTCGACATTCTGACGGAGAGTTTGGCACAGACTGCAGTGAAAGAAGATAGTGGCATGGCGAGCAGAACCACCGCATGAACGAATGCTTTAAAGGGGGGACGAGTGTGGTGTGGTCTACTTATATCCATATAAGTAGTATATGGTGTGGGTCAGACATAGAATGTATTTTGGCAGAAGACCGATGAGGAAAGAACTGAAATGAAACGCAAACGTCTGGAAAATGCATGTATTGTGTTTATCTTTTGTAACATTCGATTTCCAGGTAAAATACTCTCAGTAATATCAGATAGATCGAACTTCGCTTTTTTTTAATGTATTTTTGCTTATAAAAAGAGGAGATTTCGGGATTCAAGTTGTTATAAGTTTCTTATATTGAGCTCAATAGTTCAAAAAAACATCACACTTAACTATTTCATAATGAAAGCAGTTTTAGGATTGTGTTTCTTTTGTTTAGAATTCATTGAAATGTTTCTCATATATATACGTAATATGATGATACTATATAGAATGTAGGCATCAATGACTACTTGTATGTATATTTTTTTTTATTTCCATAATAAAGTCATTCAATTTTAGTCTCATTCAGATATCACGTTGGTATATACTTAGTTTTCTTTTCTTTCAAAGAATGCATTAAAACATATTGATTTCTAAAATTTAAAAAAAAACATCATTGAAAGTTGAACATTGAAAACAAACAAACAAACTAGCTTATAATTTATCCACAAAAAAAATATTCAATTTATACAATAATGATATCATTTAGCTTCCTGTATACATGAATATATCTATTCTATATTAATGATTGGTTAATTGAGAAACTTTTATGTGTCACATGATGGGTCATTCCTTAATTGTGTTTCCACCTTTACGGTTTATTATTATTTTTAAAAAAGAATGTCTAAATACATGAACATGGGTGACATTCATTTGCATATAAAATATTGACTTCTGTTGTTATGTTGTTGTTGTTGTTTTTTTTTGAAAGAGTAACTAAAGAAAACATGACTTATTCCTTTTAACTGGAATATATATATATATATATGTCTACATTTTTAACTTGTTTGTTCGTCTATCTATCGATCGTGCTATGTTGATTTGGCAGTTTATATACCTGCATGTATATAGATATATACATTATTGATTTAATTTAAAGTGACGATATAGTTAGTCACAATATATAGAATATGTTATATTTACCTGTTTATAATACAAAGTAGGTAGAATCACAATAGCATCGCTTTGTCACGTTAACAAAAATGTTACATAATGAACTGAAATCTAAATATTTTCTATGTTTCTTATTACATCATTTAATATTATGCGAATAATTTGGTTTGTAAAACAAAATAAAAAAAGAGAAGGGGTTTTTGTGGAGATTTCAGTATTTTCATAGTTGAAACCATGAGTCAATTGAAGCTAGATCACCATGGAAAACCTGGAAGCACTGGACGGCGTTTTGTCCCATTGTGGGACTCCTCCGCAGTGCGCATCCACGATCCCGCATCGCGAGATTCGAACTTAGGACCTACCAGTCTCGTGCCAGAGCACTTAACCGATCGTGGATGCGCACTGCTGAGGAATCCGACAATAGAACAGTGCCGTCCAGTGTTTCCAGGTTTTCCATGATGGTCTAGCCTCAATTGACTCATAGTTTCAACAATGAAAATACAAAAGAAGAGTTTGTACGAATATTCGTCAAGGTTCGGACGAATAGCTTGACCAAAATTGGGTACCAAGTATAAAGAAGTCATTATATGTGGAAAATTATATTTGAAATAGTCTCAGCGATTGAAATTTAAATAATTCCAATGTTTCATCTAGCTAACTTGTCTGGACTTCTTCAGGGTAATAGTCAAAATCAAAACATCAAAGAAAAAAAGAGTTTTGTATATATGAATTGTATAAATGTGTTTATATATCATGTCATATCTTACTGGTTGATGTTTAATAAATTAAGTAGGATAAATGTTTTTAAGTAAATCAACTACAAAATGGGTTTCTATTCACTTAATTTTATCTTCATTACGGCTTCTAAATAATGACCAAACAAATAATTTCATAAAGGAATGATTAACATGTAATTGAATGACTAACAAAGATTTAATCTTCTTTTTGATCGATATAATGAAATGATCTAACTAGAGGATTGGGTTTTCATCATAGTAATTCGATACCTATCCTACGAACTCGATATGCTATCGAGTAATAAAGTACAATCGGTGAATTTGTGTGAATAAATGATTTTTTTTAATTTACAGGGATCCGCTAAAGATTAACATAACATTTATTAATACTCTGTGATTAATCAGTGTAAATATCAAAGTCCTAATGCAAGCTGGGTGCAACCTAATTAGCTTAATGGTAACATACTTTACTGTGACACTGGTTTATCTAGATTCATATTTTACAGGCAGCATCTATTCACATAGGGTTGCAGATATATCTTGCTAATGATCGTCAACTTGCAAGAAACCTATATCTAGTATTATCTGATGATTGCCTTAAACCATCTAACAGTAAAACGTTCCTGTACCTGTCGGTTGCAACTTAAAGTTTACTCACACTGCATCAAGTAAACTCCAAGTTATCTTAATTTGATTTTATTGTGCTCAATTGTTCATTTATATTATCCAATTTTGATCAAAACTGAGGAAGATCAGTAAGCATACTTTTTTCCTCATATTTTCCACATTTTAGGTGCATCCAGTGATAGTTTTTATTTTACTGTCAGTCCAAATGATCAAGATGTTGAAGAAGGACAACCATTGCGTTTGAGATGTGCTGTAACTCCATCAAAAGATATTTATTACTCATGGTTACATAATGGTACACGTTTACAATTGGAAAGAGAGAGTGGTCGACGTTACCTTGAAGTGGATAGTAATTTACAAATTTTACATGCTGATCGTGAGTTAGATCCTGGTACCTATCAATGTCAAGCGTTGAACCGTTCCTCAACTTTCACGACAGCTAGCAGAGAAGCAAAAGTGAACATTTACTGTAAGTTTCATTATGATCAATGGGAACAAAGAAGGGTAGTAGTAGTTTTTATTCTTAGCTGAATTTGATCAAGTGGTAGTCTACTTTATAGTGGAAAATCTTAGTATCTTATCTGTCAAGGGTTATTATTAGGATTTATCAGGTATATCTTAGTGATATAAGCGCTCGGCTTTCAATCATTGGATCAGAATTCCAAACACCAAAGCATCTACTTTGGTTTGTGCAACTGGTTAATATTACTAGCTCTCATGTGAATAGTGTAGCTCAAAGTCGAGTAGATAAACCTGTGTTTGGTAAATCGGTTACATTATCAGGTATCTTGTAAACTTTATTACTACCTTTAATGATATTGATTAATCGTCTAGTAAAATTACACTGGTGATAGTACTATTTTGGAACTCTTCTGTTCATTGTCAAAAGACTGATTTAAAGTTTATGCGCATTTCTTCTCTGAATGGCTTGGATAGATAAATATGAAAAAAGAATGCTAATTTTAACTACCCATAAAACTGGATGTATTTTTTTTGTTCAAAAGGCTATAACTTTCTCACTGTTGAAGTTTGGTGCAGTCGATTATCTGCTATTGGTATATTTTTAAATCCATAAACTTGTCTTATCGTTCTTTTTACTGAAATTAAGAAAACCTACTTTTTAGATATCCGGGATATACATGAAACTAACATTCAGGTCTTCGTAACTCTTTCTTTTAAGCAATATGGTGTCAGATGACAGTCTACAGTAAACAAAATCGAAAATAAGTACCAGCACATGACTGGATCATTCGACTAACTCTTGATATAATACATTCTTTCTTTGAATAAAATACTAGGTGAGGTAGCAACTGCCATCGTTAAACCACAAAAACACCAACGTTCTTAGATCGCCAATTTGACTATAGCTAGGCCTAAGTAACCATTTTATACCCAAACGACTATATCATGAATTACAAGGCCGCAACACAATATGTAATAAGCCTTATTAACTCCATATCTAGGACACTTTGGGTACATATCTGTGTAAAAAATTATCAATTATGGGTGGCAACACAATAAAACAACTGAAGAATTAATACGCAAATAATAAACTGAATTATTCACTGAAGTATATCTATTCAATCTTCATATAGTTCTATTTATTAGTCACCGTAACAACAAGAACAGGAAAACATAGAACTTTATGGATGCAGTTGATTTTCTGCTTTTTGTTGTAATAATAAGCGAATATTAGTCACGTCATATATATTACTAAGATACTCGTTGAATTCCTCTGAACAATTTTGATGTATGTTCTATGCATATGAATGTTTTAGCTACTCATTCAGATCGTTTGATAAAATTTACCAAATGAAACATTATTATTGTTATTATTATCACTTGATTATTTTCTTTCAAGGGATGGATCCAGATGTTCATGTATCCTTAGTTAAACCATCACGTTATGAAGATATTCGTTTAGGTGAAGAAGTTGAATTAACATGTAATGTTAAAGCAAATCCACCATTGAGTCCAGCAAATATTAAATGGTTTCACAATGGAAATGCGTAAGTTATATGCTTATCTACATATATAATACTATATTTTGATTTTGACAACACAATGAATTCTACCTTTTTTAAATAGAGCATATAGTAATAATAATTTTGTCTACTTTGTAGTTTTTACAAGTTTCATTCAATTAAGTTTAAAGTGTAACCTCTAAGCCAAGTTATTCCCTACTTATAATTTTTGTTAAATAGTGTTTAAGGTTAGTGGAAATCTAGAACATCGTAATGACTTTTTTTTGAAACTTGGGGTACTGTCAATATATCATATTAGTTATTACTGGGATCGGATAATAAAATGAAGCCTACTACCTCATAAATCTTATAGCATATATTGTATGGAAAAATCTCCATCCAATATTGATTTTATTTAATGTTATCATTCAAAAAATAAACGCAACTTACAATCAATATCTTCTTTTCCTTTCGCTGTGATGAGATGAATTCCATAAAGTATGGGAAACCATATCATCACCCAAATATTTTGGCATGTGTTGGTACTCATGTAGTGCAATGCCTCGCTAATCTTTCACCTCGATAACCGTTATATCATAAATCGTAACGGTGCATAAAATCAGAAGGCAAAGAGAAGCTTCAACTACAGTTTATTATCAAATGACGCAGGCCACAAAGCTACAGGCACATGAGTAAGTATCAGCGAGCAAGCGCAAGCAAATACATAGGCAAATTTATAGTCAAATTGTATAAGGGCGCAGCAAGACAAAGCAAGAGCTAATAGTAGAATTTGAGCGCATGGGGAGGAGGATGAATCATCGAATGATATTTAAGCAATCAACGTTTTGGCTAGAGTCTGTCATATGCTCTAGTGATCATAAAAGTAGAAAGATATATGCGAATTGTTACTATCCAAATGACAATGTACGTTGAGTTAATAAAAAGGCTTAACCAAAATTAACCATGATCGAAATCGGGTGTAGGATAGTTGCTATACTCAAATGCTTGTTACTAACTTCTTAGACAGCTTCTAGGTTTTTTACATGCTCTGACACTTGAGCCCTGAACAGTAGAGAAAAATAGTGAAGTAAGAATATTTTTACCTCAAAGTTCCTTAATGCATAGAAAAATAAAGTATTTACAGGTTTGTCGGCAAACTTAAACCGCTGTCAACTTTTGGCAACATTAATTTCTGAGACCTCATCATGAAATTTCAGTGGGATCCATAGGCAGATTTATTTAAGAAATATTATAACTTCATTTATTTGTTATGTGGCCTAGCTTACATTGACTCATGAATGCATCTTTAAAATTACTACAATCTCCACCAAATCCCCCATTCTGATCATAAACATTGTGTGCTCACTAGCGACTGGCTTCAAGATGATTTCATAGAGTTCTAGTGAGAAGCCGTGACCAGTGGATTCCAATCAGTGTCGGGAAAAGACAGGTATCTACCTCAGTCAATGGATGGATAGTTCTACAAGATCATGGATCGATTAAAGTTAGACATTAGCACCGTTGGATGCCGGCCCAGTGGTCTAGAAGTTCGCGCGAGTTCGCGCGCGAGACCGAATGTCCTGAGTTCGAGTCTCGCATGTTGGATCGTTGATACTGATTGTTGTCCCATACTAGAATGAAACAACCGTTCAGTCCTTCCATCTTTTCAATCGTGCTCTAGCATATATTGTCTCATGAATTCAACTACTAAAAGTAAATAATTAACTTAAAGTGATTATAAACATTATTTCTACTAACTCGCTTTATTTAATATATCATCTGGAAATTCTTCTTTAATCACGTTTTGATCATATTAATATAATGGTACTAGTTAAGTTTTCTTGGAATTATTTATGTCAATAGTTGAACGTGACAAACTAACAAATTTCTAATTATACTTTAATGACGTTTAAAAAAAATTCATGAAATACATTCCCCTCATTGTTGATTGTATAATGTTAAGACAATAATAATAATAATAATAATAATAATATAATTAATATTAATAATAATATTGCTGAATATTCACATATTCAAGTAAATTTTACAAAAATCATTTGATTTGACATTTTATTTATCGTGGTTGTGTGTATCTATTTACTCGTTGTGTCGACTTTCGTCTTGAAACTGGAACATTTGAAAAGGAATATATAATGAAGAAGTAAAATTAACTTGTTCTAACATTAAGTTTAAAGAACTGAAATGTTTCAAATAGCATATCCAAACAATGTCATTCTGTTTCTTACACTGAACTGCGTCTTATTGGATTATACCCTACATTTACGATAACCTAAACTATTTTGATTCCCTTCTGTGTAATGTATTCACTCATCTGAATTTGATTATATATTTATTTGATCTAATTTCAAAGTGTATATACTGAATAAGGTTGTTCACTGCAATTCTAGTATCAACAGGGATATTTTTGTGACTTACTGTTATTTTATATAAGTGAGATTATGAGTCAGTTGAAGCTAGACCACCATGACCCATGATTTCAACTATATACAAATTACTAAAAATCTCCACAAACAACCCCCTTATCATATGCTCACTAGTGACTGGCTCCATGGGGTATTTCCTGGAGTTCTAGTGAGAAGCAGTAACCAGTGGAGTTCAACCAGGTCTGTTGTGAGATATCAACTCACCGAAGACATTGGTGAATGGTTGCTCAATTTCGTGAATTGGTTTAAGTTAGACATTAACACCGTTGGATACCGGCTCAGTAGTCTATCGGTTAATTGCTCGCGCGCGAGACTGATAGGTCCTGGGTTCGAATCTCGCGGGGTGGGATCGTGGATTCGCACTGCTGAGTAGTAATCCCACGATAAGAAGAAACGGCTGTCCAGTGCTTCCAGGTTTTCCATGGTGGTCTAGCTTCAATTGACTCATGATCTCACTCATATAAAATTACTAAAATCTCCACTAAACTCCCTTCTGATACTTACTGCTATTGTAGGTAAAAATCATAGTATTTCGATGCTATTAATTTTTTTCTTCATAATTTGATATGAGTAATACAAAGTAGCATACATTGAGATGATATTCATATATAGTTATTATACTTAACAACTTAACGAATCGTTTTTCATTCATAGACATTCGATACCAAGTTGCTACGTGCATTTCGCTTTGTATATATGCGTGTATTAAAAGCTATGATTTAACTTTCTTAGCTAACTGAATTACCAATGTATTCCATTCAAATTATGGATCTGTAACAAACGGGAGGAGTGTCTCTGACTCATCAATATAGTTTAATAGTCAAGTAGATAACATGAATATAAAAATAAATGACACAAGGTAGATGACTCCCTTTAATGAATTATTATGAAGTAATTGATAGAATTATGACAGTATAGATGATTCTCCACGAGACTAACAGGCGTAAGTAAGTAAGTAAGTAAATGCTTTTAATGATGTTTGATACAAAAGAATGAACTTGTATCTTAACTTGCTACGTATACATATTTTCGTGTTACAGTTGTAATTTGTAATTTTAAGCTATTACATCCGTAGTCTGAAAAATAATGACAAGAATACATTAAAACTTGTAGCACAAACTGATCGGAAGATTGGTAAAATTAATTTTAAAGATAAAATTACTGATATTTAAATAAAAATATTTATGAAATTCGTTTTATTGCATTCACTATTGGTGTTGTTGTATGTATTGTTCCATTAGTACATTACAATATTGAACTAAGGGAAACTAACTATCAGTAATCATAAGTGATTAAGGAAGGCAATCATACTCTCCAATCTGGTTAGAGGTATTTAATCCATTTTATATAGAAATATTTAACAGTAACAGTTATGGTAATACATGGATCAGGCAAAAATCAATCATAAAAGAATTTTTCTATAGATTCTTTTTTCAGTAATCCTTATTTTACAATAAGTATCTTTAGCTTATCGTGTTTTTGATGGTAGTCAATAGTTGATTTATAGACTTTTAGAAAAGTCGTCTTGTAATATTGGTAATTTTATCTTATTAGTTAGTCTGTAAGCATGTCGACAAGGCTTAGAAAAAATGTATTCATTCTGACAATACAAGTCTCTCATGTGATACAACCTACATTTGAATGCATCTGAAAAAGAAGCTGTAACTACTGCTAACAAACTTACATGAACTTAATGAATTTAATTAGGAAGAGCTCATTACAATGTGACTGCTCAAGTAACCTCATGTTTATAACTATATGTATCTTAACAAGTTATTACTTATTATCAAATGAAAGGCAGTTGAATGTATTTATTTAGTAAGCTGAACTGCATGAAATATTTATTATACAAGTACAACTAACAATTATTCCCCAATAACAGATACATAGAAATTGATAATGTATAGAATAATGACTAAAACAATTTTGAATTTGACTACTAATTATTCATCGACTAAAACAAATTAACTCGATTTTTGAGGATTGATCTCCATCCAGAAAATCCAATTATCAAATTAGAATGCACAGATGATGTAGTCCTGTTTGTTGAAGACGCTGATAAAATCCAGAGTCTTTTGGTAGCATTTAGCAACAATTCCAGGATGTTTGGAATGCGTTTCTCTTCCTCTAAATGCAAATTGTTGCTTCAGGACTGGTGTGCGTCAACACTAGTATTAAGGATAGGGAGTGAAGTAGTCGAACACGTCGACAACTTAACTTATCTTGGAAGTCTGATCAGCCCTAATGGGTTGGTGTCCGACGAAATCTCAGCACGGATTCAAAAAGCTCGTTTGACTTTTGCCAACCTACGTCACCTATGATGAAGGCGAGATATCCGTCTATCAATCAAGGGACGAGTATACTGCGCAACAGTTCGTCTTGTTTAAATTTACCGTTGCGAAACGTGGCCATTAAGAGAAGATATACTTGAGTTACTCGTATTTTATCACAGATGTCTTAGAAATATTGCTCGCATCTGCTGGGATCACCAGGTAAGTAATGATAAAGTTAGACGCAAGGTATTAGGGAATCATAGTAAACCAGTTGATGAGAATGTAAATCTCCATCGACTAAGATGGTCGAGCTACTTATTATGCATGCCCAACCACCGATTACCACAACGCTGATTAGTGTTGGAGACGGATGGAAGAAAGCTAGGGGTTGGCAAACCAAAACGTGGCATCAGTCCTTGAAGTCACTATTTTCTGGTCTGAGCCATGTTGGTAATTGCAGACTACGTGGTTGTGATCCGCATGACGATTGTAACCAATGGTTGGAGACTCTGTGTGACATGGCTCAAAATCGATCACAATGGCATAGGTGTTTACACTTTCTGTCTTCCCTTAAACTATGAGATTACTTTATACCTTACTTTCTACGAACTAATTCTTTCTTCCTATACTGTATCCTTATATACAACTTTCTTTTATGTATTACAACCATCGAAGTAACTACTTCTATGAATTTGGTGTTCATTTTGTTGTGCTAATGAGGTGTGGCATCTTGAACCGGATACATATATGTGCCTGGTCCTACGTTGTAGCTGACTAAACGAAACATGTTTAGAGAATAGAATTGTTTCACACTATTGGTTTAATAAACTTAATATATATATATATGTTTTATGTAACAATCTTATCAAACTATCTAATCGATAATATTATAATTTATCTATTAATTTATTAATAATCTCAATATAGTCTAACAAGAAACGGATATAAAAAACTATAAATAAAAATAATTTTTCAAATATTGATTTTTTTTCTTTATTATTAATTGTACTTTGTTTATTTTTCATTGTTTAGTTTTTCTATCTCTCACTCTATTCAACCTTATCTATAGTATACTACTATATATCCACTACCTATAATATTATTATGATCATTTATCCTTTAATTTTCTTTTCCAATATTTTAATTCTTATATTTGTTATTGTTGTTATGTCTTATCATCATAACAATATAAGTTAAATAATAATGTCAAGGAAACTTTCTACTTTATTAGGTTTCATTTGATGTAAAGTCGGTTTTATGTGAATTTATCACATAATCATCTATTATTATTTGGTGTTTGTTATAACAATGACAAAACAGGCAGGCGACTCCCAAATTAATAAAAGATATCTGTTTATTGTAATCTTAGCATATATGTATATATATAGGCGTACATGCATCCACATCATTTCTGTATGCTTACTCGATCATCTAAATATTTACTAACTACTACTTATAAATTCACTTTCCCTCTATCTGTCTCCGTCTTTTTCTCTCTTTTCTTTTGCTTATCTACACCTGTCTATCCTTTCTATGGTAGAGTTATTCATATGATGATTAAGAATATTTACTGTAGTTTACTAGTTAAGGTGTAAACTCCTCTTCAACATGTCTTCTTTGTAATTATTCAAGTGGAAAATAGACAAATAATTATTATAATGAGGACAGCAAACAACAGGTTCGTATGACAAATGGCTATTAAATTCTATTCACAGACTTAAACGCATAAAAACCTACTGTGTTAATAATGTTGGATAACAAGTTGAACAAAATTCTAACTTCATTATCACAAGGGGGTTTTGTGGAGATTTCAGTAATTTTATATAGTTAAGATTATGAGTCAGTTGAAGCTCTGGCGCGAGACTGATAGGTCCTGGGTTTGAATCCCGCTAGGCGAGATCGTGGATGCGCACTGCTGAGTAGTCCCACAATAGGACAAAACGGCCGTCCAGTGCTTCCAGGTTTTCCATGGTGGTCTAGCTTCAACTGACTTATGATCTTAACTATATAAAATACTAACTTGTTTAAGTATGGTAATGGACATAGACTTTCAGTTAGCTTCCAACTAAGGAATAAAATCATTTAAATTGACGAGTATTAGTAAATTCTTGTGATCTTGCGTCGGAATTCTGATTAAAACTGTTACAAAACCAAGATTATGATTAATTTAAAATATATTCGTTTAAATCGGAACTAATAATCAAATCATATTTCATTATTGAATACGGTGTATTAAACTGTAATAAGGATGGACAATATCCAATTAATTTTCATTACACTATACTAGTTACTCCACTAAGTTTTCTCCCTAGTTTTGATGAGATGAAGATTTTGGTGAATAATGAACTCGACTATCTGTTTGGTCTATATATCATATTGTTATGAGAAGAATATGACTGGAATTAAGAGAATCCAATGGCATGTTGGTCTATCTGTTGGTTTGTCGCTTCATTAATCGGTACATTACAACTGACGGTTAATGGGACTCAATATTGTCAGTGTTAATGATTATCGACATGGATATTTATGTAAAGATTTCATAAAACTTCTCAATATCAATTTCCTAACAGAGAATAAATGAACTATATATTCACACACAGTTGATTACAGCGGACTTCTTTTCAGTAGGGGAGGAAACTAAAAATAGCCTGTATAATTTATTATGGAAGATTTTAGTAGTTAACTGATTTTAACTGTCATACTGTAACATGAAACTTACTGTCAAACTATGTAACTGACTGAGGAAATTTATTATATTTTTCCAATACTTACTTATAAATTTCGATCTAATTGGAAGATGAAATTGAGCATGAAACAAACTATAGATACATACATGTTATCACTATGATCGATTTATTTCATTTCTACTTTAAATTTATTTTGTTAGGCGTTTACCAAATACAGAATTTCGAAGTAATGGAAATTTACGTATAGCAGTTTTTGGTATTGAACACACAGGAAGTTATCATTGTCGTGCTATACATGCAGCTGGTAAATTAGACAGCAGGCCACCATTTTTAATTCAAATGACAAGTTAGTGACAATTTTATTATTTTATTTCTGTACTATTCAGATCATTTCTATGCATAAATTACTTATAATTCGTTTTTGTTTATTTAAAATGTATAGTAAGATTCTTAAAACATAGCTCACTCGATTTTTATTGTTTACTAACCACCATCAAATAACAGGGAGTTGAATAAATTTATTAGGAAGTAATAGAAACTAGAAAATTTGAAAATTGAATAACATCTTGGTTTTAAAGGTTTATGTTTGTTTGTTGTTAATATTCAACATATTAAATTTCATTAGTATCTCTTGGTACATAAATACCTGAGAAAGATTCTTCAGTGTGTTGCTCTTATCCACTACAAGTGGTTCACATTTTATTTATTGTTAGCTATGCAATAGATGATGTGTATTCTATCTTCAACCAAGCTTACTTGGTGAAAAACGCTCTTGAGTTTAAAACACTGGATACTGTGTTAAAATCTCGGTGATAACATCAACTCTATGTTACTTGACTAGTCTTAAATAAAATGGAATATTTATCTGGTATTAGACGGTTCATGAAATGATATTCAGTGAATTGCAAGTACTTTTTTCGATTTTGCATGAAAAATATTATAGTAGTAAAAGTATTATGTTGTATTATAGTTTTCTATTGCCTTATGAAATTAATGATGAGTACAATTTGCAACAGAGATTTTATTGAAATGTTTTACCTTCTGTTATACAAATAGAGAGCTCTAAAAGAATCGAATTCCATGATAAATGAAACATGAATAGACATTGACAGAGATTATACATTTAACTGATAAGATCAAGAAAAAAATTTGTTGAACATTACATTTCTAACACTGTTACAACCAACTTTCATACCTGTCTTCATAGTTATAAAAAGCTTATCAACAATATCCATCATAGTAACTAATGAAATTTTATTCAATGAGATGTTTTGTTTTAACTATTTAAAATATGTAAAAATTTAATTCATTTATCATTTTCATTTAGTAACTGAGTTTATCCATTACCATTGTTCATATCATAAAGAGTACTTTTTTTTACAGTTTTGTATATGCATAATTAGTATACGGGTGTAGTTGAATATACATATAATATTGACGTAATCAATCATAAAATATTGATTATATATTATACAATTTACTTATAACAAAATTAAATTTAAATTGAAAAGACATTTAAATCAAGTCACTAATTTCAATCAATATCTATGGATGAAAAAAAATTTAGTTTGATTAAAAACATGAATGAGGTTTTTGATGGAGTTTCGTTCTCTGAGCTGGTTGGTTTGGTCGTGGAGCTTTCATCATTCTTCTGAACGACATCATCAGCACAAACTTCGGGTAGAAGTGAAGTGTTTGAATTTCTCCACATGTGATTCACAGCTTGTCTTGTGCACCTCGATGTTTATTGGTTTTTGTTAACCTTAAGGTCAACAAGATGATGTTGTTCAGAAGGACGATGAAAGCTCCACGACAAAACCATCCAGCTCAGAGAAAACGAACTCCATCAAAATCATCCACTTGAGCTACAAATCTTCACTATCTGAACGAGGTCAAACGTTGAAGTACATAAAATAATGTTAACACTAAAAACCAAAAAATAATTATAAATGAATGATAAAATGAATTTTTGAGTCACTTTGACAGAAATTGCTCTAAACATTTATGCTTTCAATCATAGTTTATAAGTAAAAAATGTAACCTAGTAAACAATAATTTTGTACTTTCAACTCTTAATGATTTTGTGTAACAGGTGCTACGTTTTGATCTGAAAGCATTTAGCTTTGTCCAGTTCACTTTTATAGTTGTCAAGATAGTTCAGGAAATGCAAGTGCTGTCTAGGTATCAATAACACATTTTATAATCCCCTTAGTCAATGAAAGTTTATAAACTCATCAACTGATATATTATTTATACTTTGTATTTAACCTGACTACAACTTACTCTACAATTTCAACTTACGTTGCCAATAATTCTACAACAAATACAACCAAGTGTTTTCTATCTACGTTAATCGTTGTATTTTTATAGACATTTATTTGCGTATATAAAATAATACGGATGAAACTTCTGCATAGTATACACGCCCTTTACACATATGCGGCAGATATGTCACAGATGACTTCATACATTTTTTTTCCTGTGAGGCAATTTCACTTACAAATGTAAGAAAAAGGATGAAAGAATATAAAAACAATAAATTCACGTTATTATTTAGTTTAGTGACTATGTCACATTGTTTGAACTAATAGAAATCTATAGTCACATCTGATCACACAATGGAAGTGTACTTACCATCTGCCAATCGATATTTATATATCCGTTTAGTCAATTATTCCATTAAAAACGTGAACATACCAATAATACTATTATCTAATGTGTTAGAAAATGAACAATCAAATTTTCGTTTACCTCTATGACATATTGATTAGAAAACATTTATTTCAACCTGACTAACAATATAGGCAAACCTACCAGTTGATATTGAATTATACTAAACCCACTCTTTCATCTTTTTTAAATCGGCTACTTTCAAAATTATCAAATTTCACTTAATCTACTTTCCATTCTGTTGTTGATTCAGTAGATAACAAGTAGATAGATGTACTACAATGTAATCATAAAGTCAGATATTGTTTTTTTTTCTGATCGGTGTGATAAATTACTAAAGTGAATAGTCATACTAAAAAATTGTATTTAAATCTTTATTGACACAGTGCTTGTTTCAATTTGTTTAAAATGACTGTATTTTTTGAAAGGCGCCATGTATAATATTTTTTATTGGATCTAAATAACATTGGAACAATGTTTCTTTCTGGTACATTGATATAATTGAAATTCAGTCGTTGCTAAAATACATTCGATTGTCCCCAACTAGTGTTGTGTTCACTACAGATGTACTACAATGTAATCATAATGTCAGATATTGTTTTTTTTTTCTGATCGGTGTGATAAATTACTAAAGTGAATAGTCATACTAAAAAATTGTATTTAAATCTTTATTGACACAGTGCTTGTTTCAATTTGTTTAAAATGACTGTATTTTTTGAAAGGCGCCATGTATACTATTTTTTATTGGATCTAAATAACATTGGAACAATCTTTCTTTCTGGTACATTGATATAGTTGAAATTCAGTCGTTCGTTCATCATCTAATTCATCTTCCATTCTTGTTTAGATGAACACAATTCAGTTATCTATTATTATTATTAATAACATTATTTTTACTTTCAACTTAATTTATTGACAGTTACTAGAACTGTCCTAAACAGAAATCAATAAATTGTCACATCATCTACCCTACTTATTACTTGGAAGTCATAAAACATGTAGTTTCCATATGAACAGTAAAAATTAGTAATTCAACTTCATGTTAATCCAGATGATTATGTTTGGAATTTTACAGTTAAAATTTGGTTTATTCAACCTTCAGTGTGTAAAAGTTTGTTTGAATGACCATAAGTCAACGTAAAATATATCATCATCTGTTCCAAGTGTAAATAAGATCACTTCTAATGGATTTCATGTTGTACACATTCAGCTTTTCTTCATTAGCATTAGTAGAAGGTAAATTATGTAAAATATGGTTTATCACTAACGTATTTAATAGTTTTGTACAATTATCACCAGCAAATACTGTATGAAGTGAAAGAAATTCAGTTCACATACTCTATAAACTCGTTAACAATATGCTTTCTGAAATAGGATGCTATCACAGATTGAATCACTGATGATGAATGTACCACTGAACAGTTATTTTATCTTAGTTTAGTACTCCACACCATTGTTCTCCTATGGAATCTACAAGAGTTCAAACCTTAAACATTTATGTTTAGAAATTGCCTAGTTAAAATCAAGTGACTTTGTTTACAAAAAAGGATGGTTCATTTCCAAAAAATGAATGAAAACGAAATGAATTAAATCTTCGTCATCACCCCACAATATTTTTATTCGTACTTTACGAAAAATATATTCACAAGAAACTGAGACATGTAAATAATAAATGGTGAAGCCTAAAGTTAAAACTCAGCATTTTCACGATTACTTTTTATTAACAAAGTTTATTATGAAATCACCAAACTCATTATTGACATATTTCAAGAGTATTTCACAAGTATCACTGAATCATATCGACTAGACTAATGTAGTATTGACGATACTACAGTAACTGACCGGTGCGAAACGAATTAGTTTCAAAACTGTCTTGGTCTACGGTACATGAAATTAAATAAATTCTACATGTTTCAATTCACATGCGATCTGGATTCAGTCATAAACGTAGTTATTACATCCTTTAGGTGTTGAATGAGAAACCTTGTTCTTATTGTTTCGAATAAAACTTGATTTATTTAATCAGCTAACCTCTTTTGTTAGTTCATTTGGACTGTCATAAAGTGTCGCTGTTTATTTTTTAATAAGTAAGTTTTATATTTGAGGGTGGTAGTGTTTCTTAGATTTCAAGTTTAATCTATCCTTTTAATCCATTGACTTCGAAAGTCTTAAAACTCACTTTTGATCAAATTGATTGTTTTCTGCGTAGATTTAGTGTTAATCTAATACAATGTAGTCTAGAATAGCCATAACCAGTGATCATCAGAAGAAATTATAACTGATGAATACATGTATGTTTTTCTCATGTCTGTTGCATTATTCACATGTATTTCATTGAGTTGTCTTCCTAACGATGTTATTCTGTACTACATAACTGAAGTTGTAGTTCAATATGATCTTTGCTTAGAAAAATGACACTTTCCTACAAAGGCATTAATTGTCGGGATATCCACAACATAACATGACATAAAATGTGGACTCAGTTGATTAAATGACTCAGCTTAGCAACGTCATAGGAATTACTCATCAGTGTCACAATATGACAATAAATCCCACTGAGATAATAATAGTCCAATCGTTTTTAGGGTGTATGGTACGATTGGGTAATCACCAGATGACAAATTTCCATGCATATCAACCGTTAATTTACTTGACAACATTAATTTTTTATTTGATTCCCATCAACCTGCTGACTAATAACAACTATTTTTTTCATAGATTAGGTTGACGCTAGACATTTACATTTTTCTAATGTTGATTGGCTTCTGTTTTTGTTTTATTTTCATTGCTTGTGGTTTTCAGTTGATACCTCAACGTCATCCTAGAAATCCGATTCTATACACAAACAAAGCTTTACATCATATGAGTAATCTAAAAGCACTAGCTCAAAGTCTATTGATAAAAATGTCTGGTAGGATACTAGAAGATTTTCAAGTGACAATTTGATTTAAATAATACAACTGACGAGGAAATGAAATAGTTGTATAAAATTTATATTTTATTGAATTACATCACCAGGAGATTATGCTTTACAAATGAGATAAGAACTCTAGAAACACTAAATCGATTCTGAACTTTCCTCCTCTTTACTAGGCAGAATGTATCACATCAAATATTTCTGTCTGATACATTACAAGTCAGTTTAATAACATTCAACATATAAAAATATAAGTACCTAGTAACAGAGTTACATGATAACTATTAGTTTCTCTCTCCTAGTTCATTGGTAATCCAAAACAAAAGTTCGTATTTAAGTCAAAAATTTCCAAGGCCGACTTACGCATCCGTTAACTACTCAAATGTATATAGCATAATAAGTACTCAAAACATTTTTAGTTCCCAGATAGCTGTTATGTATAATAAATATTTCTAATTTTTTCACCAGAATCCCAACAATATATATATATATATATATATATTATACGCTTTTCTCTTTTAAAGGAGTATTTAAGTAAGTATTTACCCTAGCAGTGACCATTATTCCTTCACTATGTAAGCGATGCATAACCCAATTAAATTATTTATTGGGAGGCCATTAGATAGTCTATAGAGATTTATTTACTGACCTTGCTATCATTGTGAAGTCGATTTAAATCACTTATCATCGTCAGTTGGAAAATTATTGGGAACTAGAAATCATTGGATGGATCCAAATAACTCTGCCCTAATAAAAGTAGGTTCCGGTCCATGTAACTATAGTCAGGATAAAATCTGTAGGTATTAATGAGATTTCTTGGCTGCTGAAGTCTAATGATGTAAACAGTGAGGTAGTGGTCACCTATGATATTCGACGATGGCCACGAAACACCAAGAATTGAGTGAAATAAGTGAACTGATGCACCTTAATGTATGAAAGTGAGTATTTCCTACACTCAACTTAACGTCATTTATTTCCTAGAATGTTTAGGGACACTTTAGCCTAAAACAATCAGAAATTATGCAAGAAATGAAATTCTAGGTAAATTACATGTACAAGAATGATACAGTAGTAAAAATTGACTTTTATAGATTATATAAGGAATTAGTTTGTGGTATAACAACGTCACTTTCACTAAAATGTTGAGTGAGATACAAGTGTTAGAACTAAGCAATGAGCATGCGCCAGAGATTAAAATAACATTGATCAATAATTTCAAATAAATTGAACATTGGGTCAAAAGATATTAATGTGTAAATTTTTTGTGATATCACAATTAGTTTCATTTACGCTGAAGAGGTGACTTACAATAAGTCACGAAACATATATATATATATATATTGTATTATCCAAAACTGTTTAAGTTATCTTTAGACTTAGTGTTTAATTCTCTTCCATCATGAATGAATCAGGGAGTAATTGTTTTCATTAACTGTTTCTTCCTCAATTCTAAAACTATTCAATCAAACCAGAACTTGATATTTTTTAAAATTCAATTTTAATTGAGAGAGTTACTGTTCAAACATTGATGCACAGTTTTATATGATTGTAACAGTCTAAATTAAAAATAGATTAAAATATTGAAACCATTCTGAGTGTTTTTTTAATTTAAAAAAAAAGCAAAATCAGTGGTTCATAAGATTAAAAAAATTGTGTAGTTTAGTCAAACCAACGTTTATATATTTTTGATATTTAGACCTTCTAAATTGTCCTACAAAAAAGAATAAAAGGATGGAATTGTTGTAAAAATCAATTTACAGCTTGTGAATAGAATAGGATTTTTAGTTTCATAGTCTATTATTATTATTATGTCACACGTGTTATCAGTAATCATAAAAAGGCAGAGAATAATTGAAACCTCAATACGCAATGGTAATTGAGAACTTCACATCAAGAGAGTACACGGAGTGGAAGCCACGGGTCTTTTATATTAGAAAATTAAAATTCACGGGGGTATGTACAAAAGGTAAAACTAGTTTATAAAATAGTCCTATGAATCATCTTGTAAGTTCCATGTATGCAGGGCTTGCTCTTCTTCTTTCAAAGAGTTTATCCTTGTTCGCCCTGTAATAGAAAGAAAACAGAATCTGTTAACAAAACCATACATGGTGATTTTAACTCTCTTACAAATATAATTGTTATTTTACCCGCCTTTATGATGTATACATTTATTAAAACTACAATCAATATTACATTTATAAATGTAGACTTTATCTTATTGTTAGAATTTTAATACACTTTGTAATTTTCATCACTTTCAGTTATCAGTAAATAAAATCTATGAAATTACTTAGTTTTTATTTATGAAAAGTTTGCTGAAAAAGGAAAAAGAACGAACAAACACTTACCCACTGAATTGATCATTGAACTTGAATATTTATTATTAAAAAAATTAATATCCATATTACTTTTGAAAAGAATTGGATTTCAATAATGAAATTTTTACTGGACTTTTTTTATAAAATGATAATAAATAAAGCATTGATCTTGTTACTATGTTCATATAGACTAGAAAATGAAATTGATTTCTTTTGGGATATGTAAAGAAACATGAGATCCCATTCTCAATAGGTATCATATTCATTCAACGTATATGTTCATAACAATTCATTGTGAATTCCATGTTTATATTTCCACTATTTTTAATTAGGTATGATATACATTGACTCATCACTAAATGTTACTGGAATATATGTGTACATCAGTCATCAGTTTATGTTCTCTCTCTATCTCTTGTCATGTAAATCTCGGTTCCTTATTCCATGTTCAGTTATTATCGTTTCATTTACATATCTTTCGAGCTAGTATACAAACTAAAAACTTGTCTCTTGTAAATGATGGTAGCCAAGTACAATTTATTTCGAACTATTTAAGATAGCTCAAATTATTTGTATTATCTGTATGTTGTTAAAAGTTTTGATAGACAATAACTTAACAATAGAGTTAAAATTTTCAATTTTATTATCCTTGTTAATATTTTCTAACATTATTGACGAATGAAATACGTTGACATCTTTTTTCATCTAAAGTATTCTGTGAGGTATTACAATTTCCCTATTGAATTATATGATAAGATGAATTCATCATGAAACTAATTATTTAATGTCAAGTTTGTTAAATTATTGACATATTAAAATGTAATTGTGTATGACTCAGTGAATGCTTTCGTATCCTGATGTACGAAATAAATTTTGTCTTTTCCTTATTCTGCATACACATTGTCATTGTAGTATTTTGATTTTATTGATCAGTGGATACGTTTTCGAAATTATACGAAAGACATTTTTATCGTGAACCAGTAAACCACTGAGAATAAAAACCCTCTGAAAAACCTTTGTATTAACTTGAAACACCTTAAAACAAAGAACCCGTCCTTTAAACTTTCCCATCTCACCATGAAAGTGATGCTTTCAAACCACAGAACTCAATGTTAATCCTTATTAAGTTCAGTCAATTTTTGATGTATTGCTTTTTATGATTCTTCAATGTAAACTGGCCAGCTACTTTTGTACCACTGATTTGTCCAATCTTACATGCCAATGCGCCTCAGTATAACTTTAAAACATCTAATTCAACGACATTTGATTTTCAGTAATTTTCTAAATCATATTAATTTGAAATGAAAGTGGATTTTAACCATATTTTTTTTACCCTATTCATTCAAATTATGTATTTGTATTTTTATTTAGACTTATACTTAAGAATCTATAATGAATTCATTGACTGTCCAGTATCTTAATTATCTCATTTCAATCTCTTATTTGTTCTTTTTAAATATGTGATGTTTGAATGCCTTCGTGCATCAATTCAGTAGTTATTTATGTAATAATAGTCATAATAATAATAATAAGTGAATTTGTTTTATTATTTTACTTTCTATAACATCAATCTGAACAAGTAAGTAGTCTTTTCGAAAATAACAAATCCTTTCACTTTTCTTTAAAACAATTAAACATAAAATTTTCTGAAAAAATTTTTTTATCAAAGAAAAAATTCTATGAATCAATATTGAAAGTTGCGTATACGAATTGAATTATTATTATTTCTTAACTACTTACTATTTCTGTTACTAATAAGAATAATATTATTAAAAACATGATAGGTAGGTCCTGGATTCAAATCTCGCGAGGCAGGATCGTGGATGCGCATTGCTAAGGAGTCCCACAATGGAACAAAACGGCCATCCAGTGCTTCCAGGTTTTCCATGGTGGTTTAGCTTCGATCGACTCATGGATTCAACTATAGAAATTACTATAACATCCTTAAAACCCCTTCTGATATTAAATTGTTTTTTGTTAGCTTCAATTTTTCTGAGGCAAATATTTTAGTGTCAAACTATACATCCTGATCCATACTCTCCTGTAACATTTACTTGAAAAAGATAAGTAGGTTAAATCGATCAGTCGAAAATTCATACAATCCATTTCATTATTATTAGAAAGTAAAAGTTCTAAAAATCTGTACAGTATATCACCTAACAAAAAGCTTAACTTTCGGATTTGTGAAGATAATCAAAATTTAAACAATACACTGAACATTAATTAGGAATAATATATTTGTGAAATCTCAGCGAATGAATTTGTAGTAAATCCAACGTTTCGCCTGGCAATCTGGTCCAAACTTTTTCGGCGCTCAAATACTGTGAAACTATTCGCTCTAATACACTAAACAGATTCAAACAAAAGGCAACCGTTTTGCATTTTGCTGGTTGCTATCTTGACTACGGTTACATTGAAAAACTTTTTCAGTCACCATACATCTATTCCAAGAGTATACTAGATAACTTTTAATTCGAACATAGTTGATCTGATTAGTCACTTCTTTCTCACTTCAGTTGTTAGTTTTCCCATCATTAAAAATTGGATGCCAACAAACTATTAAAGTAGAACAAAAAAAAATTCATTCCATGAATTATTTTCTATACTTTCATCAATAACTCATTGATGATGAAAAAACAAAAAAAGGAAAAAAAAGTTGGTAAAATGTTTCTTTTTTCCGTTTTTTGTTCATCCTCTATTCGTGGTGTATTTTGTAATTCACCCTAAAAATAAACAAACAAGCAAACAACTAGCAACATTGGTAAACTTAGTCCTATACTATTGAAAAGCTAGTACACACTACTAATACATACATATGCATGCTTAGATGGAATAAATTTGGTTTGTTAAAATTTATACAAAAAGAGAATATTTGAGGCATACTAACCTTTTTTTCTAATTGTTCGCATTTGTCATAAACATTATCTATTTCTTTTAATAAACAAAACTTAAATAAGGTTAGAATTATTCAAATAAATTGTACAAAAACAAACAAATGTCAACTGTTCAACAATTCAATCTTTCATTTTTATCAATTGGAGAATAAAATAACCTTTTTTTATTTTTTTGTTTATTTTGAAACATACAGCTGAAAAAAACGGCGGGAAAAATGTTTCCGCTGAGTTTTAGTTAAAATTCATTGATATGTAGTATTTATGTACCGTCAACTAAACGGTACTTCATTATTATTAATGGAAGATAATAGTATTCAATTAATTAAATATATATGCTTCATTTGTTTGCGCGCTCGCTTGAGCGCGAGTGATTCACTCGTCAACGTTATTGAGTTATTTAAATAATTTCGTTACAAATATTTTAGTTTGACTGACTTAAAGTTAGTCGTATCACTAGTTTGTTCAATGTGTGTTATTTACTAGCCTGTTTGACTTACATATTCTATATCAGATTTGATCAATAAGCTATTTGTCGATTGTAGTTGAATGAAATTTCCCCATATATTTATATGATTTATTCTAATCCTTTTATCTTTTTATTAGATGACGATCCTCCAAAATTAATTATGGATTTGGTGAATCATGAATTTTCAAAATTTGTTATGCGTGGCCGTTCAGTTGAATTGGAATGTCCTCAACCAGGTGTACAAAAGTCAGCAGATACTATAACTCCGATTACAGTATGGGGATTAATGCCACGTTTAGGAGAACAACAACAACCTGTGTAAGATATTGATATGGAATTTAGCTTTGTTTACTTTCTACTACAATTTATAAGTAATAAAATAAGTTCGACAGTCAAGTAACAAATGACAATTTTTTGGTATACTGGTTCAGGTAGATCCATTTACGATGGAAGGATTCCGGTTTAATTTTTAAACCTAAACAGTGAATTTATGACTTTAGTGTTTAGGTGTTAGATGATTGAAGGTCGTCAACAGGAAATTCTGGTTCGTTTCATGCTACTTGGCACTCACCAAAAAATGTACTTGTAATATTTATTAATGAAATTCCATCAGCACTAAAATTACTAGACAAACATAACATTATTCGCTACTCAGTGATCAGTCAGTTGTAGCGTTAATTTTTATAAAGCCTAGGAAAACAACTTATCTACCATCCGTAATCATGTTCAGTTTAACTTTTGTATGAATTGATGGCATATAATAATGAGAAAAATTAAGATGATTTTATACAATTTCACATTACTGGATAAGAATTAACAAACAGTTTACTTATATGCCAAGGATACTGACGTTATCTATTTGAACAGACATCAAAGTTAACATTATTCTTCTATTTTATGCTTTAAGGTCTGATGATTTATTCACACACAGGATAGTTTTTTTATCTAAAGAATATAGGGATACGGAGGAAATGTCTTTATAGATTCTGTATTTCCCTTTAAACAATATAAATGATGACCATTACTGATTACTAGATTTTATGTACCAGTCAGTTCTAATTTAATTTCTTTTACTGTTAAAATATTCGTTAATTCTAATCATCAGTGAAAGGCTAACAGAATATTTTTCTTTGTACTTTCGAATTTTATTGTGTTATGATGAGTTTCGAAATGTTGTTTATAAATTAAAAATACCATTGCAAGTTATTTTAGATGTTGCCAAACTCAACGTTTAGTGAAACGTTTCAGCATTTTCATTGCCACGATTGTAAGAGATTTCAGACAAATTTATTTCATTTAATCATAGATTTATTTACTCACCTTTGAATTGCATTTAATACGATAGAAGTTCAATGATTATCTTCAGCTATTTAGATTACATAGAACTACACATTAATTGTAATTAGAAAGTTAAAAAAAAGCTCAGTCTAGGTTTACCTATTTGAAATGATGCGAGTTAATATAAATGTATCTGCCTGTTTTATCCCTTGAATATCTTGACTTCTACTACTGTTTAATATGTATTTTTTGGTCCGAAATCGTATTTACATTATCATGTTCATTTTAGGACTTTTTTGTACGTTGCTGAATTTTGTAGTTTTACATCATTTAGTGACTTTAGGTAAACAACCATTAAAAATTAATAACGACTGTATGGTCGCTTTATCCTGGTAAGCAATTTTTTCAGTAATAGAATGAAACAGCTAATCAGTACTTACTGAGTTTCACTCGTTATCCAGCTAAAGTCAGGTCATAATGTAAAGCTTAAAAAATCCTATATTTACATATCATTTCTAGTAAAATAAATCTTTATTTTACCCTTCATCTTAGAAGTTTTCTCTCACCGTGATAATGTGTATAATGTGCTAGTTTGAACTGATGCACATCTATCCTAGATCCTGTATTGTTTCTAATAGATTATAAGACCTAGATCTCGTTATTACAGTATAAATAAAACTAAAATAAATCTAATAAGCAAGCATAATTATTTTTAATATTCACAGATATAAAGTTATATATCTGGAATTTTACAAAAAATTGTGCGAAAAAAACAAGCAACATTTATGTGTTTCAACAAGATGGATTAGTATCAGAATGGGAATTTGTGGATATTGTAGTAATTTTAATACTTGAATGCATGAGTGGACCTAAGCTAGGCCACCTCTGAAAACCTAGAAGCACTGGATGACTGTTTTGTCCCAGCATGGGACTCCTCAGCAATACACATCCACTATCCTGCATGCGAGACGAAAACCCAGGACCTTCGATCTCGTGCGCGAATGCCTAACCGTGACAAAGAAAACAATCAATATTTATGCATTATAACAAAATGAATTGAAATATACATGATATTTAAATTTTAAGATTGAGTTCCTTTTTCTCAATAAAAAAGAAACTTTTTTCAAAAAAAATCTATTTCTTCACTTTGAATTTCAGTTCAACTTTAAGAGACATTCAATTTGCAGATCAAGATACAAAATTAGTTATCAATAATTTTGACATACATCATGTGAGCTTTTACACATGTGAAATTAGTTGGCCCGGTTCACCAGATCGATATATTTTTCTTTTTCAAGTTGAACTAGCTGGTGAGTTTTTGAAAAAAAGAAATTAATAATTTGCTTAATAATATTGTTAATTTTATTCCTTTAATTCCAAAAGTAATGATTTTTAGATGTTCGTTGCCTGTTTAATAAACAAGGGAACGGAAACACGGAAAAACCTCTTAGGTATTTCACTAAATGTTGATAACACACAATAGACATAAAACGTTTCCTTTTAAAATAAATTAAATGTTTCAGTGAAAGCTGTGTAGATTACAAGGATGGTCTAAGTCGAGTACTATCATGTTGATATAAACAGAAAACGTAAAGCTACTTTTGTGCTTTTTGATTCCCCAATCACTGTCCAAATGATCTGAATATTGAAAAATAGTCTATGAACGTTATTGTGGTAGAACACTTGATGTTAGAAAAATAATGGACCATGAAGCAGCTGAATAGCCTGACTTGTATGGACGTCCGATTGGACTGGTGTATTGACAGGAATAAGTAGTATAATAAAGTGAATCAGATAAACGTATCATAAAATCAAAAATGAATATTTTTATGACCATATTTCGTCTATATTATGCATTGGACAGAAGTAATAGACATACAAAGAAATTCATCCCAATGTCTTGGGAATTCGCCAAAACGTCAATGTGATCTATTCGATCAATTTTTTTTACTCATCTAATCTTCATTTGATATATGGATAATAATCAAAATAATTAATTAATGGATGATTTGAATAAAAAGAGCTGAGAATAAACATCCGAGTATGACCCGAAAATTCGCTATTATATATATATATATATACCGAATAAAAAATAAATTATTTACATTGAATTCTCGGGTTACTATAATACTGGAAAAAGGTTTTGATTACTAGCATATATCAAATAAAAAACTATTGAAAACTGAAATCAATTAGATGGATGTTTTGTTTTTATTTGAAAATGTTCAGTAGTACACACTACTAATAATAATATCAAACACTGGATCTAATTGCAAGGTCTATCGAAAAGGAATATGGAATCAATTAAAAACTAAGTTTACAGTTGCCTACTAGTTACAACGAGTATGAATCTTGGCATATTATGAGTTTGTTGAAGTTAAAATTGTAGATTGTAGGATGTTTAGTGAGCGTAGCTCTTATGTTTGAAACTAGATTAAGACAACACTTGCCAGTTTTCGATTTCTTTCCAGATTATATCCCCTTATGATAATAGTGGAGCTGTAATTTGAGGAACAAATTATTTAAATTTAAACAACATGATTGTGAGTTCAAAATACGCATCACTTACCACGTCGTTCATGTCAATCAGTTATAAGTAACACAGAGCCTAGCTTAAATTTGGAACAGTCCAATTCACCACACCATATTTCAGCACAAAGGAATTATATTATTAAGATAATTGCCAAAAGAATAGTAAAAAAGAATACGTATAGAGATAATTCAAAAGAAATTCTGATATGAACATTCAGATGGTTTTAGTGGTCAAACTCGAGAACTATTTACTTAGTTAAACAGAGAGCTAAAAACGTTTTTTTAAATTTATCATATAAAGTTACCATAAAATTTATATAAAACTTTAATATAACCACCTAAGTAGATATTGTTTAGTTATTTTTTGAATCAACATCATGTGGCTTGTGTTAAATATTGCATAGTTATTACATATTTCTCAGTGGAATTCAGTGTATTTTACTTTAATTACTCACATGATACTGTCTTTAACAATAATAATAATAATGTTTAATTTGGTGCAATTTTTATTGCAATTCATTATTAGTCAACCATAAATTGAGAGAAAATACATTGAAGTCAAATTATATGGATGACTTACGTTTTCACTAAACCTATTATGTAACATGCATTCAAGTCATTGTACATTAATATGCTTATGTAACTCTTTATTGAAAGTTGAATATTCTATGCATCAGTCATAAGATGATTTAGAAATGTTTACATATTCACTGTTGAAAATTCAGCAGTAAAAAAGCCAATTTTTTTAGATTTTCATATGTATCTGTTATTGGATCTAGGTCTGTGGTGAAATAGTAACTATGCACATCTAAGAGTATGATATTTAGACAAAATAGCTGATTCTTGCTTATTAGTTTTATATTGGTTATCTAGTCCTGGATGTGAAGCTTCAAATTCAACAGTTGCACACCACACCATGTTTAAACAACTAATGATTACCGGTTAGATATTTATCCTTGATGAATATTCATTTAATTTAAAGGAACCTGAATAACTATATATATATATATATATATATATATATATATATATATAAGAAAAAATGCAAAAAAAAACTTGAAACAACGTCACTAAATTTAATGTAAATAATCAGAAGGGGGGTTTTGTGGAGATTTTAGTAATTTTATACAGCTGAGATCATGAATCATTAGGGGACTTCTGATAAACTCATTCCGGATATCACGCATCGTCGCCACTAACTCACAACTAACAACCCAATACAAAACATACCAAATATAACCAGTCCACAAACTACGCCAACGTATATGAAAATGTTTTTCGACTGCAGAGTAGATCAACGAACTCTTAGACTGCATACTGCATCGCAATACCATTGTCTTAAAATAAAGCAATGAGGGAAGCACTACACTTCGTCTGCTGCATATACCAAACAAATGATATTAATTATTAGG